>NC_067285.1:51694091-52047841 GCF_020740795.1 Apus apus | reverse complement strand
TCTGTCTTTACTCCTGCAGGCTTTCCCCATGAGCCCCAGTTTCATATAGCCCCAGAAGAAGTCAAGATAAAGAAGGAGTTTGCCCAGGTAGATGAGGATTGGGTTAGGGATCAGTTGAGTAGTCTGGACATCCATAAATCGATGGGTCCGGATGAAATGCATCCAAGGGTGCTGAGGGAACTGGCGGAGGTCATTGCTAGTCCACTCTCCATCATCTTCGGTAAGTCATGGGTAACAGGAGAGGTGCCTGAGGACTGGAGGATAGCAAATGTCACTCCAGTCTACAAGAAGGGCAAGAAGGAGGACCCGGGTAACTATAGACCGGTCAGCCTCACCTCCATCCCTGGAAAGGTGATGGAACAACTTGTCCTTGGCACTATCTCTAGACATATCAAGGAGATGGGGGTCATCAAGAGCAGTTAACATGGTTTTACCAAGGGTAAATCATGTTTGACTAACCTCATAGCCTTCTATGAGGAAATTACTAGGTGGATGGATGATGGTAGAGCGGTAGATGTGGTCTATCTTGATTTCAGTAAAGCATTTGACACCGTCTCCCACAGCATTCTTGTAGATAAGTTGATCAAGTATGGGTTTGATGATCAGGCAGTGAGGTGGATCAAGAACTGGTTGAAAGGAAGCAGTCAGAGAGTTGTAGTCAATGGGGCAGAATCTAGTTGGAGGCCTGTGACTAGTGGAGTCCCTCAGGGGTCAGTACTGGGACCGGTGTTGTTCAACATCTTCATCAACGACCTGGATGAGGGTACAGAATGTACCCTCAGCAAGTTTGCTGATGACACCAAGCTGGGAGGAGTGGCTGACACACCAGAAGGCTGTGCTGCCATTCAGAGAGACTTGGACAGGCTGGAGACTTGGGCGGGGAAAAACCTGATGAAGTTCAACAAGGGCAAGTGTAGAGTTTTGCATTTGGGGAAGAAAAATGCCATGTACCAGTACAGGTTGGGGGCTGACCTGCTGGAGAGCAGTGTAGGTGAAAGGGACCTGGGGGTCCTGGTAGACAGGAGGATGACCATGAGCCAGCAGTGTGCCCTTGTGGCTAAGAAGGCCAATGGCATCCTGGGGTGTATTAGAAAGGGTGTGGTTAGTAGGTCAAGAGAGGTTCTCCTCCCCCTCTATTCTGCATTGGTGAGGCCGCATCTGGAGTATTGTGTCCAGTTCTGGGCCCCTCAGTTCAAGAAGGACAGGGAACTGCTGGAAAGAGTCCAGCGCAGAGCCACAAAGATGATTAAGGGAGTGGAACATCTCCTTTATGAGGAAATGCTGAGGGAGCTGGGTCTCTTTAGTTTGGAGAAAAGGAGGCTGAGGGGTGACCTCATCAATGTTTACAAATATGTAAAGGGTGAGTGTCAAGAAGATGGAGTTAAGCTTTTTTCAGTGATGACCAGTGATAGGACAAGGAGTAATGGATACAAATTGGAGCATAGGAGGTTTAAGGTCAATATCAGAAAAAATTTTTTTACTGTGAGAGTGACAGAGCACTGGAACAGGCTGCCCAGAGAGGTTGTGGAGTCTCCTTCTCTGGAGACATTCAAAACCCACCTGGATGCCTTCCTGTGTGATGTACTCTAGGTGACCCTGCTCTGGCAGGGGGGTTGGACTAGATGATCTTTCGAGGTCCCTTCCAACCCCTATGATTCTATGATTCTATGATTCTATGATATAAGGATACACTAAAAGGTCTAGTCTGGATTTATCCTTGTTCCTTCTTTCCTTTTTTTTTATTGCTTCCTTCTTTACCAATCTTCACTTCTAGTAAAGTAATGATTGTATTATTCAATGTGGCTGCACACATGCAACTCTCACGTTGACTCATCCTCAAAATTGAAAGCGTAAAAATTCAGTCACTTACACTGGACATTAAATGAAAATGCATCAGAGATGCAAAATGATATATTAGAAAAAATAACAACCAAGTGCATACAAATCCAGAACCTGGTTAGAGGGGTAAGACAGACAGAACGAAATCTATGTGTGGTTTGGAAGAAAGACAAGGAACTGGAAGTTCCTAGTTAATTATACAATGTTCACTACTTGCTTTGCAGGAGCGTAGTAAACACAATTAGTTCTGAACATGATATGTGAGATAAAAAAGCAGAACTGACAATAGCATAAAATGGAGCCTTTCCTTGCCTTCCTTCAGTGACAGCACCAAGCACCCCGATGTCAGCTCTACGCTGAGAAATCATGTCAGCTCCATTCTCTCATGACCACAATTTGCCCAACTGAGAGACATTCCAATTTCTTCCTGCACTAAACTTTAGCCTCCCAAAGACATAGCTGCCAAATTACAGGCTCCCTTCCACATTATGAATCTGTTCCCTTAGGAAAGATGGTATTTTCTTATTTCACTTTTGACCTTTTCCCGTTACTGGTAAGAGAGGATGGTAATTGACCCTACTGTAGAAGAAAAGAGGTTGGTAGGATATGGAAGCATTATGGAATACATAAAAATCACTTCTCTATAATCCCCATGCCTTTTTTTTTTTTCCCTTTTATTTTTAATAACTAAAACTTTTCATCCAAACTCACTAAAGGGAAAGCACATAAAACTGTTCTTTTCCCTTTAACTAAAAACTGTAGCTCTTCTTTACTCTGCTACTTTATACTATGGACTGCAGTGCAATATTAAAAGTTAGTGTCTGTAAATTATCTGCTCTTTTGAAATGTTTTTCTCCACATCTGAATCAGTCAGAGCTCAACTGCATTTTTCATATTTTTTTTTTGGCAGAGTGCCCTTGTTAATATTGAGTTTATTTGTACAAATGGTCAGATGTCAGTTATCACATGATTGAAACAAAAGATCCTTGAATTTCTGTTGTGGATTTACTATTGAAGCCTCTAACTCCACCCAATCTCCCAGCAAAGGGCAAACAGATAAAGTTATGTTTTTGTGGCACTCTCTCTCAGCTTTGTGATGGGTCCTCTTTTGAAGCCCCTACACACCTTAATAGTTCTTCAAGTCCCACAGTATGGATTTTGGTGTTCCTGTCAACCAGTTTCCCATTGTGTAAGTGTCAGGCAATGATCATTCATGTGAATGGAGCTATCCCTTATTTATCCCAGGGAAAGTAAGCAAGAAAGAAAACATGTTCTGTAGTGTGCATTTCTCATACATTCCAGCTCACTGCGCAGCAGAAAATTAATGTTTCTTGACTGTTAACTATAATTTAAGAGTGGAAATTGTGACTTTTCAAGTAGTAAGTGTGAAAAAGCTTTCACTTTAAGGGTACTCATGTGCATTAGCTTTGGCATAAAATATTTTGTTTTGTAAGCAAAAGTTAAAATTACCCCAGTTTGAAGCAAAAGCCATTAAAGATTGAATTAATGTTTAATTCCAGCATTTGACTGAAGTAGCTGGCTGGAAGAACACTAGTAGGAGTAGATCACATACTTTAACACTATACTTACTGAAGACACTTGCATTGCTTTTCAGATGGACCTGAAAGAGCTGACTGGAACATGAAGTCCAGCTTCCAGCTGTATTTCTACCCAAGGTAATTGTTCAGAATACAGGCTAGGAGCTGCCTTCAGGCTGCTGACGACAAGCTGTGTGGCAACACGTATTGCCATCCTTACCCATCAGGCTTAGTGGGTCACACAAGCTGGAGGCAAACACTAGCCATGTGGGGGCCAAGCCTGGAGGCTTGCAGTGAGGTATGTCCTGGTCCTAGGGCGGATCAATAGAAATATAACCTATATAGCAAAAGTTAGGGCTACCGCATTGATTTGAACCATTTTACACACCCTACCTTCAAGCCACACTTTAGCACAGAGTCTTTGATTTCCATGTACAATAGCACACTCGGGAGTGTGCTAAGACATGCCATAAAAGTGTCTGTGTACTTCAAAAGATCACATATCGGATCCACCTGTACTAGCGTAATTCTCATTTCAATTATGACCGCTATTTATTTCATACCGACACAGACTCAACAAATTGAGAATACTGCTCCTTTTTAAGGCCTTATTTTACTGGTGGAATAGCCAAACCTCTAAGTAAGGATGCTCCGATTTTTTACTCCCTTTCAGTTTCCTCTTTTTTATCAGGAAAATAACATAGAAATCTAGCAAATAAAAAAAATATATATCCCCAATCTTCTTCTGCACAGTTTGCATTATTACATGCAAAAATCAAATGTTAAATTATTGCACTCAACTGATTCTAAATATACAAGCTAGATTCCGAGTAGAAAAAGCTGCTGAAATAGAATGTGTATTTCAAAAAAATCCTGCTATTTCATAGTCAGTTTTGGAAATGGGGAGGACTTACATTTGTTTTCTTTCCTTCCTTCCCTGGATTATTAAATGGTAACTACACACTAAAAGGAGATCTTTTCTTTGTTACAGAGAGGCTACAAAACAGCATTACACAGTGACAATCAATCTGAAGTTAAGCAATGAAATTGTGCTGTTTTCAGCTCTCTTCTGGCTGTGTCATTAGCAGAAAATAACTCTTCAATGCTTATGTACATTTTGAAGACTTTTTTTTAAGTTCTTAAAACAAGTATTTTCAAAGTTACTTTTGCTTCCACATATTAATCTAAAAATATTACTCCTAGAGTGTTCAGTGACAGAAACAGGTTACACAGTACACACCTCAGAGTCCTCCCTGGGATACAGTCATGCCATGCAGATTTACATTTAATTTTTTTTTTCAGCTTGGCCACATACAAGCTGACAATTCATAAGCTAAAAATTACCCAGTTCATGGAAACAGGCACGTGTGACTTCTCTATATCAACCCGCATCCAACTCTGGTGAGTTAGAGCTCTTAAATTTATTATGCTACTCAGTATAGGAAAGCCTTCAGACAACCACAGTATTGCCAAAAGGTTATCCAGATAACCTCACTTTGTCTCATATATCAACATAAGGTAACATCAGAAGTAATGAAATTAGACTAATTCTTTAGAAATCAAGAGAACGTGACACTAAAAAGTAGAATTTAGGCTGCATTCACGTAGGATTTTGAGCTAAACCTAAGTTTATTCTGATTAAAAATAACAAACAGCATGGTATATTGAACCCCCATTAGAAAACAATTACGAGAGGCAGAATGCATTCAGGTATTAGCCTACATGACTTGGTCTGCTTGAAGTCAGGCACGTTTTAACGAGTTTCTGACCCACTCGATACAGCCAGAGATGGCAAAACGCTGTAACAACAGCTTCTGCACTAAGTCTATCATTTGCTTGAGCTGCTAAAAAATACACAGCCCTCATGCAAAGATTATAAAAGAGGTTATCTATTTCAATGGTTACTTTCTGGACCTGTAAGGTTTTATTCTAGACTGTTTTCATGTTTGTCAGAAGGAAAAAAAAACCACAAAAAAAAACAAACAAAAAAACCACGCTACTTCATTTTTAACTTTTGTAAGTTAAAAGCTTAATGAACTCCAAAAAGGTTCCGTAACAGCCTCCCCCAGTCCCCCCAACCTTACTGAGTTTGGCTTAAGGAATGCAGCCCTAGAAGGATACAAACACACAGCCAGTCACTGTTTGCTCTCTCATGTTCCCTTATTTCCTTTACACTTGGGTATATGTCACCCCACCAACTACAGCCTCTTCACTATGTATGTCTTGATGATTGTTGATCTCCAGTTTGAAAGCCACAATCACAAAATCAGGAAAGAAGATAATTCATCCCTCGCACAAGATTGTCAGAGCCCAGCAGCTACAAGAAACTCTTCACTTCGCTGGGCAAGACCCAGCTCATTTCACTTGCAACTTCCAAGTCACATCAGAATTTCTTCTTGTTTTATCACATCAAGTCAGAACTAGTTTTTGTCAAGCTAGTGCAAAAGTGTAATCAGGCCAGGATGTGTCAAGTTATGTAAAGAAAGAACGAGTACTAAATCAAATACAGTGGGAAGCTGGCCTTTGAGGTTTTCATTTTATTGGAAGCCTGCCCCTTTGGAGTTGTCTGCAGATATGAACTCCCTATGAATAAATCTGAAATTATTGTAACTGACATTTCTAATGACTGGTGATCTAGCTACTAAACATCTAAATTTATTATATATCTAGAGGTTCATTTTTAAACAGAGATATGACATGTGCTTACATTTTGCATGGGAATTTAGGCCCAAATGCAATGCCTGAAGTCAGCATAAATTTAATGAAAGATGCCACTTGCTTCCAGTGTAATTTTGCACACGCCATGACAGTCTGCCTACTTTTATGTATTTGCAAGGAGGCACTAAGAGCCATACAAGACAATTATCTGTATCTCCACACCCTGTCTGCACCCATATACACATGAGCAATTGTAACAAGCACAGACCCAAATTTAAATTAGGATATGGAACGGTAAGTTAAAATGTATTTCCCTTTAAAAGTAAAATCACAACAAGAAGCACTGCACTACTTATTAATTTTCTTATACAAGAGAATGGATGTGTCATAATGACCTGTTATGTGAATACCATAATGACCTGTCAGCGACATAACAGGTAAAGGCATTCACAGTTGCTAACGTAACTGGAATACCAGAGAAAGCACGAGTCATTATTTCAGCTTTGCTAATGAACAGCATTTACAGATCTGTTAGAACAGTCTGCTGTTAAGGAAAGAAATGAAGGTAAGGTGTTCCACAGAACTAGTCTGAAGCTGGACTTGGTTTTAACAATGAATTTACTCCTTTCCCATCGTTCTTCCTGTCTTCTCCCACTACTTTCTCCTTTCATGGTGCTTTTGTTGGCATTAACTATCCTTTAAGGCTATTTGGCTAAGTGATCTATAACATCCTTTATGAAAAAGTAAGACAGAGGGATTAAAAGGAGCAGAAAGAGCAGGTATGACAGCAAAGGTCAGGTTTTTCCCCCTCCCAATACTGATTTTTAGTAACCTGGGTACAGGAAAAAACATTATAAACTGGCAAAAGTACTACAGTGTGTTCTTTTTTGTGTGTATTGTATTAACAGCTATTGCTGCCAATATTAAGAGCATGATTTTCGCAGCTACTTAAGGTAGGAAACAAAACAAGGTATATAAAGCTCCAAATTAGCTAAACGCCACATGAATTTGGGAATTAGTTGAATATGTCTGAAGTAGGCCTGATTATTTTTGTTTGATTTTTCCAATTCCCAAGAAACAAATGACAAGACACAGGGAGTTGACCATGATAATCTATTGGGATTCGAAGTTTCCTGCAAGATGTGGAAGAAAAGCACCTAACTAATGCAGAAAACTCAGCTGAGATCTGCTTTTAAATTTCCAGTGGTTCTATCCATAATACAATCATACCAGTTATTACTTTTACTGCTTGTTTTTAAACACAGCAAGATGAGCATTGTTTGCTAATTTCCTGATTATTGACATTAATAAAAATCAGCATTTAGGACTCTGAGATTGATTCTATTTATTTTGAGAATCGGTGTAAAGGGAACTGGGGAGTACCTAATACAAACTTACAATGCTTTTAATATGCATCTCATTAAAGAGATGCCAATGGTAAATAACATCATGCTACAATATATGGACAGTTCATTACAATCAAAACACCAGGAACTATGAAAAAAAAGTAGGCAAAAAGATGAGCTTTTTTTGTAATACTGAAGTCAAACAAATACAACACAAATGAAATGTGCCCTTAATACACTTTCCAAATAAGCATCTAACATTTTTCTAGTACAAAAGTTACAGACTCGACAATTTGGATTTTCATATTTCATGTTTCTATCAGAGGCAAAACATACAAATACAGAAAGACAGCATGGCAAAAGTATACAAGCATGATGAAAATGAGCTAAATGTAGCTTTTCACAGTTAACTTCTAGAAATGAAATTTCTCCTTAGATTTTCACATGGTGTTTTTGAACCTGTAATTAACTGTTGAAAGTTGTCTTGTAAATTGCTGATGGTAAGGTTGTTTGTTTTTTTTTTACTACTCACTACAGTAATTTGAAATCAGAGAAAAGCACTATTAGCAGTATAAATCAATAAACCAAAGGCACTTCCTTAATTAACTACTATGATGCAGTTAACCCTAAAATGCATTAACATGTACCATCACAAATGAAGGTTATCATCATGAGAAAACAAAATAAAACCCATGACAAAATAGCTAAGTAAATAGAGAGTAAACAAAAGAAATGTCATAAAATGATTTTGATTAGTGATGTGTGAACTGCACTATAAGATGAGAATGTTGACTTTCATCTCCCTTGGTTTATGAAACCTAACAATTTCTTACAGATATGAAACATAACTGCACGTTTACCGAAATTCAGAATTTAAGAACTGAATAAGCACTTGAAAGAGGCAGAGAAAACTGTTTATATTGTTTATTCACTTTGGTTGAACCAGGAAACTTCCCAGTATTATGTGAAATCCAGTGTGGTTTCATGAACAAGAATTCAGCTGGCATTACATCTTCTGCACTTCTAAAACAAAAAACCCACTATAGCTTGTATACAAAGTTCAGCATTGTCCACCATCTGAGAGATACATAGGGTGTAGCCAGAAACTAAAGGTACACTGATCTGATTTGAACCACTTAGAAGTGAAAAGACAGGTAATTAGTGAGCAGTCTCTTGACTGCACACATTACCTCATTTGACACAACTCATTGTCGTATTAGGCATATGTAGGTAAACATAAAAGCACTGAAAGAGCAGTGATGAATAGACTGTCAGCATTCTGCTGTTTCTTTAAGGCAGACACTGCTGAAGTCTTTGGCACTCAGCAAATTTCAAGCAGAGTCCACAATTACTGGATGTGCAATAATGCAAATTATAAAAGTGAGGTAGAGTGAATTGTACAACATGCGTTTCGCTGCACATGGATGAGTGGGCTGTCTGAACACCAAGTTATAAAACTGGATCTTAATAATCACAAACTCCCTCTTGATAAAATAGAGAACAAATGGGAGTACATACCAACAGTATCAAAAAAGATGTGGGGAACCTCAAAGAATTCTAGGAAAGTAGAAATTAGATTACTAACTAAAGTGATAAATCCAGGCTATCAAGACCAGCAGATTTTTTCCCTTGGCAGGGTTCTCGAGCAGCTCAGGGGGAAACAGGACAGCAAGGGTTTCCTTAATCAGCCACTAATCACAGAATCACAGAATGCCAGGCTGGAAGGGACCTCAAGGATCATCTGGTCCAACTTTTCTAGGTTCTACTATAGTTCATCTGAGATGGGTCAGCACCCTGTCAAGCTGAGACTTAAAACTGGCCAACGTAGAGGAATCTACCACTGCCCTTGGCAGACTATTTCAATGTTTGAGTGTTCTCATGGTGAAAAATGTACCTGTTGCACCCAATCAAAATCTCCCCAGGAGCAACTTATGCCCGTTACCCCTTGTCTTTTCCATGTTATACAAGGAATCTCCATCTTCTTGGTACCCATCCTTTACGTACTGGAACACAGTAATTAAGTTTTCCCCAAAGCCTTCTCTTCTCAAGGCTGAAAAGCCTCTCCTCATATGGCAGGTCCTCCAGTCCTCTGATCATCATTGTGGCCTTCTCTGGACCCTCTCCAGCCTGTCCACATCCTTTTCTTAGAGTGAGGACCAAAGCACTCCAGCTGTGGTCTGACAAGTGCCAAGTAGTGCGGGATGATGACTCCTTTATCTCTGCTGGCGATGCCCTTATTGATGCAGCCCATCATCCTGTTGGCTTTCTTTGCTGCTCCAGCACACTGTTCACTCATATTGAGCCTGTTATCCATCAAGATCCCCAGGTCCCTTCCCATAGGACTGCTCTTTAGCCAGGTGGATCCCAGTCTGAACTGCATGCCCGGGTTACATCTTCCTAAGAGCAAGACCTTACACTTCTCCCCATTGAATTTCAGAAGGTTTCTGCTAGCCTACCCCTCCAGTCTGTCCAGGTCATCTTGGAGGGTGGCTCTCCCTTCCAGAGTGTCAACTTCTCTACTCTTCTTGATGTTGTCAGTAAATTTCAGGGTGCTCTTGATCCCAACATCAAGGTCACTTATGAAGATGTTAGATAACATCTATAACAGAGAGGACTTCTCATTTAGTGTTGAATACCGGAGGCTGTGGTACAGCATAGCAAAAATTTACACTTCGCTCTAAATGAATGTGACACAAGGACCTATATTGCTTCTCAGAGAAATGCCTCCTTGCAAACAAAAGTTACCCTTCCAGCGTAATCCTTTACTCTTGGCTACTGCAGCTTGTGTAGTGTAGTAGATAAAATCTTGTCCTAATTTCTAGTATGTCATTCCAGAATCTTTACAGCTTTCAATGCCATCTGATCTGTTAACTTATTTGAGAACCTATCAGCTGTTACTAGCAATACTGGAATAATCATAAAGTGATTGCAGGTATTGACTTTAAATATGATGTGGTGAGTCACAACACATCCCTACTAACAAACATTTCTATACAGGAATTTGAAGTTGGGCTTGGTATAATGCTTTCAAAGCAAGTTTCTATGTCAGGAAAGTAAGTAAACAAACAGAAGAGTGTGAAATATAGCTCTCTAAAACAAAGTTAAGTAAGTTAAAATGTTGATGCTACATTTCTAATACAGACTGGCAGGGACTACATCAGTTTGACTTAAATGGAAGTCATCAAAGTAATTTTGTTCTAAAAAACACTGCAACAAAATCCTCATCTCCAAATCCCAGACAAGTCAGTCAGATGTTCCTAAGCTGTATCTGCTCCAGAATTCTAAATTACTGTGCTTTTCTGTATGGCATAACTGTTGCAACAAGGGAGGTAAAAAGCATACCAAAATGTCTATGAGTTGTAACTCATTCACAGAAACAGACACAGCAGAAAGGTGTTTCTGGAGATAGCTGTCTGGTTGATAAAAGATTAGATGGAGCTACCTCCACTCATCTCCACCTTTTCAAGATGCACTTGAAAAGAAAAACTGAAGACTTTCACTCCATGCTCTAAGTAATCAAACTCATCAAGGTTTTTTATAAGCTTTATCCAAGGACACCAACCAAATACAGATCTCAAGAGAGATTGGGACGAAAATACCATGGACATCCCAGACCTCAATGGAATGAAGCACGCTCAGTGGAAAAGCCACAGGCACCTAGAGAAAAATAAAGCAAAAAAGAGACGCCAGCAGTGAGTTTTAGCTGCTTTCAGAATTAGGCTCACTATTTTTCCCCAGTTCCATGGAGGTCCTGCTTTGGATGCCAAAGTCTGTGGTGGCTCTTGTGCCAAATAGCTAAATTTATTTTCCTATTTTAAAGAAAAGTTGGTTTGCTTATGAAAACACTTCCAAAATTCAGTAACTTTTGGGTTTATGCTACAAATTTGTGCTTGTTAAAACCCTCAGCTTCTTAAGATGCAGCATCTCACACAATTGTGTGAAATCATGAGAGTTGCTTAACTAAATAGTGCCTCTAGCATGAAAGTCATTATCACTGACAGCTCTTAAGTGACTACTTTAAAACTCCCTGGTCTCTGCCCATTCCCAAGTGGGCAGGTGCCCACATTACAGAAACTACCCTCACAGTATGAGCTCCTCGGTGCCATCTCAGCAGAGATAACAAACAAGCATTAACTGGGTCTGCCCCAACTGTTCTGTGAGACTCAAAATTAGTACTTCCAGGAGTCTCAAGTAATAAAGGACTCCACAGGAATCCACCAGCTAGGTAAGAGTTGTTCAGCACCTAGTGCATTCCCCAGGGCATTTCAAGTCTTTATCTGCATTAGGAATCAGAATTTCTTATTTCCCAATTTTACTCTAAGATTTATTTTGAGATGCTTGCATCTTTCAAAATTAGATCTAACATGAAACAGCATCAGGTGATTTTTTTTTTTCTGTATAACACAGCACAGCTGAGTGAATGCTTCAGAAATAATGTGCAAGATGCACTACTTTCAGCTACTAAAATCTATAACTGACTACAGACTCATGAAACCAAAGTTTAAAGAGATTACACTTTTAAATCATATTTGTGCAAACTAAAAGTTAGAACTATCCCTCTCTTAAAATTCCTTCCAATTTCCAATTTTTGTTCAAAAATTAACTGGTACCCTCCTATAATTTTTCAAACATTCCCTCATCAAGGTATAATTCTATCATACTAAACATTGAAATAATACCTTCTTGCCTTACAAATCTGTGAGGTTCTCACAAAACTGGCCAAAATACAGTTTTAATAGATTCTTCTATAAAACTGTTGAGCCAACACAGCTGAAACAAATTCTATTCCATCTTCTGTATCATCATAAATACAAACCGCTCCATGCAAGACCTGAGAGTTCAATTAGCATTTTGAAGACAAACTGAAATGGTTGTGCAGCTGCAGCACAAGACTTATCTAACACAATCTTTGTCTTCACTGATGATGCATAAAATGAAAATTACCCACCCCGATTCATATTATACTATCTTGGCATCTTTGAAACAAGCCTCTCCATTTCACTGTAATCCAGATGTACACATTCTAAAAATTACTTAAACAAGAAACATTAATTTCACAATGATAATTTTTGACTCATGAGTACAACTGCCATTTAAAAAAATATTCTGTTGGATTAGAGATCAATTTCCCTTCCAGAGAACCTTAAAATAAGATTAATTTGAACAGTCAGGCAGAAAATAGTCTTTATAATATATTTTGTCCAACACGCTTCTTGTAAGACCAGATCTACCACAAGAGCACAGCAAGGTGCTGCCAGCCTTCATTTATGTTACTGGGAGGTGAAAGGCTCTCAGTAACTCATAGGATGCTCTAGTTGTTAAAGGAAATTATTGGTTTGATAACCAATTCTGCTTTGAATGCTCAAAAGTAAATTACAGATAGGTGGGATTTCAGTCTAGTAGGTACTTCCCATGCACTCCTTTAACATCACATTCTCAAAAAGTATGTCAACCATGTTTTAAAAAACAAGACAAGACTGGATAAGAATGCCAGAACTACAGCTTTTCCATATTATTAGGATACCCAGAGGGAAAAAAAAAAAGGGCTATTTTTCTTTTCCTGCTCTCTATCTCCTATACAGACAGGTAGTTGAAAAGTTTAAGAGTGGTAGTAAATAGTTACCCAATTCTGCCTTAGGTGGTACAGAATCTTCATTGAAAATCTGCTCTCAAGACCTGTTACATTGCTGAGCATTTCAACATTAGCATACTTGGTATAATCCTCTTATTTTGCTTTGCCATATATGAATCCCCTCTGTATTTAGAGCAATGCTTGTATTTTCTCTCAGCATTGTCTCCTTTTTCTTCCCCTCATATGCTTTGATTCAAAGATCCTGCTTTGATTTTTTCAGTTACAGAAGTTCTTCCTTAACCATTTTTCACCTTAATTGATTTACAGTAATGCCAAAGTTTTATTTAAGGAACTAGCTGATATCAATAATTAATTCTACTGATTTATCAAAGGACCGTATTTTTTAAAATCCTATTGCTACTCAATGGTTTAGCTTTTTTTTAATCTGAATCAGCAGCATTCACTCAATTCAAGGCTTCTCTGAACCTACTCTTAAACTGCTGCTTAGAAACTGCTGTTCTCCATTAACAGAGCCCCCTTCAAACCCCAAAACACACCATTCTAGCAAGATTGCTTTTGCCTCCAGGAGCACAAACATGATCTGCAGCTCAAGCTGTACCCAAAGCTAAGGAGTCTATAGTAAATGTGTAGCATCGCTCAGACAGAAAGAACTCCAGCTCCTATTACTGTTCCCCTAGCAGAAGGAAAGGCCAGAAATTCAGCCCCACTGATTGTCAGTTTACCGTCACTTCAAACGCTTCTTCTTCAGTGTAATATCCCCTGCCTAAATCAGCCCCATCTCTTCAATTCCGTGTCAACAATTAAATGCCAGGCATAACAAAAGAGAGGGATCGTGTGTGGTCTAGCAGGGCAGCACTAATCACAAGAAAAGCTTGGTCTCACCTTCCTTCCTTATTGGGGGAAGTCCTACACATACCTTCATTTCATCAGCTATTGCTTTACCCTTCTTTTAAGACATGGGAGACCCAAATTCAATTCTGTGTTCCAGAGCGTAACTAACTGGTGGCATGTAATAAAGTGGGCCTGAAGGAGAAGCATACGTATAGCTCCATTTATTGTTGGGTTGTCATTCCTAGCAAAATACAAACAGAGGTTTTGCTCTGGATTTAAATTCAGCTCTGTTTTGCTTGGTTCAAGAACTGAGATTTAAAAAAAAAAACAAACAAACAAAAAAAAAAAACAACAAACTGGACTTACTCAAGCTAAAGTTGTGAATCTTCAAACCAGTAATAATATTTTCCAGAGTTTCTCTTTGAATCCTTTTCCAGATTTTTTGAATAGACTTTTTTTGTATTACTAATTTTGCTATCTCCAGGAGAATGAAAAAGCTGTAAAGTATTTAATTTAAGAATTTAATTTCAAACAGACACAAGAACAGGAGTGCACTTTAAATTATAAATAGTAAAATTGAATGATAAGAAATATGCTTTCATTACTTTCTAAGTACAGTAATAACACTTGCTACCTTGGGCCAGAAGATTATTGGCAACCAAAGTTTTAATCATCAAAACAGAAAGGTTTTGTGTGTCTGGGAGACAGTTGTTTCTCTACTACAATACATTTCTTGATATTTTGAGCTTTGGCTAATAAACATTTAATAATGATTATATTAAAAGTTATTGTCCTTAGGGCTTGCTTTTGATGTGTACTATATAAAACAGGTGTCTTGTATTATTTTACTGGCACAGGGGCTTTCCGGCTTGCACTGAGCTTAAAATTATTAGTTTAGAACCCAGTTACTATCTTTGTTATTACTTTGTAAAGTTCTAATTAGAATTCAGGGAGTCTAAAAAAAGTAATATACTTCACAGATAGCACTATGTCTTTTAGATGCACAACTGCTATTCATTTTCTTTCACTTGTTTTATTAAGCAGAGACCAGCAAAGAAATGTTTGAATAATCTTGTGTATTTGATCTTTAGCATTGGAAAGAACTTATTAACAGTAAGAATATGGGATGATGCTCAATCAGTATCCACCTTCTATGGTGTTAGAATGGAGATGGTGCTAATTAAAGAGTTTGACTAAGCAGAATCTGTATTGAAAAAATCTCCAGTGCTCATTTAGACTGTATGTTTGCAGTACCACAGGTTAGAATGGATTTCTCAGGTCATCTAGCCCAGATGTTTTCACAAGCATGTGATGCTACAACATGTCACAGCAAGCTTCCCATGAACACCTCTACTGTTGATGCTCCCACAGTTTACAAGGCAACTGAGTGTCTGTCTTCAAAGCTGGGAATCTTAAGTAACACTACTTTAAAAAAAAAAAATCCTTTTTCATGCACACTTCTGCTTTAAAACACAGACAAGACTGTTGTTTCAATGGCATAATATGCAAATGGCTCAGAGTCCTATCTTCTAGGCAAATCTCTGATATCTTAATCTTCCACAGATGTTGCTCCACAGATTTTCATATAGCTCCATAAATAAACTGCTTATAAACACTAAGTAACTGTGTGGAAAAATCAGTGGTCTGGCTTCCTGTCCCTTTAGTAAGGAAATGAGATCACAACACAACAGAGGGTTTTCCAAAAGGACTGATACACTCTCCATCAACAGTAAAATGTGTGGGGTTGGAAGGGACCTTTAAAGGTAATTTGGTCCAGCCCTGCCCCGGAGTGTGCAGGGACCTTTTTAACTAGACCAGGTTGCTCAGAGCCTGGTCAAGCCTGACCTTCAGTGTTTCCAGGGATGGGGCGTCCACCACCTCTCTGAGCAACCTGTTGCAGTGTTTCACCACCCTCACTGTAAAGAACTTCTTCCTAACGTCTAATCTAAATCTACCCTGATCTAGTTTAAGACCATTGCCCCTTGTGTCCTTTCACAACATCCCTCCCCAGCTTTCCTGTAGCCCTTTCAGGTACTGGAAGGCTGCTATAAGGTCTCCGGGGAGCCTTTTCCTCTCCAGGATGAGCAACCACAGCTCTCTCATCCTTTCTTTGTAGGACAGGTGCTCCAGCCCTGTGGCCCTTCTCTGGACTCGTTGAAACATGGCCATGTCCCTCTTGTGCTGAGGGCTCCAGAACTGGGCCACCTATGGCACAAAAGCAGAGTGAGGGATGGGAGCTTGAGTATCTTGGGCAAGAAGGGAAAATGTTGAAGGGCCAATATCCAACAACTGGTTGCCAAAAGTGAAGCATATAGCTAGAGTTGTGTAAATAATTGATTTTTCAATTTTACTGCTGAGTTGAAAAATTAAAGAGATAAATTCAGACCAATTGACCCAGAATAGAAGTGGTTTGGGGTTTTTTTAGCCCTCTCATTCCCTCTTTTCAAATACATCAAATGTGACAGGCTATTGAATCTCTCTTTTGAATAGTTAGGATTGATTGACATAAAAAGGTTTCATCTGGTGAATCAGTGAAAGGTCCATCTCGGAAGGCCTCTGGCTACTTTTGAGAAGCATGTCTGAGTACAAGCCCATCTTATGAATCAGGAAAAGATTACAGGTCAGTTCCCTAGACACTGGCTTAAGAACCAGAAATACTTCAGTTCAGAGTGATCAAATAGAATGATTTTGACACTTCAAAATTTTCTTTCCCCAAACTAATTCTCAAATTCAATCTGGATATACAGTTTTACTTCAAAACAAACATATACAGATTTTTAGACTGAATAAACTACTATTTTTGGTTTGAGTTTGTTTAGATGTTTTTCTTGGGAAGGGTTTTGGTTTGTGACTTTTTCCCCTGAGCTCTGTATGTAATCAAAACCAGATTATCTTCAGCACCGTGGGCTATTTTCTTCACTTTAATGGTCAGCAGTGGAGTGGAAAGTCAGCCAACTAGAGAAAATCTCTTGCCTGTGTTAGGCAATCCCTATGGAACACTCATCATGAAGGCACTAGCAGGACACAAAATGCCATGTCTTTTTACCACTGTGAGTGGCTGATCTTTGGTAACTGCAGGTAATTTATTTTAACAGCAAGTTTGTTCACTTTACTTTTGAAATTGGGAAATGTGGACTTCTTATTAACAACTAGATGTAGCAGCGATTAGATTTCCTGCTTCCACTAATTAATTACATTAGTTAGATCTAAGTCATTTCAGTATTCCCTAGTTCAGCTGCATACATCCATTATGCGTCCAGTGGTTTAACTAGAGCCCCCGGGGTTTATATTTGTTAAAAACTTAACACTGTAAGTTTGGTGCTCCATCCACTGTGGAACATTTGTGATGTCTTTCCAACTTGATTAACAACAGGACTTCATGTAAGGAAAGGCTAAGAGTGATGGGACTGTTCAAGCCTGGAGAAGAGAAGGCTCAGTGGGATCTTACTAATGCATATAAATAACTGATGCAAAGGAATGAAGAAGGAGCCAGGCTCTTCTCAGTAGTACCCATTGCCAGAGGCAAAAAGCAGCAAGTAAAAATTAAACAGCCAGGAAAAAAAAAAATAAAAACAACAAAAGAATGAAAACAAACTCAAACCAAACACAGGAAAACAAGATTTTACTACCATCATGCTCAAATTCTGAAACAAGACGCTCAGAGTGCTTAGAGCTACTATCAGTGAAAATATTAAAAACCTGATGGGACCGTGTCCTGGACAACCGGCTCTAGACTGCCCCTGCTTGAGCAGGGGGTTCCTTCCAACCTGGATGACTCCGCAATACTGTGAACAAAGTAAGAACAAATCTACCAATGCAATGTAATATGCTGAGCTGGTGTGGAATGTGTACAAATAACCCTTACCTAGGGCAGGGCACAGCCCTGCTGCAGTTCAGTGCTGTGTCCCTTTCCAAGCAGTTCAGCACATGACTTCCAAGCACAGCAACTTTGCATCAGCTTGTAATTAAGCATCTACTGAGATGCTCCCCGGTACCGGCTTGCGACATCTTCTTATGTGTCTAAAGTAATAGTTATTTACAAAAACTCATTAAGAGCAGTCTACAGTCTCCTTTCATACAGAAAACTGGCAGTTGAAGCTCAGGCTGTTCATCCTTCTCCAGGGAGCAGAATCAAGCCTCCCAGCCTGCACGTGAGTGCTTTTGCTACCTGAGACAGACAGAGAAGCAGAGAGCACCTTGCCTTGCAGTTACTCATGCAACAGATGACAGAGCTAGCATAACACAGAATAAGAGGAAATAGCTCCACAGCCTCATGGTTCACACAACTGTAACAAGAGCCAGGTCCAGAACTCAAGAGTTCCCTTTTAAATACTTTATACCACTGCTAACAACACTGAAAAGAGAAAAAAATTAACTCTGGTTATTAATCTGTTCTATAAGCTATAGGATTCTCTTCTGAAGGAGAAACGGGAATTTATAAATAATACTTCCATATTATTTCAACCTTTGCACATTAGGCACTACATTGTAGTCCTAATTGTAGGTCCTAGCACTATTACACGGTCTCAGAAGTCACTCACCTTCCATGCTGGTCCCATACTGAAGAAGTTGAACAGCTGTCAAATTTTTGAAGGTATTAAAAAATGAATTCAGGTGTCAGATGTGGTGTAAATTAACTTTTAAAATCTTGATAACAGCAACTAAATTTGTCACTGTTCATGGTTTTTTTTCCTTTTACAAAACAGTTTCCTATATTTCATATATTTTGACCCTTTTATTATTTTAAGGTATAGTTTTTTATCAAAACAGATTAGTGCTGAACAACTACACAGACGCAAAGTTAATAACTGTTTTGATTGCATATTAACAATGAAATATTTAGGTTGCATGTATGTTTCCAATGCTTTTTAACATCTTTGGAGGCTCTACAGTGATACTATTATATTCCAAGGATGTTTTGTGCCCTCTTCCTTATTAAAACTACAGATGCAACTTATCCAGTTTGCTTCATATATATTTATAATGTGAAACAAGGAAAATACGTTGTTAAATAGAAGTCCAAAATACCTTTTCTACTTCTCACTAAGTGTCAACTACTGTTGATTGTCTGTTTAACTTTGTGGTCACTTTTTTTTTTTCTGCTTTTTTCCTTATTCAAAGCAAGTTCAATAGGCCACTCAGCAAGCCAGCAGTGGCACAGGAGTTGAATACAAGGTCTATTCTGATTGCCTTGTTTCAGTAACCTAACATAAACGTGTGTGCCAAAAAAGCCTGCAAGACATACATACTATTAAGGAGTAATAAAAGTGTTGGTTTGCGGAATTTGGGGAGGTAAAACAACGTGCTGGTTTTTTTACGTGCTGCTTGGTTTTATCAAGTGTCTGGTGCTCATGCAGTTAAGTAGATCTGCAAGTAAAAAAAAAAATAGGTAGCTAAAAACTAGGTAGCAGTGCTTTCTGCTTAAAAAAAAAAAACAACTCAGCAACACACCTCTAGGTAAATCTTAGAAATCTCCTAAACTACACGCAAAGTGCTTTGATATCACTGGTTGCCCTAAGATGGAGAGGTTCATCTGACCAAAGAAACTTAACAAGCAATGGGATAATCATTAGAGATGACACAGCAATAGTAATCAAATATGACTGGGATATCCATTGCCCTGATACTCTACTGCTCTGTTAATTACTTGCCCAATGGACAGCAGTTGTTCTCTCCTGCACCAAAACATTAATAATATCAGAAATTTCAAAGGGAAGTGACAAAAGACACTCAAATTCTGGTCTCTTTAGTGTATTGCCATGAGTTTAAGGGTCAGCCTAGGAAGCAGGAATAAGGAAGTCCTTCCCTGGGACATGGCCACATGAAAATTTGCTACTGTGTTACTGTGGCGCAAAACTTGTATTTCATGCTTATAGTATTTCAGCTTTTGATTTCTCTGACTCACTGTTAAAGCTCTCATCTCTTTCACAGTATGGAAGTCACAGTACATGGTCATTCACACATTTTATTAACAGGGGAAGGACTGAAATGGATACACAAAACCAAATAAGAATTCAACAGTGTTCACCTTGGGGAGCTCAGTTTTCAAATGTCCTGATCTGAAGCAATGCCATAAGTAACAGGTGAAAAGCAACAAGTTAAGAAAATTAATTTTTACATATGGGATTCCTGCTGAAGCACTGAATGGCTTTAAGTAACCAGACTCACTCTTACTGATACTTTGAAAAAATCTACAGCAAAAACACTGTACAAATTCAGTTGTTCATGTGTGAAAAACAACAAGAGAGACAATTTTATTCCAAAACTAATAAACTGGTTTGCCTCAGCTTCACTTAATTTTGTAACCATGAATGAGGCCTGTGAAAGAAGACGGGAAGGTTTGCAGTGTCATGGTTATAAATCAGGCAGTAAGTGGCATCTATATTTTGAAATTATTCCCTACAAGCTTTAGTCAGATTGCCTGCATAGAGGGTTGGGTTTTTTTCCACTTATAATACCACTATAGAATTAAATGGTCACACACAGAACACAACTGCCTACTGAAATATAGGGGAGGGTCTGTCAGTGGGTGCAGTTTGAGACAAGACCACCATGACCCCCTTTCTGCTTCCTGATGGGGACTGCTCAACCTGCCATCACCATTGCATGGCTGTTCCTTTAGCTCCACTCCAAGCCTACTGTAAGAAGAGGTAAAAAAACCAAACAAACCACACACACAAAAAAAAACCCAACCCCACACAGAAAATACCACCTTTAAATAACATTCTTCATTAGCCAAGTAATGTTGTCCAGGCAGAGGAACAGCAGAAGGCAGTTGGTAGCTAGAGCAAGTAATGCTTTTAACATACATGATTTATGCTACCAAATCTAGGGCCACATTTGTCTGTGACTGAACAGAAGCAAGTTTATATTAATTCTTATTAAATATTTTGTTAAGCAAATCAAGTAGGAAAATATGTTGCCACTGGAAGAAAGACATCCATATGTTCAAGCCTCACGCTGATACAGGGACACTGTATTTTAGCCTTTATTATATTATTTTTCACATTTGAGAGCTGTGCTGTATCAATTTTGTTACCCCTTGATTTTTTTTCTATTTAGAAATGTGAATAACTGCCAAAGACCACAGAAGTTTTTTTTTAGCAGAAGTATTTTCTGTAGTGAGCTGAAGCAACAGAATTAGAGACACAGTACTACTTCCTGTAACTCTTTGGGGCTAAATTCTAATACTTTAATAAAAATTAGAAAAAACAACAAAGAACATCAGCTGAAGTCCTTATTTTTTATATATACTCACACATATATAAACACACACACAGTTGTACAGTTCTGGTTTCCCAATGCAAAATAATAGATCCACTATGTCCATGAAAAAAAGAACAGTGATGAGAACACAATCAATTCTTTTGTAAGCCAAGTTCAATTAACTCAATTCACTAGCTCTTAAGAAAATTTAATCAGGATACAATAGAAGTTTACAACATCATGAGCTAAGAGAAGCTGAATAAAGGAGGATCCATTCCCTGGTTTCTTAAGTCAAATATGACATCACATGAAACTACCAAGCAGAGCAGTCCAAAGATGACAAATCTTCACACAAGGCAAAGGTAAGCTGTAGACCTACCTCCTCACCAGGCGTAATGAGGATGATGGAAACTTATCAGGCTCAAAAGGTGTTAGAACAGATTCACAGATGGAGAGTGAACGGAAAAAAAAAAAGATAACAGAACCAATTAATCCTTTCTAGCTTGGAAAATCCTGAATTGCAGGTCACTGAGGTTTAGGGAAGGAGGAAGAAGCTGCCACAGAACTGACAATCAGACACTATCAGAGATGGCATAACTGGAGAAGATTAAACTTCAACTTTCTTCTTCCTTAAGCTGATATTTGTTACCTCTTCCCCATTGGTTAAAACAAGTTTTCAGGTTGTGTCCTGTGATGATGTCAGAACAAACTCAGGAGAGTTGTGTGATAAAACAAATTTACTTATTTGGTTCACTCTACATCTAAATTTTAAGAAATAACCTATTTTGCTTTACTCCAGTAATTTAGACATTTCTCTTAAACTCACTCTACTGCCAGCCTTGTGATCTTTTCAGCAGCTAAAATGGAGCTACTATAGCTGTGTTACTTAGAAAGCTCAGTCTCAAGTCATAAAATGCATCCTAGTTCTTTAATCCCATAAGACATCATGAACTAGCTTCTCTCAAGCAGTAGGAACCCAAGAGATACAAAAAACTGTCTTCCAGAAATTGGAGAACCCATGTACAAATTACAGATCATCAGTAAGTTAATCTTACAGAATCACAGAATTATTAAGAGTTGGAAGGGACCTCCAGAGAACATCTAGTCCAACTCCACCACTAAAGAAGGCTTCCCTAGAGCAGGTTACTCAGAACTGCCTTCAGGTGGGTTGTATCTCCAGGGAAGGGGACTCCACAACCTCCCTGGGCAGCCTGTTCCAGTGCTTTGAAACACCAAACAGCATTCTAATTAATAAAATGCCCTATCACTGAGTGAAGAAAACTATGGATCAGGCCCTTTAAACTTTGTCTAAGAGGCAAGGAAAGATGTGTAATAAGATACGAGTTAAAAATGTCTTCATGTCCTTCAAAACTCCCACAACCAGCTAAATAAATCTTTCAAAGATCCCAGTAGTGGATGTTAGGGAAGTGTTTCCTAAAATGGATACTGAATCCTCCCCTTCGATGACTGTTGTTATTATGCATATTCAGACATTTAAGGAACAAGGAGTTCACCTTAAAAGCATCTGGGGGTTAATTAGGTTTTAAGTAAGCACTTCTCTAATTCCTCCTCCATGTATAACATTTAAACTGGATCGTTGGGGGATATCTGGCAGCTGTAAACATGAATCATGACAACTACAAGTAATATTGGCAGTATAGTGATTTACAGTTAAGGTCATTTAAAGATAACATCTACTCTTGATTATTCAGTCACACGCAATACATGTGGCTGATGGAAGACACATACCCTATTACTTACTGTGGATGTTAAGTATGCTTCTTCGTACAACTTTTCTTTTTATATTTTGGGGGATGTCTCACTTTGTTCAATTGTTCTATTAATACAATTTTACCCTTCTGGAGTTTTTATAATAAGAAGTAGGAAAGTACTATTGCACAATCACCAAGTTAGAAAAATCACACTTCCAAAAAGCTTACTGAAATGAGAGTTCTGGTAAATGTAGACTGCACCCAAGACTGATTTGTGGTCTATGCTTAATTTAAATTACCCTCTACCTATGCAAATTTTTCTTAAAATAGCACTTGCCAGGAAAACACTCCCCCCGCTGTCATATAGTAGGTTTCTCAGATCACTACAACTGTCCTATTGATTCTTCCCTAGGGCAAATGGTAAGGAAACAACGTTTTTGTTCTGTTCCGTAACAATGAAACAATATTAAAACAGGATTAAATATGATGCTCATACAGATCCTATAACCCTTCATCTTTATTCTCAAAAAAATATTAAGAGGAAATGTGCTATATGTTTGAAATATTTTGCTGCTATTGTACCTGTGCCTCAGTACTAAAGTGTTATTACTTTATTTTAGACATATGCAGAGAAGGATCCAATTGCCCTTTATTTTGCACAGATAATGCAAACACTTATGGATCCAAGTAAACTCATGCACATTGTAAACTTAGTCACAGACAAAAATGTTGTAGGATCATGCCTTAGCATATAAATTAACACCTAATATTGTTTGCCCTTAGTCATAGCACAGTATGCCATGTATATAGTTTTATTTTGTTAATTTGGTATATCAGATTCCTAAATAATGGAGTTGTATCAACTCCGGTGGGAGAAAAATATGAGCTACCTTCTTCTATGGAGGTATTAAGATACCTTCTTTAATAAAAATAGTATTCTGGAAATAAGAAAAAATGTTATACAAGTTACTAAAATGCAACTAATATTTTAATCTCAAAATACTACCTAAACTTATTTTGGTTCTTCTAAATGAATATCTGATAAAAGAATGTAATCACATTGCAACCAGAAGAACCTTTTGAGTTGATAAAACTAGAGTTTTTAGATACCAAGAAGTGTCAAATCACATTTTTCTGTGTATCAGACAAACAATACATTTTGTTAAATAGCAAAGTCCTTCATTTTAGTAACTGAATGTTAAAAGAATAGAAGATGCTACTGCAATGGGTTCACCTAATCATTTTCCTAACACAGTGTGCAGACAACACTTATTAAAAGTTGTGCCTTAAGGTTGATTGTGCCTTAAGAATAAGCCTGCAGGTACTTCTGGAACAGATTTTATAGTGTCATCCATACTGCTTTCATTCTATACTGCAGTGTTATAATGGCAGTCTCTTTTCTCTGAATTATATATATGTATCTTGTTTCCACAGATACTTATGATTAACCAGCTTGCCATTAGCAAAACTTAAAAGAGCAGATATCATTCCTAAAAGAAACAGTCTTCTGGATTTCACAAATACACTTTCTAAACTCTAGGGTAAATGGTTAAGCCTTCTTTTCCTTTCTCTTTTTTTACTCCAGTGACTCACGAGTTTCAGACTGGTCTTTTTTGCTTCAAAGTGCAGCTTTCAACAAGGAGTAGTAAGAATACCATACCTCTCCCCACAGAGAAAGCTGTTTGTTTGGGTTTATTAATATACTTATTTCACTCTTCAAAAATAGTTAAGATTTTAATTTCCTCAGATGAATACAATAATTAAGTCTAAATTTTCTATATTGTAGAGCTTGACAATGGAATAGTGTCCACTGTTCTTAAACAAAGCACTTTTTTCTTGTATTATTTTAGAGAAAACTGGTGCAGCCACTTTTCCTTTCTACTGTTATTCATTAGACACGTCCTGAGAACACCTAATGGATCAGTCCCTGATATAGTCTACACATGACACAGTATATCCCTGTCATGCAGATTCAGAAGACTATGAACCCAGGGAACGCAAAGAAGAAAAATAATTTAATCATCTTAACATGGCAACTGAGATTCAGTTCTTGCAATCGGAGCAAGAAGCATCATGCAAGTAAGAACTAGGTACCACATGAAAGAAACTTCTCCATTGAACATGGAAAGACCACAGCTATGGAAGGACATGGAAAGAAAAACAAACATTACAAAGGTCAAAGGAGAAGCAGCAATATATTATGTCTTCAGAGAATACTTCACAATGGAATGGGTTGAGCCTGTGACTTAAATCCCCTTTAAAATAACGTATATCTAAGCTGGTATATATTTTGTCACAGAACTGAGTGTAAAACAGCCAAAACAAACCTCACAGAAGAGATTTGGCAACCATGGAGATTACGATTATGTAAAAAGAATGTTGCATTTTATAAAGTATGGGCATTATATATACACGAGTATGCATATACAAGTATGGGGATTATATCTATTCCAGTGCAACTAAAATAAAGTGATGTCATTTAGAAAAGTCAGTATATACTGTACAATGACACTGAAACCACTACCACAAAGAGAAAGAAACTCAGGCACAGCTGACCTCCTCCAGAAGAGGAACAGAATCTTACTTCTATTTACTCACTTTCAAGTTTCACAGACATACGTCATCACTTTCACATGGGGTCAGTTATGTTTGTTTCTATGCTTTCTATTACAATAAGATTGTCTATCCGATTTATTACCATCTTCCTTCTCAACTCCATAACTTCACAGCACATAGAAAGACCACAGTCATGTAGGTGTCTTATCTTTTATCTGAAAAACCTATGGAGTATAACTGGATTATTATTGTACTTGAACTACACCTATGCAATCTGACTGCAATCTGATCTTAGAGCAGCAATCATTCAGTTACAAACAACATGAAACACTTCTTTCATTCTTCAGGCAGTCATATCTAGGGCCCACATGAGTCTCCCAGAGCCCTAGGTAAGGTCCAGGGCATGCGTAGAGCTCACAGCACACTTGAGTGAGATGCTAATGAACTAAACAGCAATCCTTGTCTAGGAAGGCTTTATCAGGTAAATGATTAAAGCAGGGTAGGAACAAAAATATTTCACAAATATGGAAAAGACTAACCCACAGGTTGTGTGTACAGAAAGGTTAGCAGAGACAGATGCACACTCAAATCTCCTAGCTTTCTAGTCCAGTGTTATAGTTTTTATTACAGCTCAGTGGAAACATAGGTCTCTATTTTTCCACTTAACTCAGCATCTCCTGCCTTCTTCTTTACAACTTCTTTTTTATTCCATTTTTTAACACCTTGATTACAAGTTGTCAAGTTAAAGTCATCAGTCTCCAGAATTTCTCACAATTATTTCGAAAGTTAGATCAAGTTTTAAATGTTAGTATGTAAGTACATGAAATGTTTTTAAACCATATTTAATAAATATAGTCATTTTCTCTATTTAAAATGTGTTTCTCAAGCCTTCAAGCAATTATAAAATTATTTGTGGTCATAGAATCATAGAATCATAGAATCATAGGGGTTGGAAGAGACCTCGAAAGATCATCTAGTCCAACCCCCCTGCCAGAGCAGGGTCATCTAGAGCACATCACACAGGAACGCATCCAGGTGGGTTTTGAATGTCTCCAGAGAAGAAGACTCCACAACCTCTCTGGGCAGCCTGTTCCAGTGCTCTGTCACTCTCACAGTAAAAAATTTTTTTCAAATATTCACCCTGAACCTCCTATGCTCCAATTTGATCCCATTACCCCTTGTCCTATCACTGGTCATCACTGAGAAAAGCCGAACTCCATCTCCCTGACACTCACCCCTTACATATTTGTAAACATTGATGAGGTCACCCCTCAGTCTCCTTTTCTCCAAACTAAAGAGACCCAGCTCCCTCAGCCTTTCCTCATAAGGGAGATGTTCCACTCCCTTAATCATCTTTGTGGCTCTGCGCTGGACTCTTTCCAGCAGTTCCCTGTCCTTCTTGAACTGAGGGGCCCAGAACTGGACACAATACTCCAGATGTGGCCTCACCAATGCACAATAGAGGGGGAGGAGAACCTCTCTTGACCTACTAACCACACCCTTTCTAATACACCCCAGGATGCCATTGGCCTTCTTAGCCACAAGGGCACACTGCTGGCTCATGGTCATCCTCCTGTCTACCAGGACCCCCAGGTCCCTTTTACCTGCACTGCTCTCCAGCAGGTCAGCCCCCAACCTGTACTGGTACATGGGGTTTCTCTTCCCCAAATGCAAAACTCTACACTTGCCCTTGTTGAACTTCATCAGGTTTCTCCCCGCCCAAGTCTCCAGCCTGTCCAAGTCTCTCTGAATGGCAGCACAGCCTTCTGGTGTGTCAGCCACTCCTCCCAGCTTGGTGTCATCAGCAAACTTGCTGAGGGTACATTCTGTACCCTCATCCAGGTCGTTGATGAAGATGTTGAACAACACCGGTCCCAGTACCGACCCCTGAGGGACTCCACTAGTCACAGGCCTCCAACTAGATTCTGCCCCATTGACTACAACTCTCTGACTCCTTCCTTTCAACCAGTTCTTGATCCACCTCACTACCTGATCACCAAACCCATACTTGATCAACTTATCTACAAGAATGCTGTGGGAGACGGTGTCAAATGCTTTACTGAAATCAAGACAGACCACATCTACCGCTCTACCATCATCCATCCACCTAGTAATTTCCTCATAGAAGGCTATGAGGTTAGTCAAACATGATTTACCCTTGGTAAAACCATGTTGACTGCTCTTGATGACCCCCATCTCCTTGATATGTCTAGAGATAGTGCCAAGGACAAGTTGTTCCATCACCTTTCCAGGGATGGAGGTGAGGCTGACCGGTCTATAGTTACCCAGGTCCTCCTTCTTGCCCTTCTTGTAGACTGGAGTGACATTTGCTATCCTCCAGTCCTCAGGCACCTCTCCTGTTACCCATGACTTACTGAAGATGATGGAGAGTGGACTAGCAATGACCTCCGCCAGTTCCCTCAGCACCCTTGGATGCATTTCATCCGGACCCATCGATTTATGGATGTCCAGATTACTGAACTGATCCCTAACCCAATCCTCATCTACCATGGCAAACTCCTCCTCTATCCTGACTTCTTCTGGGGCTATATGAATCTGGGGCTCATGGGGAAAGCCTGCAGGAGTAAAGACAGAGGCAAAGAAGGCATTCAGCACCTCTGCCTTCTTTATATCCTCTGTCACCAGGGCTCCCACCTCATTCAACAGTGGGCCAACACTTCCTGCATCCAGACAGGATGTTAATGTCATGAAAACATGGAAATGTTTTACATTCATCATTAAAAGCTCAGTTTCTGGCCAGCAGCATGTCTCATGTCTAAATTATTTCTTCCAGACTCCCATGTCACAGTTCTAAAATGTTCTTAATCCAAAGGATATCAACAGACTATCAAACATTAAGAGTATTTCTTTCTCCCTTTGGATTGCCTCAGTCCCTCCCATTCATATACTCATTCAGTCCAAAGGCATTTCTAAATGTTTTCTATATAAGAGACTTGTCACACTTCAGTAAGATTTGAGGCTGGTATGTCAAAGGTGTGTATTTTAACTTCTAAAGAGTATAAAACTTTATGCATTAAACATTAGAGATTGAACAGAACTTGAAAGTCTAAATTGTTGAGACAGTGCAAGACTTTAAGATTCTAACATCAGCTTCTAATAGATTAGTAACTCTCCAACACCAGAAGATGTGTGTGGATTAGGATTTTGTTTGAGGTTTTTCAATAGCCAAGTACAAAATGTATATATTTCATTTTACAATCTAAGAAAGTTAAAACATTTTTTGCTTTCCTTCTGACATATTTCCTTTTAGAAAAACATGTAATGTGTTTATTAGAAACAAACAAGTTTTTACTGATATAAGCTATTATTTCAAACTTTCTTTAGGTATTTTGCACACTGAACAAGTAGAGCCTCTTAACTTCCTGTGATCTGGGAGGTTTTTCTCTTCAGTAAAACCATTGCACTGCTAATTATAAGTGTACTCTGAAGAAATAACAGAGATCATAGTAACGGTGTTAACAGTGTGGCAGCATATAAATTAAGAAGACTCACCAGCAAATGGCTGATTAGGTCTGGTTTGTTATATATCTGCAGTGGTTTTCAACATACTTCTCTAAGCAAGGTCAACAAGGGACAGAGACATTATATTTATTCTGTAGCTCCTTTGAAATTTAAGAACAACTTAATAAAACTTAATTTGTCTTAGACTTGTACTACATATTGTACTTCATTAAAAATTAAATGGCTTCATCCTAAAAGCATAAGCTGAAGGACTTTGTTAACTTATGTTTTTTAAAACTGATACAAAACATTTTGATGAAACATAGTATTTTACTGTGGTAAACTATTATCCCTCTGTTATTGTTTAAGGCTTCACTGGCCACTAAATGGATGACAGATGCCCCCAATTAACCCTCTTTTGTTGAAATTAATTGTTTTTAATTACTAATTGCTTATTGTTTCTCTACACCCCCCCATTAAATTAAAAAACCCCTACCTTTCATACTATTTTCCTTGGTTTTTTGATTACTTCATTGAATTATTTCCTTGGAACTTAGCAGAAAAGCTTCCACTGTTGTTAACATAGTAAGAAGAAAAAAAAAAAATCACATAATGCAAATATAGCCTTGGAAGAAGAGGCTTTGAAGCAAACAATCCAGCAACTCAGCTGACTTTCAGAAGCATAGATGTGATAGAAATAAACAACCCAATCAAATAGTTGCTAATTGTATGGATTACTAAACAGCATCATCTGCAACAAGCCATATGAATGTTTGATCTGGCAAAATTAGGCTCTGAAACAATGGTGAGCTGTCACATAAATGGATGGGAAACTGAGAAGCATTCCTGAATCAGGAAGATTATTGCCTTTCATTTCATCAGCCACATCCTATTCTTTTAATTTGATATACAATAAGTGAACGCTTTCCTATCTGTCAACCCTGTTTAGGTCAAGTATATTACCATTTCAATATGATTTTACTGACAACTTAATCCTTATACACTTTCACAAAATTGCAGTAATGGAGGTTGCGCTGACAAAACACAATCCTAATGTTGCTAAACGTGGAAACTAGAGAGTTTGGGTTTCGGTAGCCCATTGCTGTAGACCAGGATCATGCCAAAATAAAACCTGTGCAGAGTTCAAGCTTAAAAACAAAATGTATCATATTAAGCTTTTCTGTACTGCAGAGTAAGCACTGTAACAGACTCATTCTTTGGTGCTTGGCAAAAGGATCTCCTTTCTGATCTAGAAATCACTGAGGAACTCAAGAGGAAACCACATTTGCTCATACCTACAATGTGAGGTGCTTCAGCTGAAAGGAATTCCACTCCAATTTAGAAGTTACCCATTTAGTCTTATGGAAAGTATTCAACTAGTTAAACATGGTTTTGAAATTTATATTTATTGTTGTACTCCCAGAAGTGGATCAATCTATAAATACAGCTCAGCCTTCAGAAAACGTGAAAGACTTGGTATAGTCTCTCTTCAAAGCAGTTGATTAGAAGTGATCATTATTTTTTGTCATGTTTCTCTGCTTCCTTGCCTTCAAGTCTTTAAACACTAATACCAGAAAACATCCTTGTCCTTAATATAATTTGCTTTAAACTCATTTGCGTATAAAAATATTTTATTTTTGGACTGAACACAAAAATAACACTTGCACTTCTACTCTATTCAAAGCTTAAAAGATGGCAGCTATTTTCACCCAAAGTGAGAGACTCAAATTGGGAAAGTATTTCAATGAAAAGCCAAAGAAAATATTTCTCACTAGCACTAAGAAGTCCAGAGCTTTGGGTAATCAATTTTATGTTAAAACAAAGTTAGTGGGTACTGAAGATAACATCATACTTTAAGTATTAAAGGCTTTGTTACAACATTTCAAAATAAAGGTATGATTTTCAAGAGATGCTTTTTTAAGTGGAAAATTAAAAAATTTTAAAATGGAAGCAAAACATTTCAATCGTTTTTTTAATTATTTTTTTTTTTTCCCCTGAGAAAAAAGAAATTCTTATCTGTCAAATCAAAAGGTATGCTTTTATTACCTACAGTTAGAAATATCTGAAAATCTTGGTTCTGGGTACAAGCCCTGGTTATTTCCCAACTCAGTATCACAGCAAGGATTATGGGCTGCCAGAACCTGGGTTAGCATCCATGAAAAACTTGTGTGAGCTGAAAAGGAGTTCTAAAAAACTGCAAGTAATATGTGTACACCCTTAGATTTAAAAAAATATATTTAAGTAAGGATTCTTATATCAAACTGTTCTCTGATGGAAAATATTAAAGAAAAAAGGTAGAGAACCTTAACATTTCATTGTGCCCATGGAAAACATCAAAACTGCAAAGTTTCAGATTAATTCCTTGAAGTTCTGGTGTATTTCCTACTCAATCCTAACATTTAAGCATCAGTAGATGTAAACAGGCCTCTTAATTTCCTTATTACATAAAGATTGTTATTTGTTCAAAATTCTGTGGAAAAGAGTAAATTTAACATGTAAAGTTACCTTAGTGCATTTTTCTGCTGTTTACAGGTGCCATCAGGGAGAGACCCTCCATGTGGAACTGCTGCATGGCTCAAGTCCTGTGTTTGTATTGATAGTTTCACACAGCATCGTCAGAAAGAAAAGGAATGCACCTTAGCAGGTTAAACTACAGAAGTAAACTAAAGTCTTAAGTAAGCAGAATTTATTCATTTGTCTCTGCTACACTGCAAGATGACAGACATCACCAGACCAGTTTAAGACTCTTATTATTTACTATTTAGACTGATAGTGTATATAATAAAGTGCAAATACTCATCAATTCACTGCTATGTAATAAAAAAGTTCCATGCAACACAGTCTCCATCCAACCTTTATTCCACAATTCTGACATTGATAATCCTTTTAATCTCAGTGGAAGCTTCAAGAACTGTATTATATAATTCTCAAGTATCTGAACACGAGACAAACGATAGGTAAAGATCATCTCCATATTTTGGACACCTCAAGTATGTGTACCTTTTTCATTCCTCTTCTAATGAACAAATGCATGCATATATATTTATGCATGAACATGGACTATAAGCAATTTATTTTTTCCTGGATTGAGATCAACTTCAATGGACAGACTGTCCAAAAACTGCTGATAGGACACTAGTCAGCTGACCTATTTTCCAGCCAAAATGAAGACAGGAAGGAGAAAAAAAACTGTAATAAGTTAATTTGGGGTCTGACCAGCATAATAAACAATGCAAAGTGAATGTTAGAAATGTTATTAGAACAAAAACTTTTTCTGTTTATTAAAAAATAGAATCTGAAGATCATACTGCACAGAATAAAAGTGAAAGGAATTCCATTGCTTATGTTGGTAGTAAGTAGCCTGGGGTTTTTTCCTACAATAGTTTGATCTCATTTAAAGCAGCAGATTCTTTGACACATTTCAAAATAAATAAATCCAAGAAAGATTAGAGGAGAAAAGCAAAAAAGCTCAAGGACACGGGGAAAAAAGCCTCTAGGATATAGGAAGAAAGACTGAGAACAAGGCAAGTTCATTTTAGCAAAAAAGACGGAGTGTAGATGAAACTGTCTACAGATACATAAAGGGACGTTTTAAAGAAAAGGATCGATTATTCTCATTAGCTAAAGACAACAGAAGAGGATGTAGTAGGTTTAGCTGCAAGAAGGATATTCTAAGTTAAACATTTGGGAAAAAACAATAGATCTAAGAACTGATAAGAAAGGTAGCAACAGGGTCATTGAAAGGCTGTGTTTTAGGCTTAACTTGACATCCATCTATTGAGACTAGTTTGCAAATAATTAAATGGTTTGGAATGAAGATTCACCAAGATGTCCCACTAAGTGTGCTTTTCAAACAACATGAATTTACTTCATTGTTTGCTGTATTAACAGTTGCTTTAAGAGGGGAAATGGAAATTGAAGTGGAGGTTAATATTAAAGTAAATACTAGGAAAAGAAACAATAGCAGTAAAAGACAGAATTAATAGGGATATTTCAAAGTTTTCAGAAGCTCAGCTGAAGAAAAAGTATTTTCTTCTCATTCTGTAACATACTAGATGTATAAAATGAAGAGGTCCAGTAGCCACAATACACCAAATTACAGTTTATCAGCCACAGTGTAAAATTATAAACTGTGTCTCAGCTTTCAAATCTTGTGCTACTAGCTGTGCTATTAGAATCAGAAACACTGCCAGCATCAATAGTACCTAATAAAAAAAAAACTAGGCTCCTTATCTGCACTTAACACAGCAAATTATCAGACAATTTGATGGTTCCCTTTCTCATGATGTTTTCAGCTGCTTGGCTTCCTTGTCAGTGGCAAACAGGTTAATAATTTTTGCTTGGCAGTTGGTGGTTGTTTGGGTTTTTTTACAAATCCTTCAAGTTAAACTAGAAAGAGTGAAGAATATGCCAACACCAACTTGCAGCTTCAAGCAGTTGCTCTAGAAATTTACTTTCATTTCAATGGCTAAATGAATCATATATTAAACATAATTACATTTGGCTGCATCAGATGCCATCCATCAGCTTCACAGATAGGGAAATGCTTACACACATTCTCTAGCATTTGCCTCGTTATAAAGGCAGGAAGAATTGTCATCTACATCTGTAGCTCATACTGTTCAACCAGGCAAAATACAGAAGATTCTTAAATTGCAAAGGCAATACTAAAACCATATAAACACACATTACATGAGACAGCGTAAAGATCTCATGGTGCTCCTACTGATTTTCTTTAAAATACACAAGTGCTCATATCTACTACACATGTAAAAAGCCCACATAAAAACGTTCAACTCTTATTAGCAAATCTGGAAGCTTTAATGCAATCCTTAAGCTCTTTTCTGCTGCTGTTTTCAATAACATGTCAATTACCCTTCTTCCCTGAGAAACTGGATGATATAGTGCTGTGTGTCAGGGAGAGAGCTAGCAGGCAAATTATACTAGGGATTCAAAGTTCCCTAAATGAACTTTAGCAGTGGTGAGATAGTTTTCTAAATTGTTTTCCTCACTCCAGGATCAGGAAGACAAATGAGAATGCTGCTCTTAAAAGCAGCAAGAATAGCATCTTGAAAACCAATAACACTCCAATAAATAAATATACATAAGTACAGCTGAAAAGGACAACTTACTGGTAAGGTTTTATCACACTGTAAAGATCAAAACTTTTTCCTCACCCTAAGACATCTGTTCTCCTCTCCCCGCCGCCCACCACCACAACCTTGTTTTAAGTCATCAGGGCTGATACTGTAGATATATGCAAAGAGAGGAACACAAGTTTAATTACTTACTCATTAAGACTTTTTCCATTTGAGGTGTCTTACCAAAGAATGTAAATGCAGTTATTCATGTTTGTACACATTATCACTCCTCACAAGCAGGTAGATTTTTAACACACTTGCATTAGATTTGTCACTAACAACAGCAACAAAACTGTCAAAATGTCATTTGGATAGGGAATGACTGCAACCATTTCATACAAATAGCTTGCTTTCTGTCCTTCTGTTGCTCTTACCAGCACTTTTCCCCTTTTGCTTTGCTGCCTATGGCTTACTACTACTGGCATTGGGGAATCCACCACTTCCCTGAGGAGATTATTCCAGTGTCCAGCTGTTCTCTCAGTGAAAAATTTTCTGGTGTTCAATTGGGATATCTCGAGGAGTAACTTGCACCCATTACCCCTTGTCTTTCCCATGTTACTCGTTGTAAAAAGGGAGTCTCCATTTTCTTCTTAGCCACCATTTAAGTACTGGGACATGGCAATAAGTTTTCTCCTAAGCCTTCTTTCCTCAAGTTTGAGAAAGTTAAGGGGTTGACCATCTTCTCTGAGCTGCCATGGATGTTCCTCCTGATAAATATGTTGTTTGTAGATAATTAGTCATCTGAAAGATACTTTTATAAGTAAACAGTAAACCTGTACTGTAATTGCTCAGCAATAGTAGTTTGTTATGTCACAGGTGAGCAGACATGAAGCAAGAAATAATGTAAACTGAAAACAAAGGTATACTGTACCCTTATAATGCATAATAGAAGTTTAAATACTTCATTCGTAATGAATTACTGCAATATGAAGAAGCTGCATATGGATTTGATACACATTTATGACTACTGGAACACACAAGTCAATGCACCAGAGGCCTGTTTTTCCTTACAATTTCATAACTGGGTACTTAAGGGGTACCACAGCAATTTTACATACAGGCTTTTATCTTTACACCTCCTGCTCACAGATGCCTAGATCTATACTGAACTGTTCCACCTCACCATCTAACACAGACCACCGAATTTCAACTGTTCCAACCCTGGAGAGCCTCTCCAGGCTAAGACAACCCGAATAAACAGCTTCCCAGTTTTATCTAAGTACAAGAGCAACCCAGAATGCATTACATCATTCTGTAAAATGTTCTAGATTATGTATCAGATTATATTCCATTTTATGGATCATATTATATTCCATTTTATGTATCAGAAGTGCACTGCTTGAGTAACTAAGCCAAACAATTCTTCAGGTTTCAAATTTCTCATCTCACTTTATCTTTAGAGAGAAGACATTCACCAAACAGCATCCATATCCCCATAAAAAAAGATCTTTTAGAAAGCCATTTTCAGCCCTTCAAGTATTTTTATAGCTTCTTTTTTCCAAATCCTCTTCAATTTTCAACAACTTTAATGAACTATAGTCCCAGATATATTTCAACACACTAACTTTGGTCTCACTAGTGCTTCTTCCCACTCTTGTTTGTTTGTTTAGTCTCCAAGGGATGGTGCTCATTTTCTTAGCTACTGTGCACTCCCTTGGAGTTACTTATTCAGGATGATGCCAAAAAATTCCAGAATCATAATTTAAAGAAATGTTCTTCCATGAAAAAGGATAAATTACATAGTTTTACATTGGTTTACTTTCTTCCTTGCTTGCAAAAACTGTGAACAAAAGTTATTCAAGTGAGACCAGCCCTTGTAGATTGCTAAGAATAACAGAAGTGAAACCTGAAGAATTATATGAAAAAGGCTTTATAGCTCTAAAAGAATTACAAACCTTCCATTGTCTCCACAGGTTTTCTGTTTTCTCTGCAGTAATACCAGACCTGATGTTGAAGTTTCAGTTTAGTTTAATTGGTTACACATGCAAACAGTTAATTCTGGGGTTATTTTTCCCAGAACCTCTCTAACACAAGCTAACAGCCCCTCCTCCTTAGAGATTGTGGAGGAAAAAAATTTCTTCACTTGCTTTCAACCTCTACTCTGATAGTAGGTCTTTTAATACTAACTTGGAACAGTCAGCTGTTTTTTAATACAAAGCACCTTCAGTATAATTACACAACTCTAACTCAGAACTGCATTTGAACTAATGGCAGTGAAGACCTGGACATGACTGTATGGTGTAGTGTATGCATTTTATGTCTGGAAGCAATATATTACCTGTTCCTAGGCTAAATGAATGGAACTGTGATTTTTTTCAGAGCAGATCCCATAATGGCACTATTCTTGAAATCATGGTATAATTTTAATGGAGATACATTTTTGACAGTAAATGGTAACATTTTTATAGTAAATATACAGAATGTTAAATATAGAAGAGTGGAAGAAAAAAAGGTAACTGCAAGTAGAAGCATTTTAGTTATCATTTTAGTTTTACACCAAGTATAAAATTCTTCTGCCATTTAATATGGCTGAGAAGTAAGGCTCCATGACAAAAATAACCCTTAGACAACTTGTGACATTTGAGCCATGCCTAGAGTAAAGCTTTTTTTCTTGCTTTAGCTATGGAAACAATTTGCTTTCCATGCCAACAGTAAAAGTCTATATGATGTTCAATAGTAAGCACCATAAGCTGGGGGCACAGCTTGGCTGCTTGGTGGATTGCAGCTCAAAACTCAACTGGCATATGAGTTCATGTCTACATCAAAAATGTAGACTGGATCCAATTGGCAGATGTCCGCAGTATTAAATGGCTGATTGAATCAATGACAATCTTCTCCACCTTGATTATGAATGAGACTGTGCATATACACATACATAAATGTGAATATATAGAGATGTGTTTACAAATGCAAAAAAATTCTCTGCTCCTTATCCAGCTATGAACCTAGATATAGGTTTCATTTCATACATTCAACCTGTCTTCAAACAGACTTCATACTTCAGATTTTTTTGAAGTTAATGATAAGTGACATCTTCGAAGATGTCAAAGCAAAATTCTTTAGAGACAATGTAAAAAGTATGCAATTCATATGCAGATAACAGCTAGTACTAGATATAAAATATATAACGTATGGGCAAACAGACCTTTTGCACTCACTTTTCCTTTTTTGTAGTTCTAGTAAAGAGATAACTTCTGTATTTTATAGCAGTATCACAAACCACAGGATAATCTTAGCCAACTGGTCCATAAGCAAACACACAGATTATTCTTTGTATTTCGTAGCTATCTCACTCAAATTAAATCATCATACTGCATTATGATAGACTATATTGTTTCAACATGATTAGCAGGATAATCCAAAAGTTCTCACTTATACCTGCAGGAGTATGTGACTGACACAGAGCAAAGACAACACAACCCATATTCCTTCATAATGCTGTCAGGTGACAGCAAAAACAGATGAGAAGTGTCTTCTGAAAATGAAAACTAAACTCCAGAATCCTTTGTTTCTATTTCATAGTCACTTCCCATTTCTCAAGGAGATGGTTATCACAGCAGGACTGCACTGTGTCCTTAACCAGCTAAGTTCACTAACAAGAAAAATCACAGGGGACTGAAAATATGGAAAAAGCACTTTGATACAACCAATATTTTAGCTATGCCCTGGTGACCTGTTTGAGATTAATTTCCCATAGACATTAGTTAACTGTGTGTTCTCAGCTCTCTTTCATTTCCTGATTGATCATCTATTGTCTGAATTGCAGAAACACCACCGAAAAAAACTAATACTTAAACTGGGACACCTAATTAATTACAGCATGTGAAGAACTCTGAAACTATACTGAAGTTGACAAAGAAGCCTTTAAGTAAATTAGAAATTGCCTTAAAAATAAGACATGATAGCTAAGTAGGTTTGAAGGTACAGGCCAAGCATTCTCCTAAAGACAATGACAAAGAAAAAATTACATTATTTTTCAATAAAAGAATACACAGTCCTCTCTCAGGAGGGGAAGAAATACATTGGCTTGTATTCCTATTATTAAAGCAAATTATAATACATACACATGTGGAATATGTTAAAGCTGCACAGCCAACCTCAATTTTAACACCTCAAATCTGGAACCACTGACTTTGCAAGCTCAGGAATGTGCTTTTAACAGGTACATATATTGTGTACACATGTTATTTATGTTATCTATGGAGAAAGTAGGTATGTTCTCATGCTTCAATATAACCATTGCACTTGCAAGTACATAGAAGTGGTGAAGCAAGGCGTGAATTTTTACACAAAAGTGTTACTTTAGAGCATTGCAGGGAATTTATATGCATACGTGCTTGTGTACTTCTGTATACATGTGCACTCTAGTAGATGTTCTTAAATCACAAGCCATTAAACTACATTTAATAAGATACGTGGAACTGTATCACAAGTCAAGCTGTAGTTATTAGAAATAACAATTGATAATTTTTCAAGTTTCTTGAATTACCCAGAATAATTTCCTTCAGATAGTTTTTAAATCAGAGATTCCTAGTTTTGTCAGATAGCTTACAATTTTATCTCATAGAAACCTGTTTGCTGCATTATTTTGAAAAAATCCTAGCAATCAAAAGTTTACTACTCATAACAAATAAGATTTGAATCATCAGTCAACCAACCATCATTTAACTACTTGGTTTCAGGCTATTTTTAAAATGTTAAATAGCAATAATGAGTGGGACCACTGACTTTGGAGCACCAGGTAGGGTAGTTAAAGGTCAATTTAATTACAATATTGTTCCATAGTTTACCCTGTATTTTTCATATGTTGTATATACATACAAATGCACACCCACTCAGTTCTTTAAACTGATATGCTAGAATTTTAGACAAATTCTGAACTTTAAGGTAGCTTTCAGAGACTGAAACAGAGGCATCTTTTCACAGGTAGGTTTGAATAATAAATTCCTTTTAAATCATACTATGCAACAACATACTATAAGTGATAAAGCTTGGAGTTCAACTTGTTGAGCTCAGAAGTTAGAACCCATACTGATCTGAGAGATGTAGTCTCAGGCACCCCTTCCACACTTTACATATTTCTCCTGCCTGTACCTCTATGTAAGCCAAGGACTTCATCCATGAGGTCTTCACCAACCCAGTTTTATCCTGCCATATCCTTTGCCCCATTTTGTCTCAGAGTAATTAAAAGCAGTTTGCCTCCACAGCTGTATTTTTTATTACAGTAAGAAATATTCTTCCCTTAATACCTACAAAAATCCATTTGCCCAGATAATCAAATGTGATGTTCTTTCTTTGTATCTTACAGAAGATAATGATTTTCACAAATACTATTTTCCATAGCTGATATGCAAGTTCAGATACAAAGAAATCAAAGTTCTATGTTATAATTTGGTATATATTGTTATTACTAAGTATCCTAAACTGCAATACTATTTTGGTCTGGGAGAAAATATTTTCTAACATCATTAATGTTTGGTATCCTACACTTAAAGGTTTCTTTCTAACCCAGGAAGAAATATTTTGCTTAATAGTCTTTATCTAAGATCATCCAAATGATTCATTAGAAACAAAATGCACAGATCCTGGAAGTCAAGAACAAGCCTTACACCAACTTAACAGGACCCTGGATAGCACTAGACTCTAAGTTGTGTATTTCTACAGTCTAATTTGTAACTATGTTCTCTTTATGGTCAAAAGAAGAGAAAAAAAAAACTGTCATGGCTCATTTAACCATAGAACACATTTCAAACAGGGAAGATGACTCATGCCATGGTAGGGACCTGATTTTTTTTTTTTTTTCAATAGGTCCTACAGGGAGTTTTGCATTCTAGAAATCTCAGCTGATATAAAACCTGCCTGTGTACTTAAGTAGGAGAAATTATCCAGTTTAAAAGACAGATACAGATATTTCAGAGCCAAGTTCCTTCGGTGAATTATATAGGAGATAAACCAGCAATGCTGGAAACACCAATAGGCATGATTTTGATCATTTGAGTCCCAGAGACCTGGTTATGGACTAAAAAAATCTCCCTCAATTTCAGTATAAGCATTATAAAATCCTCATGCTCTCCTTGTCCAAATTTCACTACTAAAAGGGACATGCAAGTGTAGCTATAAAATTATTAGATAGTTGTAGGTATCCATTACATCACTGTTAATAGCAACTTACATTACATTATTTGACTGAAGGGCAGGAACTTAAAATTATTTTAACTGAAAAAACTGCATTCTGAAAATGCACCCAAAAATCCACACTTTCCAGACAAGTGTGTGTTTTATAGTTTAAGTCAAATATGCCAACTCAGTAATGTTACTACTGCATAACTTTTGCAGCAAAACGAGTTGCAGCACTGGTATGTTTGTTGTATAACCTCATGCTATACTTGGTCAATACACAATACACAGCTGAAATCACAGAACTAGTCTCCAAAAAATAAAAATCACAGAACAAATCAGTACCTGCAAGAAAAAAATCTTAAATGCTTTTTTGAAATAGCTAGGATAATTCCAATTAATTGTATTATTACATCAGTTAAAGGCTGAACTTGTGTCATGATACAATTAACTCTCTGATGACTTGACTGGCTTTGCAAACACTAGTTTATATCTGATAGTCCGTGAAACTGGACAGTCTAAGGTGTCACTTATTAATGATGCTTGACACACGAATTTAATTAAAAAAAAAGGCAAAGATGCTTATCTGTGTTTTTTCTTTTGCTTGGTTGTGCTTCAGGTTCACAAGCTAGGGAAAAAAAAAATCAAGTGGCAGTTTCTGCCAGATGCAGTGGTGGTGTGACATCACCAACCCAATGCCATCATACTGCACCACACTACCCATAACAGGGGTAGTCTGTTCTGAGAGGCTCTGGAGTGAATCAGAGGATTGCATTAGGCCTGGATTAACCTACACGAACAACTCCAGGCAGAAAGCTAGTGAAATGTCTGCTTATACCTGGCTCAACCACAGTCAAGAGTCTCATTTATAAGGCATTAAAACTAATGTGTTATTTTTAAATAATTAAACCTGTAAAAGTTATTCTTTATAAACATTGAGTTATTCAGTTTAGTATTCTTACTGAAATAGCATACTATAATACTTTGCCTTCAAAAAGGTTCAGGAAGCAAAGGAGGAAACATAGTATTCTCATCTGCATTGGAAAAAAAACAATTAGATGCTCCACTCACCCCAGATTTCCCACATACAGGTCATTCTTCATTCAAACTAACTTTAATAAATTATTATGAGAAAATACTATTACTTTTCTGAACAATAAGTGAAAGCATTATGCTTCAGGGTAGACTATTTTTTTGTTCTTGATAAATATGCAGCATTAGCAACTACAAAGTCATTACATGTTTTATTGTTTTTGAAAGCTAAAGATCGAATGCAGTCACAAAATGACAGAGGAATCTCATAGAAACCTTTCAAAGAGCAAAGGTAGTGTCAGACGCCTCTATCCATCATGTAACTGATGAGAACGGTATTGTAGCCACTGACCCAGTTGCTAAATTAGTCCTTAGAGTAAAATGCATTTATAATCAGCTAGAATCCAAATTCTATAAAGGGGAATTAATTGTCCTTTAGTAAGAAAGGACTGATGTTTTGGCTTTAATTTCTGGAGCTTATTCTATTTTAATGAGGTTCTTCCTTTTTATATGCATGTTTATGTAGTTATTTTCATCCTTTAATAGTATTTTCTGAAAGTGCAGAAACATTAGCTGTCCACAAAACAATATATCGCCTACAGAACAAGACTGGTTGAACTGCTTCTATCAGAGAGCAGAACAGACTCAGCAGCTTTCTTAAATGACTAAAACACTCAAACACATCTTTCTTTTTTTGATCTGTGTTTTTGCCCATTTCAGGAGTACCTCAGCTCAAACGCCAGTGATTTAGTGACTGCTCAAAGCTAATTCAGAAGCCTGAATATACCTTTGGCTACTGCTAAGCTGTGTGTGCAGCATTTCCCACAGCAAGGCTGCAGCTCTGACCCCAGCAAGCCCACAGCCCAGGACATGGCTGGGGCACACTGGAGGTCTCATCAGCCTGTTTGCCTCAATTTCCTTTCCTTGTGCCCAAGTCCTTTGTCAGTATGAATCTGGGAGGCACCTTGGACACATGCCTGGATGGAAAGCTGAGGAATGCTCCAAGTCCTGACCCTGGAAGCATACAATAGGTATCTGTGACTGGGTTGTGCAGGGGATGAGCCTGAAGCAGGGTAAATTTCTCACCCCCACCCAGCGAAGTTACTAGACTGTGAAAGAAGCCCGGTGCAATGGGTTCTGATTCCACAAGTATTTTTTATTTTTAGCCAGCAGCTATTTAATAACATGCATAATCAATTCTGAAAAAAGCCTACTCCTCAAAGCAAAACATGTAGTTTCCAGCCAAGATGCTCCCCTTTGCTCAGCTAGGAACTCGCATTTTGCTTGACTTCTCTTGGCCTTGCAAATGCACACATTGCTGCTGAAGACCGGCAGTTTCTACAGCAGCAAGTGCTCATGGCTCAGCAGTTGGCAACATCCCTCAGGGAGGTGAAAGTCTTCCCTATGAACATCTTGCCCACAGGAATAAGAACAAGCCCAGACTTCAACACTGAAAGATGCAAAACTTCTTCTGAAGAACCTTTTTGTAGCAAAGTACAACACCAGCATATTCTGTTATTAAGAGATTTCCAGTATTTCCATGTCTGAATCTGCATCTCCTCTTCACACAAATAGTTTAATTGATTCCTATGTAAAAACCTCCCTGTTTTTACAAACAAATTAATTCTTAATTCTGCAAAGTGCAGAATTAAGCCAAACTGAATCCACGAACATACAGATGCAGCAGTTGCATCCAACAGAACACTGTTTTTAGAAGCCAGTCAGCACCACACTGCATTCCCAGTTTGTATGTTAGTGGCTGAACTCATGAAAGTTAATTTGCAGCTCCTCTGCTTTCTTTGTAAAGTAAGTCCACAGCTCTCCTGTAAGGTTTAAAAGCAGTTTATCTCCCACCTACATATCATTTCTTTGATAGCATTTAGTCACACCCTTCATAAAGTTTGTTTGTATTTGATTTATATAAATCCTAAATTGTTGGGTTTGTTGATATCACCTGCTTGGGGAAGTGTATGATGTGTCATTTAAAAATTAAGCATACACATTCAGTAGCTGATTAAAACCAAAGCAGACCAAATTCACTTTTTTCTGCAATATTCTATATGCACCAAGCAGAATTAAGTCCCGATGTTCTTTCTACTACACTTAAATTACTAAAGTATTAACTAATAAAAACTGACTCCTGGCTGGATTTTGCTGTCATTTCAAGTCATCTATATGTACAAAGAAGTTATCTGATGGTGCTGAGAGCATAAGTAGCTCAATTTATTCCACTTTTAGGTAGTCACATATCATCCCAGTGTTTTTGTTAGCAAAGACTGTGTATTTTGATATACTAACTACCATAGTGTTTCATATCTATACATATTTATATTGATATGTTTTATATAAGTACATACAAATTACTGGGCATAATACATGACATAGTATTTAATATATACTACAATCTATAGTATAGAACAAAAGAGAGTAACAGTTCTGTAGAAAACAGAAATAGTTCCTAACTCTCCAGACTCAAGAATTTTTGTTGTTCTTTCAGTGTACAGTCTGCTCAGCTCCTCTATGTATCCTCTTCCTTTTTTCACACTTTATTTTAAAAAACTGTATTATAGTTCAATTTAAACAGAAACATAGCTTCAGTTCTGAGTTAAAGTCTCCAACTGCAAATCTAATTTTGTACCTTGTCTTACAGAATTGTTGAAGTGAATTTTAGTTTTGGTTTTTGTTTAAAATACTAACATTCAAGTTGCCTTTACCTGTCAAAGGGGCACAAACTCCAAGAAGTTACACCTACATCTTGCATTTGTATTGAATACTGAAAATATGAAATACTGTGTATGATCTTACAACTCTGAAATAGCAAATTATAATTCATAGAATCATAGAATCCTAGGGGTTGGAAGGGACCTCGAAAGATCATCTAGTCCAACCCCCCCTGCCAGAGCAGGGTCACCTAGAGTACATCACACAGGCAGGCGTCCAGGCGGGTCTTGAATGTCTCCAGTGAAGAAGACTCCACAACCTCTCTGGGCAGCCTGTTCCAGTGCTCTGTCACTCACAGTAAAAAATTTTTTTCTGATATTCACCTTAAACCTCCTATGCTCCAATTTGTAGCCATTACTCCTTGTCCTATCACTGGTCATCACTGAAAAAAGCTTAACTCCATCTTCTTGACACTCACCCTTTACGTATTTGTAAACATTGATGAGGTCACCCCTCAGCCTCCTTTTCTCCAAACTAAAGAGACCCAGCTCCCTCAGCCTTTCCTCATAAGGGAGATGTTCCACTCCCTTAATCATCTTTGTGGCTCTGCGCTGGACTCTTTCCAGCAGTTCCCTGTCCTTCTTGAACTGAGGGGCCCAGAACTGGACACAATATTCCAGATGCGGCCTCACCAATGCACAATAGAGGGGGAGGAGAACCTCTCTTGACTGACTAACCACACCCTTTCTAATGCACCCCAGGATGCCATTGGCCTTCTTAGCCACAAGGGCACACTGCTAGCTCATGGTCATCCTCCTGTCTACCAGGACCCCCAGGTCCCTTTTACCTACACTGCTCTCCAGCAGGTCAGCCCCCAACCTGTACTGGTACATGGCATTTTTCTTCCCCAAATGCAAAACTCTACACTTGCCCTTGTTGAACTTCATCAGTTTTTTCCCCACCCAAGTCTCCAGCCTGTCTAGGTCTCTCTGAATGGCAGCACAGCCTTCTGGTGTGTCAGCCACTCCTCCCAGCTTGGTGTCATCAGCAAACTTGCTGAGGGTACATTCTGTACCCTCATCCAGGTCGTTGATGAAGATGTTGAACAACACCGGTCCCAGTACCGACCCCTGAGGGACTCCACTAGTCACAGGCCTCCAACTAGATTCTGCCCCATTGACTACAACTCTCTGACTTCTTCCTTTCAACCAGTTCTTGATCCACCTCACTGCCTGATCATCAATTCAGAACTTAATGGTACAGAGGGAAAACAGCAGCACAACATTGATCAGGATGAATGTCAGAAAAGGGTGTAAAACTTGAAAAGAATTAAGCACATTCCGAGGCTATATGCAACAACCGTACAAATCTGGGAATTATTTTTTTTTTTGCAAGATGCTAGTCTTGATGACACATCTCACAGATAACTCTTTAGATCAATAGGCTATGAAGCTGGCAACATACTAAAGAGTTTCCTATATAAAAACACTACAACAGCAGTTAGATTGAGTCATGTAATTCTCTAAAGCAACAGAGATTCAGGCCTGGTGTTAGAGCGTATTTTCAGTTTCTCACTCGCCCTCTGACTCTTAACAGGCTGTGCTCTTCCTGGAGAAGTCTGGTAGCAGCCACATGCTGCTACACATTCAGCACACTGAAAATGGAATTGGAAAGCTGGTAATCTAACAAGTGCTGTGTTCAGAGACCTCAGTGTCACCTGACCCAGGATCCCTTGGAAACCTTTTGTTTCAATATCTTGTTTGACAAATGATCATCCCATAGTGCTACTGATACTATCTCTATTAGCAACTTGATCCTGTGTCTGACTGTTGAGAAGAAGCCAGTGGCAGAAAACCAGTACACTGCAGGTGGATGCATTATCTTTAATACTCAGCTTCCACACAATGTGGCCAACGTTTAGCATTTGAACCCTTTTGTTAGTGTATTATACTTAAAGTGTAAGAAATATACCACCACACATCAGGCCCATTTTTTTTGTTACACCAAGCCCAGCTACAAGACAGTTTTTCACTGTCAAACCACAAATCTAACAAGCAGCTCTGGCAATTTGGGGTAGGGCAGAATTCACTTGGCTGTTAAGATTCTAGTTTACCCAAGTGGACATCTGTTTGCTTTATGTGCACCCCAGAGAAAAAGAATGATACTGGATTCTCAAACACTAGATTGGAGAAGTTTACACAGCTGTTAGAAGCAGCTGCTCCAAAGGTAACCTGAGCCCCTCTTGCTTGCTCTCCGTTACTCTGAGAATGCATGAAACATTGCAATGTGCAAAAGATACACGCACACGGACAGTTAACTGCTGTGGTTACTGGAAGTGGTTGATTCATTCATTACTAGATACTTTACTCCAAGAACTATCTAGATCTGCTGCCCTTTTGGATACCAGGAGAGCATTCCCAAATAAAATAAAGAATTCATTCAGCAGACTGCAGGCACAGAGATATTGAAAACATTGGCAGGATGAGATTGGCACCTTTCTTGCCACAGCAGAACTACTCTGAAAAACCCAAATACACACAAAAAGCTACATCACTAGAAATGCTGCACTCAGTATGTTTGATCCTGCAAATTAACATTAATGCTTCTGGATTCCTACCTAAACAAATCTAAAGACCCTCTCAACAAGAATAGGCATAATATTCCAAAAGGGAGGAGCTTGGACTGTATGTAAAAAAGAAAAGAAAAAACAAGGAAGCAAAATTTTATCCATGTTTAAAAGAGCTGTGTAATATTAAAGACATAGCAAGTGCAAGATGTGAGTTTACAGCATGTATCTTATTTATGAAAAAAATATATAGTTGTGTAGAAAAAAAAAAGTAGCAGCAATATATCCTTAATGATACAAAATTCTATAACCTGCCTAAAAATGGATTCCAAATGTGGATTCATTGTAATAAACTTCAACAAAAGAACTTAAAAGAGAAATGTTACTGTGATTCACTTCAAATTCACAAAGAATCCTAAATAAAATATCATACACAAGTCACATTTCAAGCAATTCCTTCATGACTCAGGCTAGGCGTTTTAGGGCACCAAGTAACTGACACAAAGGTAAAAATTTAAATTGAAGGGAAAAAAACCACCACACATACAATGCTCTACTTCCCTCCCCCTCCTCCCTCCCCAAGGCAAATCCCAGAAGTAAAATAAAACTATTATGTTTAGCCTCAAAGCCTCCAATACATCAGAACTTTCTGAACTCATTTGGTAAGGTTCAAAGCACAGGTCAGCTGACAGGCCTCCCTGGCACATCCAGAATAGAGAGACCCATTAAATAAGCCGAAAGACAGTTCCAAGACTCAGTTCCATCACAGATCATTTTGAGTACATATTGTTCCTTAAGTCTAACTGCCTGAAAACAGCAATAATGTGTTGAGATAGACATTGCAGGACCATGCAGCAACCTCACCCTCCCCAATCACCTCCAAATGCTGCTGCAGCAGCAGAAGGGAGACAAGGACCAGCACCATCAGTAATCAACCCTTCAGGTTGGCAGGATTTCCTGCTGCAGTAACAGGGAGTGTTAAAAGGCTTTTTTTGCACTAATGGTCTACCTCTGGGCACATGTAAGACAATTTTTTTTTAACAGCTGGATGATAACACAGTAAGTCAAGCTGTATAATTTATTAAAGGGAAGTAATGCAAATGGAGAGCTCTGAGGGGGTACAAGCTCACTACAGCTACCTTGGGGAGTTTGGTGATAGAAATTTATTTCTGTGAGCTTTTCAGAGGGAATTAGGTTTTCCCTTTTATCATGTGATGTGATGGTTAAGACAGGCTTTGCATAGGCTCTCATCTCAGCTGCTTAGGATTGCCCTGTTTAAGAGCCAGTTAAAAGCAAAATAAAATACATTAACTTGGGGATCCAAATGACAAGGTACTGGTTCAATATATAGAAATAGCCTTACTACTGCACTTGCAGAAGCTCAATCCAGAAGAATGACACTGTTGTGTGCTATCATAGGAACCACTCATTTGGAAGGGGCAATAATATAAGAGACTGACAAAAAACGGAGAATCAAAACAAATCGTGGCATAAACAAACACAATGAGGCACAGTAAAAATGTTACAGCACGGCAGATCGTGCCAACCTAACTTGTACCAGCATCTGAAATGACAGATTGTTAGCAATGAATACTTTCTAGCATTGCACAAGATCACACAAGATCTCACTGGTTCCTGCACTCACTCACACCTATGTACATAAGCAAGCTTTCTGGGCTGAGTTCAAAACACTTCTCACAGCTACAGGTCTTCACATACTACTAAAAGACAGTTATACCTTAGACTTAGGTTAATATTCTCTTCCTCTTAAGGCGAGCTCAGTGAGCATAAGAAAAATCTGAAGCTTAACTGAATTCTTTAGCATCATTACTAGAAGTTAGTATTTGGTACCCGGAGTGCTACAGACAACATTATTCTACTCTTGATACAAAAAGCAATCAGAAAGGTTAAAATCCTAATCATATAACCCAAACCAACAGCTACTATCAAAAGAAAACTTGCCTTTTGTCCCTTTTTAGCTACCAATAATTTGTATTCAATTTTAACAGCATTATGCAGCCTAACACATCCATTGAAATAGTTTATATAGAAGCAGAGTACACTCTGCTTTCCACATTCACTCCTGGCAGTTGTTTCGGGGTTTTTTTACTTCTTATTGTCTTAGGCATCATTAAAAAAAAAATAATTCAAAATTAAAGGAAAAATAGGGGCTTTTTTTTCCAATGTCTTTCAGTAACACCAGAGTCCTGAGTTCCAATTCTCTATATAAAAAGAAAGTAAACTTCAAAATAGCTGGAGGCAGATATGCCCCAGCTGTCCCAATACTGCCTAAGCAGGCGGACTGTTCTTTTGCAGCCTGCTGCAATTTCAGGAGTCATCTCTCCTTAAGTTTCAGATTTGAATTCTGGATCATTCCGTAACACATATTAGCTTTTTTGCTATTTTTTAAAACTAACTAATAGGAATTTTAAATAAGTAACACACTATAAACCACTTGCTAAACTAGAAGTTAAAAGTTTAAAACTTAAAAATTTAAGTTGAGTATGTTTAAGCTTTCATTTGAAGATATACTAGATCAACACATCACACAGATGAAGAAATTAGGTCTGATTTTAGGAATACAGAGATTTTGTCTAGCATTTCCATGCCAGTTTGTGAAATGCTTACTGTGCACAACCCATGTATTTTATATGTCCAAAACCACAGCAGAGGCACTAAATACACTCTTCTTACCCCATGAGGTAACTGCTGAAATAACACTGACATAGTTTAAATCATATACATAGAAACTACAGGATATTTTCTATGTCTGTAAGTCAAAGTCTACACTCCTGTCTCAGTACAAACAAATTGCCATTGCAATGACTGATAATACGTTAACTTAAAAACTTAATTTTAGGAAATTCAGTTAAAAATACAAACTTCTACAGTACAGACTCTTAAAACACAAGTTCTAAATACAATGATTTTACAGTTACAATAAATATTCTAACGGAAGCTTTCCGTTTTTTAATACCAAGGAAGAAAATATTTTGAAACTGCATGTGCTTTTCTGTTTTTAGTAACAAATGCCAGTGTAATTGATGTATTGGGGGGGGAGTGTCTCAACAATTAAACACAATACAGTGAAGAGACTTAAGCGTGAGATAGAAAATCCCTTATTTATTCTTATTGTTCTGTATGCTTTAAGTATTTGTCTTTATCCAATAGGTGATACTGGAGCCACAGATCTTAAAATATCATTCTCTTCCTACTGCTTTCTCCACTCCTGTTACAACGAAAAACAACCAAGGGTCCTTGAGACGTGTCCATTAGCAAGTTCTGACACTTGAGCTGAACTTAATATTAATTTTAATATCTTAAACCTGGTATGCATATGTTACATAAATGTCACTGCTCTCAAACAAAGCATGGGTGATAACCCATAGGACTGAAAACAGAAAGTACCATCTTTCATCACATGGCTGAGACTTCTGAGTTACCATTGACTATAAGTTGTTACCATCTGTTGAAAACTGGATTGCTTGGTGGTGGTTGTCCAACCTCCACTGGGCAAACGCTCCTGTAGCAAAAGTTCCCATGACAGCTGACACTTTCCCATGTCAGGGTTAGGCTGCAATTCTAGATACAGCAAGTTATACTGTAGATCCCTATGGACTATCTGCTCTCCAAATAAATTCCAGAACTGCACTGAACATCCAGGGTTCTCAATTTGCTCTATGTAAGAACCAAATTCATTCATTATGTTCAAAATAAGAGGCTCAAATAGTGCTTCCATGTCAAAAGTTAAAAAAAAAAAATCATAAATGAAAGTTTCATATCTTAATTTCACTGCTAATATTATAACTCATTTACCAAGTCTTGCTTAATTCAGATTTGTTACTACCTGCATTTCTAAGCACCAATAACCAAACACCTCAGCAGCTCTAGCTGATTGCTACTGGTTTTGTTTATTCTGTTGGGGTTTTTTTTACTCATTTAATCATTAAGAGGTTGCAAAGAACAACTACCATGTGCCTTGAGTTCTGAACCAATACATATTTGTTTCTCAATTAGAAACAGGCAATTACTTTATCTGCGGTATCAAAGTTTGGGGGTTGTTTTGTTTTCCTTGCCTCAAACTTACATGCTTAAAACTGAATTAACTTCCTAGTATTTACACTCAGCCTTTATTTAAATATACCAGCATGTTGAGTTCTACACTTACTAGCAACATATTATTTTACACAATTTCAATTATACCTTAGGGGTGGGCACAGAGGATTAAACTGATTGTTTGGTGGGCAGTTCTCCCAACTGTGTTAATTTAAAAGATAAATTTATTAAATGAGAGGTCTATTCTCTCTCCTTTGAAAAGCAAGCTTGAAAAATGTACATTGTGTTTTTTATTGGGCAAGGGTAAGCCACTTTTTCTTACACAGGTTTTTGATGCATAGCCTAACGCAGGCCTCAGCAAAAAGATAGCAAATCTTAGAATTTATTATTGTCAATAGTCTCCATGACCTTTACTTTAACTGCATCTTGGCTGTCAGTAATAATCCAAGGCTGCACTTTCAATGATAGAATGAGAGATTTTGCATATTGAGTCTCCAGGTCTCCTTGAAAGTGTTCAGAAATCACAGTCATTTATTCCTATTGGCAGGGCAAGGTCCATTATGAAAGCTCATTTGTCTTTACTTGAAGATGAAGAGTGGAGAAACTCCATTTTTACTCTGAATCAAGTGCTAACTACTCTAGTTTTCTCAAATAAATCAACAAGGAGGCTTCTAGGTCCAGGGTCTGAAATCTTTTCTCATTCAGGGCACCTGTTCTCTAATGGTTCCCTTCACCTTTGCAACATACAATTTTGGTAGCAGATAAAATAGCACTTTAACACAGACCAGGGGATTTTACATTCTAACCTTTCTTCATTTGTGGTTTGTTTTACTTGACAGGTTAGAGAGTTTGCAAGTTCAGAAAGAATCTAGCAAGACCAGGATTGCAATGGCAATAATAATAAATAATGGGCTTGCTCTGGCCTCCTCTCCCCTGAGATATTTTTGAAGCCAAAAATTACTTGAGCTATGTGAGGTATGATATGTGTAGCTGTGTAATAAAACATACTCAAAAGGTGTCTCAGGCTGGGTGCAAGATCAACCTTAGGTAGTTCTTTGCTGCTTGAGCTGAACCAATCAGTCAAGGTCAGCCTGGAAGTCAGAGATGTACCCACATTATACTATGCATAAGCTGATATGTTACTTTTGTGTAGGCAGTTCTATACAAGTATGCAAATGCTATGCACTTCTTGAGGAGAGACTGTGAGACCAAAAAAAAGAAGGAAACAGAGCCTTCCTAAAAGACGATCTGTAATAAAAACTGCATTTGAATCTCATTTCTTCAATCTCTCCCAGGGTTTTCCATTTCTGGTATCACAAAGGACACTATTCCTGACCTCCATGGGAGCCTGCTTCACATCCATGAAGAGAAGAGTAATGGCTGGGGAAGGAAATTATTCACCCTCTGAGACAACAGCAGCATTGTAAGAATGCCTAGATCTAAGGTCCTGCAACAGCAGATAGCTGTTCTCCTGCAGAGCACATTACTGAAGCCCACAGGGCTCTACATACACTCAACAATCTGTAACACATGGCAAACTGTGAGATTCAGGACTAGGCTCGAGTTAACTTCCACAAGGAAAGACAAATACTCGCAACTCTCCTGCTTTTAATCTCCATTTTATGACAATTCATCACAAGAGAAATTGGAAATGATACAGCAGGCACAGGAAGCTCTAATTGCTTGTGTCTATCACAGTCTGATTTCTGGAGTGGTTGGACAACCTATATTCCAAAAAAAGTTTACTCACTGAAGCTGTACTTTCAGGTCAACTGATACTATTCACAAATTCATTTAGCTCATCGCTCCAGTGAATGTGTATTCATCTATATAAAGTGGAACATTGTCAACAGGAGAGACAGACAGCAAGTCCAATCAGCACAGCAAGTGTTTTTCTTCACTTACAATGCAGGACCTCAAGAGGTATTTGCTTGGTTTACCATTCTGAGCCTAACTAAGTACAGAGTCTGCAGGACGGATGAGACTGAGCCAATTTCATATACTGAAAATATCCTGAATGCTAAGCAAGAAGGACAAGGATGGCATTAATACACCTCACATTCTATTATCTATAAATTGTATTGTGATCAGGCAGATGAATTCCATAAAACAACCCTTTTCCCCTTCACCTTCATGCCCTAACATTAAAGTATCTAGTCTGCATCCTAGGGTTGGGAATTATTACCACAATAAGCAAGAGCTGAAATCTTGCATGCCTTACCTATCTTTCTCTCTAACCAGCTTCAAACCTTTCAGAGTAAGAAAAATAATCAATTCTTGCTGGGCCACATAACTTCTGGCAGAAGTCCTTCTGTATTTTCACACCCTTCTCCACCTTCTTTGTTTTACTTGCAAGATTCTTGCCAAATTTGTCTCGCTGCCAGTGCTCTTATGCAAGTTTCCACATCAGACACACTGAGCTATAGCATACGAATTGTGGGCTGATGAACCATCCAACTGCCCCAGCATACTTTCTGCCAGCTTACAGACACCACCACACACCCTCAAGCTACTCTACCAACTTCTAATTCATAACTCCTAAGTCTTCTGACTACATACAAAGCAATAAATACATACAAGAGAATGGGAGAAATAGGATGAGGGAGTTTAAGCTCCATGATGACATCTATGCTTAACATGGAAGAAAGAACTTTTCTAGTTGTCATAATTATAAGCCTCAGAAACAGAAAAAAAAAAGTCCTGGGGTCCGAGTCTCCACTTAAATCCTGAAACAATTCCTTTGATAAATCCAAATAATTCTGTGATGCTGAGGAATCAAAAAGCATCACTGCAGCACAGCATCTGTGTGTAACAGGCCCAAGCAACTTCCTCCAGAAGCAAACCTATTGAGGCCACTGTTGCGTTGCAGTTCTCAAGCAGCATCGAGGCATAACAGACGAAAATAAACTAACATCCTTTTGCAGTTGTACGGCCCTGAAGTCTTTCAGTCATTGTTATGATCTATGTCACCCATGCACCTACACACAAAGTAGAATCACAAGATTTTTATACAGCCTTGTAAAAATCTTCAACTCTTTCCTTTTTACTGTTGGATATGACAGAATTTTAACCAGTTTAGACTTTCACAATTTATACTAGCGTATGCTTTCTAGGTTCAGCAAGGGCAGCACAAGTAGTTTACAGGGTAAAAACTCCTTTTACTCCAAGCCATTTCTTCCCTCTTTTTACATGGCCTGAACGACTGAATGTATTCCTTCTGTAACAGAACATCTATCTACATGTAGAGCCATCTTCTTGAGAAAAATGTATTATTACACTAAAAGATATGTAGAATATATGGTTAGCATATCAAATTATTTTGCCAATGACCTGATGAGGTCTTCAGAGGTTCACTGGTGTAGCTAATTTTTCATCAATGGCAGGGAGTTGTTTACCCCCCCCCAGAACAAGGAAGACAACAGTGGTACAGTGTGTATAGTATATGCTGCGGATAAACTTTTTTTGCCAATTATTTCAGCACTCAACTACAACTTTCCAAAACAAAAATACGCATTTTCACTCCAACTTCACACCTTTTGTGTTTAAGCACACCACATGTCCCCAAGTGCTTCTTATCCACACAGGTAACGTTCACTTTAAAAGGGTAATCAAGATCCTTAGTCAGAAAAGCCAGCAGCAGAGAAGCACAAAAATCAAGCAGTAACCCGTTTTACAATGATAAGAAGGAAAATAAAAGTCCCAGCTATAAATTGCGATCGCCAGCTGCAAAATACATGTTTAAAATCTCCAGCATTAACAATCTTGTAAAATTTCCATTGTCAGGTTACATTAAAGAGAGCTAAAATGCATTAAAACTTACCTTACACTCCGTTGTAATTGTTTCACTGGCTACAGAATGTGAAGAGATCTCGAAGGGGAGGAGATAGTCTATACATCACGTCTTCCCAGAAAACCTGACCAGAGTAATTTTATTTCTGGTATTTGCATCTATTCTTGTAACCAAGTACAACTACCTATTGAAGGCAGCTAGAGATGCCAGAGGTGAAGTTAATTAACCAGATTAAAATTAAATTGGCTCTAAGAGTTGGTAAACGAAGCAGCAAGTTGTTCGTTTTTTCCGATTTTCAGAGTAGGATACACGCTTTCAGTGGTATTTCGGTTTGGGTTTAGTCAGGGATTTGTACATATTTTGTAAAAATACTACAGGAAGGGTAGATGTTTCAAGCGAAAAAACAAGAAAATAAATCTCAGTTATGGAGGTGCTTTCCAGCTCAAGAGAGCGCTTCCCTCTGCCATCAGCGACGCTGGGCTGGGTCTCCAAAGGAGTTGGGAAAGAATTCTGCAGTATGCCGTGCCAAACCAAATTAACACAAATCCACACACCTCAGACTTGGGTCCAGGCGCAGGACGCTTCCCTGACGTCTGACGAGTCTCCCGGCAGGTGTCCCTGCCGCTGGTCGCGCCCCTGCCCAGAGCGGGCTCCCGAGATGGGGCCGGCGCGGCCAGGGCAAGGCTGGACGGAAAGGCCGCAGGGCCTTCTGCCCGCGCCTCGGCAAAGGTGCCGCAGTCCCCACGAGACACTCGCCAGCAAGCCGGGGGAAAAAACAAACTCACAACCCGCCTTTTTCCGCTCGCCCCCGAGGTCCTCGAGGCGCGGTTTGGGTGGGAAGGTCAGCAAGGCAGGGCAGGGCGGCGAGACGGCGGCGGGGGACAGCGGCGGGAAGGCAAGGCAGGTCAGCGGGGAGCTCAGCCCAGGGCAGCCCCGGGGCCCCGGCCGGGCAGGGCGGCGAGATGGCGGCGGGAAGGCCAGGCAGGCCCGCGGGGAGGCCAAGCGGCAGCTCAGAGGCGGGGGCTGAAGGCCCAGAGCTGGGCTGAAGCGGCGGAGGGCTGAGCTACTCAGGGCAATTAAGGGCCATTAAGAGCCGCTAATGCCCTGTGACAACAGGTGGGACCTAAATTGCCCGTAAGTGGGCTATTTGTAGTGGAAAATTTAGATAGACGTACGTTAAAAAGAAGGAACTCTGCAGTGAGGGTGGTGAGGCACTGAGCGGTTGTCCTGAGAAGCTGCGGATGCCCCATCCCTGGAAGCGTTCAAGGGCAGGTTGGATAGGGCTTGGAGCAACCTGGTCTAGTGGGAGGCTGGAAATAGGTGATCTTAAAGGTCCCTTCCGACCCCAACTATTCCATGATTCTATGAAGGAAAAAAAGGGGAAAAATCCCAGCCAGGGCGGATTTGACCAAGCACCAAAGGAGGTCCAGCAGTTTCTTCCTCTCGGTAGTTACCTTTGAGGGCTGTGGTGGTCACATCCTGTGAGCCCTCTGGGGTGGGCAGGGCCGACACCTGCGTGCTGCTGGCGAGGGGGAGATCTGTCCTGCTGGGAGAAGCTGTTAGGGAAAGAAAATCCTTATCCCTGTCCCTGATCGATGGCAGTCTAAGAGGTCGTGGCTGCAGGCCTGCAACTAGAGCATGGCCTAGTTCTGGGTTGCAGAAGTCTGGCTCAAAAAATACAGAAAGGGAGGTGAAAAGGTGCAAAGGACATTCAAGTAGTCCTGCAACACAACTTAAAAGCATGGATTGTTTTTTTTACATAGGAAGAAAAAGGAAGAAAGTCCTGCACAAAGTGTGTGGGGTTTCCCCCTGCCCTGAGATTTCCAGCTGCCACTGAATTTTGCTTAATTCCTTAAAAGTCAGCTAAAATGTATAGACTGTACTAGTTCTTAGAGATCCACTCTTTCTGAAAGCCATACATAAAAAGAACCACAGGAAACTAGTTCTCTGAGTTATGTTAATTGCTCTCAACACTACAGTATCTTATCTACACAAGGAAGGAGTACAATTTGAAGACAACATCATAACATATGGTTAAAAAATGTTACGCCTGTTGCTTTTTCTTACAAATTAAAAGGGAATTGAACAACTTCAGAGGGAGAAAAAAGAGCATGTCTCAAACATACACACAGAAAGTATGCACACAGTAGAAATAATTGATCCGAATGTGTTATCTGTCACTTTAAACCCCCCTTCTCTAGCAGTAGCAGTAAGGGAGCAAAACCCATGAAAAACAGCTGCAGAAAAAGGGAGAAAAAACAACACATGACGATTAGTTTTGAATACAAAACATTAGGAAAAAATACTTGTATTAATAGGGTGGCTTAAAAAAACATTAGGATAGTGAGAAAAGTAAATGACAGTAGAAGAAAAACTTACTGATAACTGTATTAAAATAGTGTGAATCTCACTGTGTAAGCAAGTGCAAAAAATGTAAGCAAGAGCACTGTGAAAATTTAAACCATAAGGAATCTCTTTATGTTAAAAGCTTGTTTATTTCAAGCTAACTGTTTATCTGATGCAAAAGAGAAAAATGTCATTAATGTATTGTTCCACTTGACAACTCAGAATGCTGAAGTTTGAATACTGGCCTTGTGCCAGCTGCATCTCAAGTATTTTCTGATTTATGATGTACAGTTTCTGTTGATGCACTGCTAGTCGATCCAAAGTTTTCTCTGCTTAAAACAGGATAAGCATCAGTTAGTTCAATCAATGCGAACTCTGACCTTCCTTGGCTCCATTTCAAATCTTACACTCCTGTGGGTATACCTGTCCTTCAGCTCTTGCCTACTCATGGTCAGGACTAGAGCTGAATGTGGAGATCATCACTACACTATGCCTGGAAAACCACTGAGTAGGATATAATGGGACAGAACATAAACTGTTAGGTACATGTATTGATTTACAAATCACTCCTTGTAAGAGGTAATCAAAATGCATTTTTATAAAGAAAGAAGCTGATCAATTTCCTACATTTCCTCTAAAAATGTAAAAGGCTAAGCAAATCTCCTTGTATTTGGAAATACATTAAGAATCTGATTTATATCACTGAAATATTAGTTCCTAATTTCATTAAGAAAAACAAGCAAAGCTATCTTACTTTTTCGATATAAAAAATAAAAATACTTCAGAGATCTGGACCATACACAGGTACTGCCTTGCAATATACATTCAAGGTTAATTTTTTTAAATAGCTACAGAGAATTTTCTTACACAAATCTCTATAGGAAGCTTTTAAAACATGTAGTTGTTTTTAAGGCTCCTTCAGCTTGTCATGACTAGAGGGCCTGCACAGGTCAGCCAACTTGAATATAACCAGGTGGCTATGATAGTGTCAGGAGTTTATCTCAATTATATTGCATAAAATAAATGATAGTGAAGAATGGAAAAATGTGCAGCCCTGCACAAAGCAGAGCTAGATCCTAAATCTCTACACTTCTACAAGTTTCAAGTTTGTGTAGCTGTGATGAATAAACATCAGTCTGGCATGTCAGGGTTTTCTGTAAGATTGATAATGTTAAAGAGATGCTTCCTCATGGCTGGCTACACAGGAACATTCAGCTTAAAAAAAAAACTAATGTATTTCATTTGCATATTCCTTTAATCCTAAAGTTGAAACAACATAATGGAACTTTGGTGGTACTCCACGTTATTTGCTATGCAAAAAGCATTTATGAAGTACGAAATCACACAAAGGCCTAGAGAGGAGGTGTTTTTTTTCTCCCGTAGCATAAGACTAAAACTTAAAACTTTTTTTTTTTTTTTTTTTTTTTTTTTTTTTTTTTTTTTTTTTTTTTTTAGCAATCTGGCACTATCTGTCCTCGTTGGCAGTGCAAGAGAATGACAAGCTACCCTGCTGCAGCACTGGCTGAACAGTGGCAGTCCTCATGCCTGATATAACAGTAAAATTTAGTTGTCCCAGATGAGCTTCAGGACTCTAGTAATGCAGAGATTATTTGCTGGAATAATACTTAAAAAGAACCATGTCCTAAATCAAAATAAGTGTCTGTGTACACTGTAGGCTGAAATACCTTCGATTTGGTGTACAATGTTTTGTGCTCTGTTGCCTGCATTCTCACTGATGTGTCCTTAACTGTCATTCATTCTTAGCTTTGGGTTTTTTGTGGGATTGGTTTTTTTTTTCCTCTGATGGTTTTCTTTTCAACAGCTTTGTGAAATTAGTCTTTCATTGCTAACATCTTCTGGTGTAAGTTTGGTTAAAAATTTCATATTTAAAAGCATGTTAATAATGATTTTTTTCCATTCTGAGTTGGAACAGGTGTAGCTGAATGCATTATTCAAGAACAGCATCTGATCTTATTTAATACCATGTTACACTTTGCTTGTTCTTAGTCTTTTTTTCATGTAGATGCAATATAGCATGCTTGCCAAATGTGTACAAGTATGTACATTTCTCCCAAAAAAAGCTGTTCAGAAGCCTTATTAGCCTAAATATCTTGTCCTGGATTTTTTTAAGCATGTTTCTTCTGAGACAATCAGAATTTTTTTGTGTGCATCAGTTATAGCAAGCTATTTCAGAAATGGTTGTGCAATAGGACATACCATAATATGGTAAGGAAGAAGTTAATCTACTAAGAAAGCTACTGACCTTTTTTTTTGTCCCGATTTCAAAGCTGCTCACTGAGTCTGCTTCAATCTCTTAAATATCTCTAGGGTTTGAGAACCAAATGTTTTCAGGTAGTTGGATACCTAGGGATTTATGGTTGTGTGGTTTTCCAGGAGTATGTAGGTATATACGGTAACTCCAGTGACAATCAGCAAGCATCACACAATTATGTCCTCCTGAAAATTCCACAAGGTGCCTTTTTACTTCCTTGAGAACTAAATTCTCAGTTTGTCTGTGTAAACTGTGATCCTGGCAGTAAAATCACACTAAACTTTAACCAGCACAGACCTTAGCAGCCCTCAGAGGTGTTACAGCAGATGTTTTTGCCTGCAAGTGGACATGTCCTCCCTGCTGGTAGTAACCAAAGTTTCTACTACTGAAAGGATAAGCTTTGTGTGTACAGAAAACACAAAACCAATGGCTTTTTATTCTCTGTCTCCAGCTTTTCAGTGCTGACTCTGGCCATTTATTTTAAAACTCTCTCTCTCTCTCTCCCCCCCCTTTCTGGCTCACCCAGAGTCTTTTTAGTTTCATTCAGTAGACACTTACTGCTTCATCCTTTAGTCATTGTTGGAGTTGTTCGTTGGCACTAGCAGTACTTTTTGATACACACCTTGCCTTAGGAGGTATATGCATAAGTTCATAGAAGATGCCAAGCTCCTTGGGGTACACTGACTCTTTATTTTCACTCCATAAAAATGCTTGCTTTTCCCCCCCCGAAATACAGTGCTGAAATCCAACGTTAAGAATGCTGTGCTCTGGCAGCATACTGGTAGCATTGTTCCTATCAGCAAAGGATCGCTCTTTTGGGAAGAGAAACTACCGTGTCAAAAGCTTCTGAAACTACACGGAATATCCTTCCTTTCCTGACCTTTTGCATCAGGCTGAGTCTCTCTGGCAAATTTAAAGCCTACTGTAAATGCAGATTATTTGTTTTCTCTTCCTAAGGACAGGAGCTGTATGTTTGGCTGTGAGGCTAAACACTGGCCTGCACAAATTTTTCAAGTAAAAAAAGATGGGTCTGAATATCATGTGCTTGAAACATCTGTGGCCATGTACAAAGCTGAATTTTAATTACTCAACAGAACATGCAGCCAGTAACCTTCCTCACCACATCATATTTTACAGGCAATTTTACATTCTGTGCATTCTTCTTTTCTCTCAGTTGATACTGATTTGGATTGGCTTGTGGATGCAATATACAAAGAAACATGTAACCTAGAATATACAGTGTGTAAATCTGCTTATAAAACCTTATGGTAGAAAAGGCATCTACATTAACTTTTTTTAATTCTGCTTATGTGAGCAACCTGTTGGTTGGAAGCCTACCTCATGATACCAGTGATGTTTATATAATGAAGTCACAGCTTGATTTCTCTTTGAATTATCTCCCAAATAAGTGATCAGATAAACAGTACAGAGCGGGTGGGTGTTCGGGTAAAACAGATTATGTTTCTTCTGACTTAAATAATACCTGACTTCACCAGCAATCTCATCTGAAATGTTATGTCTTTAGAGTTGGTTTAAGCAGGTGTGTAGGTCACATGGCACACACAGAACAGCAAGATGAGTTTAGGTGATGGAGGCACCCAAAAACACAGGAGCTGACTAAAAATTAGTATTTGTTCCAAACAACACTATTTAGACCTTGATAAATCAAAAATACTACCCCAGATTCAGGTGTCAGTCAGGAATATTAATGCACTACACCACCACTACTTAAGAATTCCTAAGCTTTTTTGACTCGTCTTAACATACCTAATCTTATCATGGATAATAATAAGCCCACATGTGTACACTCACTGACAACAAAAGAGAAAGCCTCCTCCTCAGGTACCTGAAAGCACTTGTCTAGTAAGGACAACGCTCACTCAAGATATATCTAGAAGAAACACATCACTCACCAAAGATGAGGTCGGTCACTCGGTCTCGAGAAGTTTCCCTAGGTGGCGTCCCGACCTAAGGGGCAGACATCCTGGCAGACCCACTACCCTAAGGGAAAACCCAACCAGCATCCTGGTGAGGAGCTCCGTTTTTATAGGCCAAGTCTGATCTGACCTGTGGTCATTCATTCGTTATTCTACCCGGGTCAGGACACCCCATTGACCGAGGATCCTGCTTATTGTTAGAGGGACCCATCTGGCAATCCCCAAATTGCCCGTGAAAACCAGGTGCCACCCTGTTTGCTGGCAGTTCCACAGCCCAGCAGGGCTTAAGACTAGAAATGGGTCTTAATGCTGCCCAGTCTGACCTAACAAAAGCGGGCCCGTTAGGGGTTCTTTTGCCATCTCCAGAGAGCTTAACAGGTAATATAGCAACCCCAGCACCAGCGGCTGGGAAGGGGTACGAATGCTCTGCCAAGTTTACTTCTGAGTCTCAGACTTATGCTGTGTGTCTTAGTCACTGGAGTCTGAAATGTTGATTATTATTTTCCACCATTATAAAATTGTTTACTATTTTTTCCAGTATTTATTTCTGTAAACTAATTTGGTACAGTGTTTTGAAGAAGACAGACAAAAGAATTGCAAGCACAGTAAAGCTAAGTTGTTTAAATTTAGAGCTGGCTGAGAAATTTTCAGTTTTCTTTCATTAGAAAAATGCTGGTTTGTAGAAAACAAAAATTATTCATTCAATTCAAGCAATCACCTATTAAGGAAAGAATTGGAAAGGGTTATAAGCTATTAAAATACTGAACATTTTAAAGTAAAAGTGTTGCTTGCATGTCAAGTCCCATATTAGTATTTTTAATTAAAACACAATAAACCTGTAATTAGATAAATAAAATGTAAGAATGTTAAAAAGACTTCTAAAATCACACAAACTTAGGTTGGTCTGATTAAAAATGTGAAATTTCAAATAAAAAATGTAATACCAACTTCTTTAACCAGTATTAGGTATGAAGAAATATAGATACCAAGTGCCACATGATGAAGTAATGAGTGTCTTGCATCCATCCTGATGGTGATAATGAACTAGAGCAAACAGGGAGTGGGTCACTTCGGTCCAACATCAGCTCTGCATCGACCTTTTTATTAGACTGCATCTTTCTATTTACAGGGAATTTTTTGCTCAGGTGCTTACAGTTCTGTATTCTGAGCACCCACTTCATTTCAGCTGTTGTCTAATTGCACTTCTCCTTTTCCATTAATAAGCGTGCTTGTTTTAGAATAACAGATTCAGAAGCTGGGTTTTGGTCCCATTGTCCTATAACCCAGAAACAAGTATTCCAGAGAGCATGCATCTGAGCTGATGCATCTGCACTACAGCTGGGCTCTGCATTTCCATGCTTCCTTCCAACACATGGGGTGAGCTGGGACAGCAGAACAGAAATCCAATGTGGCTATTTTCCAGTGGCGCAATGCCCAGGACCTGACAGCACTAAGCTCCTTGGCAGTGGCTTCCAGTTTCATTGGAGTCAGGCCTGGGCTTAGAATCAGGGAGCTGATTACATATCTCTGCCATCTCACTGGCTCCAAGACTTACTCCTCGTAAGAGAGAATGTGATACCCCCCCTTTCCATGAGACTGATCAATCATGATTAATTCTGCTAATTACACTTGGGCTACAGTGCTATAACACTGGTGTAAACAATCAGAACCATTTGGTTTGCATTTTCATTTGCAAAAATGTAATTTCACACTGCTTTTTTAACATGCTCTCTTTATACTATCAAAGCATGAAAAGTGTCCCAGTGTATGACAGATCTAAGTCTGACTTGAATTTAAAAATAAATAAATAAATAAGACCTTCCAAGTCCAAGAAATAAATATTTTAAATCTTCACTCTTTGGGGCTTTTTGGTTCTATAGTGTTAAAAGTCATCCATGTAGACAATAGCTTACATGCTTAAACCCTATTACATAGAATCATTAAATGGTTTGGGTTGGAAGGGACCTTAAAGACCATCTATTTCCAACTCCCCTGCATGGGCAGGTACAACCTCTCATTCTGATCAGGGAAGGGAGCACAGCATTCATGTGATAAATATGCTAACCTTTTGCACAGAATTTGCAACAAGTACGCACATCAAAAATTCCTTTTACATTTCAGATGTCTCCCATTTTATTTAAGTATATTATATTTTTGCAGTAAATACACATATATATTCTGATTTATTTACAATAATGTGTTCAGTCAAAGAAATATTCATGTGATTCATTTCCCCAAACATATTATGCAAAGAGCATTATTCAGAATTAAACAGGAAGAGTCACTGATTTTATTTGCTAAGATTACAAGTAAAGTACCGTAAGGCAAAATTAGCAGTCGGCAAATGCTATTAAGGGTATCCATTGACTACAATTAGACCACAGAATGCAATCAGATGGATACTATTCTAGGCACCTTAAACACGTACATGATTTAAGAGACTCCTGCTAAGGAGCTTACCTTAAGTGGTCTGTGTAGGAAATGTAAATGGTATGAATTAGAGACATTTTGAAGATCAGTAATAAGCTGGCTGATAATATGTAATATCAATCAGCAATCTGTTTTATTAGCTGCTTATTCTTTCTACACACAGAGAAAAGCTGGTGATTCTGTTACCGCTACTTTCAGTACAAATTGTTTCTACTGAACTGCCAGAATTTTCTTTGGGAAATCTTGGTTCCTGGACAGAGGAAAATCCAGTCAAAGCAAAGGTTCATACTGACAAATTCATATATGAAACAAGAAGCAGAATGTAGGCAAAGAACACTGCTTTATAATACTACAGTATCTGATCATTGAGGGCTAAATTAAAAAATGGTTTAATTTCTGTTTTTCACAAGGTGAAATAATAACCATAGTGATAGGAAGGTCTGTATTTCCCAAGCAACTAGATTTTTTGATGAATTCTAAGTATGTCAATAGCCAAGGATATTAGGACTGTTCAGAATAACGGATGGAGAACACTGGACAACACGTGCTTTTCTTTCACAGCTTGACAATTTTTATGAATAGGTCAGCTGACTGCAGCAGTCCCATGGCTTTAAACTAGTTTGTTTGGTTTATCCTCTATTGTCAAATTAATATTTTTAGAAGTCCTGTATATTTTCATGTAGAAAATGTACTTCATCACTTCTTTTCCACCTTTCATGTATGATGGTGTAGCAATTTTTATAAAAAAACATTTTAATGGATTATGATGCACACAGAACTGGCATGTGTATTAGATATAGACAATATAAGATTAAAGATTAAATATTTAGTATACACTTTCAGAAATATTGGGGCAGGGGAGAAGAAAATGAAAAAAATAAAAAGGGAATGGAGAGAATGAACATGCCATTTCTTTTGGTCATTCTGCACATTCAAAAATGTGTTTTCCTGCGAATTTCACAAAGCTCTTATTTTTATTGATGTTGATTACTTTTTTCATTAATCATTCAAAAACTGCCTTTTGAAGAAGAGGACATGCATATTTTAATGCATACAATGAACTGTATTTTATATTAGAATAGCAAATTATTTCCGTTTTCCTCTATACCAGTGTTAACAAGGAGAAATCCATGTGACTAATTATATTATCAAACGGGAAAAAAACCCAGAAGAGTAATAAAATAAAATGCAGTCAAGAATTTGTTTCATTAATCTCAGTAGCCTCTGCAGATTTTATTATCTGTTATTCCTTATTAATGAAAATGCTTAAATGGTAGAAAATTGGACTACTGCAATTAAGAAATCAATACCTGAGTTTGAATAGTTCCTTATATTCTTATTTTCCTTTTCCCATTTCTGTATTTTATTCTTGTGGCAAGAATTTTAATCCAGGAAGTGAGGAACAAGCAGCTAACTTGCAGCTACTTTTGAATTTGTAATAGATTCCTTATGTGGGCAAGTCATATATGATCTGATTCTGCAGACCTGACTTAAGCAGTAGTCATTATTCAGGAGTAATTCCATCAATACTAACAGGGCTGCTTGTGCACGGAAGAATTACTTAGACAAAGGGTGCAAAACCATGCCTGTAATTCTTCTGTATCATTCTTTCCTAGCTTCTTGTTGTTATACAAGTATGGCTACATTAAATGTTTCCAATTTTCAATAGACTGGGTGTTTGATACAAGTGCTTTTTATCAACAATTATTTTGTTTCGTAAAGTGGAACAATGGGCTGTGACATAGTTTTAGAATTTCTGTATAAGAACAGTGTAGATAATAACACAAAATATTCTGATAGAGCTGATTTCCAGCTTTTCTGGAATTAAATAGCTTTGATTGCCTCAATCCCTTAGTTCCTGTTCAAACTCCCTTTGAAATCCTATCTTCTTTTGTTGCTGGAAACAAAACTGTACTATATTAAGAAAGCAAAACCATCCCGCTTGCTTTTAATACAATACTTCTCTAAACTTTTTTGCAGGGGGCCAGAGTTGAATGTAAAATGCAGCTTTCCAACATAGAAAAAATGGGTATGGTTCATTTTTTTAATTATGTGGCCTTTCTAACATTAAAAATAAACCTGCCTGCAATTACCTTCAGAAACAAAAGCCCTGCATGTACAGTATGACAAAAAGATGAAAGATAACACAAGAGTATAGTATCTGAAAGCCATCACGGAATCACTCGAGGTTTTTTTGTTTTCTTATATTTTGAAAGTGTGACGTTTTGAAAAGAATGGCAGTGAATGAACTATCAGATAAAGGGATCACTTCACCATGAAATGAGTGTAGTCATTGCACTCAGAAAAAGAAGGTATTTTTTCCTCTTTTTTTTTAAGCGTGGCAAAACTTTGTTATTTAAAAAGCCCTGCTAAAGTTAGGTAGTTAAGTGTAGTGCTTATCCGTTTTTCTAAGTCTGATTAGGAACTGCCCATCCACATTTTGAAGGGTTAGAAAAGATTTTAAAGATAGTAAGATGGAGAAGTGCCTGTTTCTTTTTAAATGGTTCTATTCTTTTTTGTTATACATTATACATCAGAGTGGTATTTGAAGGCAGATTTATGACACTCCCTGCCAGAATGCTTTGTACATTTATAATGCAAAGCTTTTATCTAAAATTCAGAACATTATTTTAGAAAGAAGGTGTATCATATCTGTGAGACATGTTCTGTTCCTTTTGAGAAGCGTCCACAGAAATTGAAAATACAAAACTGATGGTCAAGGCAGAGCTGAAAATGAAATCTGTATGGTTTGCTTTCTGTAGTGTTGCTTTTGAGCCTTACTGTCCTGATCGAGTTGAAGATGTCCCTGCTCATTGTAGAGGGGTTGGACTAGATGACCTTTAAAGGCCCCTTCCAAACCAGACGATTCTATGGTTCTATAAAGTCCATATCTCACTGCTCAATATGTGAGTTATACATAATTTGATAAAGTAAAACTAATTTATATTGTATGTAAATAGTGAATCTATAAGAACTTTTGGAAATACCCTAGATAAAGTAAAGCTGTCTTAAAAGAAGAAATCTTTATGCTCCTTCTGTTTGAAATTATTTCCCAACCATGCCTTAGCCCACAAAAAATTGCTCGTGTAAGGGAAGAGGTCTATGCATAAGAGGGGGCTGAGCTGTGTTTTAATCCTATATTGACAACTAATAGCTGGAGTTTCCAGGTATTAAAGCATTTGGACAGTCCATTTCCACCAGCATTTAAAATAGCAGGAACTTTGAAAATGTAATCTAATCGGCCTGTCCTCATACCTCCGTTTTCAATATCATTTGTCACTGTGTTTGTTTTTATTTTCAGACTTTCCTTGAAAAATTTTGAAGCAGCTTGAAAAAAAGAGAGTTTTGTATCTAAGCCCTTCACTCTGTGCCCACTACCATTGCTAACATCAGTCAGACCAGTGGCTGAGAGGTTGGAATGCAGGGGGCTTTTTTAAGGGTTTTGTTTTCTAGTGTTTCAGTGTTGAGACTTCAAGACTGAGCTGAGAAGCATGCAACAAGTTCTCTGAGCTCATAGGTAGTTCTTCTCTTTGCAAAGGACTAAATGTGATACTGATGAAGTCATACCCTGCTAAGTAAAAATCCTGCAATAAAAGGGTTACAAATGTTTTGATTAAACTTAGTCATCTTTACTAAGGTAACATTAATTTGTACAAAAAAATTCTTCAGTGTTACTGAGTAAGTAAAATATTTGCTTTGATTGGTATTTCTTGAACAAAGTAAAAATGACAAACAGCATTTTTTCCCTTAAACACATTTAAATAGTAGTAAACTTTGTATACTTTATGATCATTTGACGCTTCTTTAAAAAGTCATTTCTGTCCACAAAGAGAGTTAACATGTCAAAAGCCCAATGCAGTGATCCTAATTTGTGTTAAAGGTTTTATTACTGGAACTAAAAAATTATCTGTATTTCATTGCAGCAATGATTTCAATGGGACTATTTGTGAAGTCACATACTGCTAGGTCTGTAAGTGTCGTAATTTGGATTCCCTGGCTGACCATATTCTATGCTTCAGTCTGTGGTAAGATTTCCTGGATCTGAAATGCTGTAAGACAAAAATGTATTCTTTTTTTTCCTGTCTCTCTGAGGCCAGCTGTCTTCTGTCAGGCCATACCGATGAGATGGGAACATCCACTTTGGAAATACTTCTAAGAGACCCTCACAGCTTCTGTTTTAGATTAGGTTTTTAATTTCTCATTAGCTGTAAAATGGTATCAGCATTTGGAGAGTTCATCATACATGCCATATGGCATAGAAACTTAGTCAAATTTGAAAAGCTGAGGAGTCTTGTCTGAAATGTTACCAGAGTCCACAAGGTGTTAAAAGAGCTGGAAAAGAAGCTGAGTATCAATATGTTTGTAAGAAAAGCAGGTATCTATAGGTGGCCTGTTTCTTCTGTAGACACAGACATAACACACTTCAACAACTGGAACTTCCAAGACAGACAATTTCATATCAGAAATATAGTCAAGTGCTTCATCAATTAGAGTAATTAACCATTAGGAAAAAATAAGTAGAGCTGTGATAATTCCTTGTCATAGGACTTTAGTACAAGAATCAGTGTCTTCCTGAAGGAAATGTAAGCCAAAAATCACTTACCTTGATGGTCCAAAGGCAAAAGGCATCGCCAGGATGGCCACAGCTTTTTCAGGGCAAAGGCCAGAGCTAAGCTTCCTACCATCTCCATTGGCAATGCTTTTTATTTCCCTTTTTATTTAGCTATAATGGATTTCATTATTCTAGTGGACATAGTAAGTTCATTTTACTTTATAGAGACAGATGCTTTTCTTAATGCTCCTAAAACATACATGGTTTAATATTACAGCCATTGCTAATTACATATTTGTTAGCGTATCTCCCATATTTGATGTAGTACTTTGGACATAAACTGGTGTTTGTGTTCTAGGGAAATACTGTGTTTGTTCTTCTTTGCTTACTTGGAAAATAAAAATACTGTGGAAGGGCCTAACACATCCAGTGGCATGTCAGACCCACTGCTCCTGCACAGACTGCTCTTTAAGGGAGTGAAATGAATTTCTGCGTTTTGTCATACGCACCCATATAATTCATGTCACATCAGGCAAGCAAGTGCTCATCCTTTAGTAGTGCATTTATGTTCCTCATAAAGTTTCATACTTGATTTGAAAGTCTCAGAACTCTCAGAATGGTTCACAGATGGTTCAAAATCCATTCATAATTCAGTGTCTGTTTAGTTGTAAAGTAGACCAAAGACCTGGTAATTCATGCCCTGAGAGATTTGAAAAAGCTTACGCACACATTTGTAGATGCACTAGTATTTGCTGTCAGTGCTCAAACATTTTCACTAAACTGAACTGTGATTTGAAGCATATGTTTCTTTTTCCCTAATTGCTAACCAGGCCCACTGAGGGAAAGATCCACACACTGGCAAGGAGCAAGGGCTAGAGGGAAAAGCATTGATTAAGGGTTACAGCTGAGGTGATGTTTGCTGCAGGGAGCATCCATGGGTCTGCATATCTGTTGCTCAGTTCTTAGCTTGAAAGAGTTAAGAGATAGATCTATACGTTTAAAAAGCAAAATAATAAAATCCTTCATAGATGGAATGAAAGTTTCCATCCAATGGGCTGATTTTGCAGTGTTGATGTAAACAGCAGAACCGCTTACAATTTAACACCTAGAAAAAGTCAAAACAGCACAGATCTAATCAGTCAAAACCACTCAGATCGATTTTACTACTTATTGATACACACGTTGCGTGTGTGTATCTGTAGAGGTGTCATCACTGCCAGTGAAGAAAAACATTTTATATTTCAGCCCCTTCCCTCCTCCTCCACACCAGATATTGTCTTTAGTTTCACAGTTCTTTGTGATACAAACCATGGAAACTCAGAACAAACATTTCCATAACTCACACTTTCCAAAAAAACTAATGGCAAAGACACCACAAAGCATGGCAAGCCTTTAACAGCAACTGTTACCAGCAGAATCACAACTAATGGCAGTCAGACAGCAATTGAGGGATAAAGAGCAGCTCCTTTTATACCCACAGCCTGAATCTTCCAATGTGACAGAAGGCATCTTTTACAGACAAACAAAGTGCCTTCCAGGATGTTCTGCACAATCCAGTCATGGTGACAAAATTGTTTATAGAACAGTTCTCTAGTAGAACAAAGTTTACAGCACGTTGTTGACCAGAAAAAGGAAAATCCTCCCACAAAGACTGCAGTCTTTCACACCTTCACACACATGGCTTGGATCTTTTCCCATGAATCAGTCAGATCTGTAATTGGAAAATTCTAGAATGTCAAAATTTGAAAGCCCCTGTGCTGTGCTACTTGTTCACTGGGAGACCTGCAAGACCTAGGACAATATTCACAGAGAACAGCTTCAGTCCACCTTCCCTGAACTTCCCATTTAGTTTCATCTATCTTTAATGAAAATGAGTAATATTATCTCTGTGTTACTAAAACATCATCACCTCCAAAAGTCACCAACCACTATTGCATGGGTCAGATCACAGTCTTTCATTTTATTCTATATTAAGGCAGTAATGATAGTTCAGCTTTTAATACCATATGAAATTTCTCCTCTATAATTTTACTTATTTTTCCTGTCCTAAAAGTAGATGGCAATCATTTGTGCTCTGATTATAAACTCTATAATCTATGCCTTTTCTCATAATAATATATGAAAATGGCAAATGCAATCTATAAGTAATAAGTATGGTATGAAATTTCAGGAGATCTATATAATTCTGTGTCATTATTCTTGTATTTGTTTATCTCTTCATTGTAGGAATATTTTTAATTTACGGGCGGAGGGGTGTTCTTTGCCTTTTCCTATTGTTTGATGACTGAAAGTATTCTGCCATCTAAAATATTAAAATAGTTCATAGTCTTTTCAAAATGTTGATTTATATTAAAATATACTATTTTTTAAATGTATATCTCCCTCTTTGTTTTTCATGCTATAGATTTAAGGTGCATGTTAGTACTTGTGAAATCAACATAACTGTGCAGACTGTACTTAGAAGTCTAAATTTTGTGCTAATGGCATTTCAGATCATGTCTCTGGTTTTGACCTTAGAGGACAACACTTGCCTGCTCTTCTCAAACTACAAAGAGGTACTTCCAAGTATATTTGTTTAACTGACAGGCAGTTACACTTTTGCAGAACTCAGGTTTCATTTTGCTTTAGTTTTGCTTGCAAATAAATCTCCTTAACATTCCTTGTGAGGGAGAAGTCTGAGGAAGCCCAGCTGGTTGGCAAACATGAGCCATGGAGTATTTAGATTCTTAGAATTAAGGAAAATACAATTTCCTTTGTTTACAGATACTAGAAGCTTTGGGTTCACAAAAAAGCTAGAAAGAAAGAAATGAAAGAAGCAAGCCATCTTTCAAGTGTAGGAAGTTGCTGGTGAAGTAAACATTTGGCTTCTCCTTGGCCTACCTGTAAAGAAAGCAACTAAAGTTAGGGAGTCAGAAACTTGTACCTTAGTCCTCTCAGCAGGCAGCCATGGACCTGGACCAGCTAAACCCATGGAAAGCAAACAAGTTTCAGACAGAAGCCTGTCTAACAGAATTCCACTTGCAGACCAGCCAGTATCCCTTAGGTTTGAATTAATATTCCTTAGAGATGTCACTGGTAGCCACAATTTTCTAATAATAATTTATAAACAAAAATGAAATAAGAAGATGTGCCAGGAAAAGATAACTTTATTAAAGCACCAGAGCCATCTAGAATCCAATTGCCTCACTAAGACCTTACTTTTAACAACCCAAGTATTTCTAAAACATAGAGAATTTTGGCGGGGAGATCCTAGCAATCTGCATGGAACCAGGTGGAGGAATGCAGGAGTAAATTATGTGCAGAAGGCAACAGGAAGTGGCCTTATGTACATTATGCAAAACAAGCGAAATTTACAGCTCCTCTATAAATATTTTAGTTATAATCAATGTAAAAATGTGCAGAATCTGCAAAATGGATAAACACATAATTATACTAGGAACTCTGGCAAACACATAGAGTTGTGGAGATTGTAAAGATTCACTTACTAGAAACAGGACCACATGAAGACTTAAGATTTCACTTCATAGTGCTCTTTCAAGCATCTCTTCAAACCATCAAGAAATACATGAAGAAATGCAGGAACAGCTGAACTGATCAAAGTAATGATAGCTACTGATTTAGATCAATAAGTGAAACCAGGAAACAGGACCAAAAAAACCCAACAACTTGGCATCACTGTTCAGTGCTTATGCAGTAGAAAGTAACATGAAAGTTAAGAGAAAAATGCTTGGCTTCTGACAAGTGGACAGTATCCTGAAGGCACGCCTACACCCAGGTGGCATAAAACATGTTTTTCCTTCTGGTAAGACACCAGGATCTCTCTGTGTTGAAAAGGAGAGAAAAAAAGATTCCCATGATCTCTGATTAACATTCTAACAGAAAAAAACCCATATTTTAGAGGACATATCATATAGCTAGCACACTACAGTTTTAAAAAAAGCTCTGTGACTACAGTGCTTAAGACTGGAGAACAGAGTTTTGTTAGCAGTCATCAATGAATCAACACAGCCTGCACAGAATATTCATCACTACACCTGTTGAAACTATCACAGAATAGCTTTGGTGTGACCATTCACAAAAATAAGGCTTAGTATACATTTAAAACCACTTGGGAAAGGCAGTATTATTTACATGTGACTGGTGATACCCTGTGTTATTGATCCAGCACAAAAGTATTCACTGTTGGTGATGGGTTCAGACATGCTAAGCTAGATAAGCCATCCAACAGTCTTGTATTAGAGACCTTGTGGTCTCAAATACCAACCCAGCTCCACTGTGCAGCGAGTGAATTCTGGCCCAGACAGTGGAACAAATCCTGCATGTGTAGGTATGTATACACATAATTTCATAAATAGAGATATTTGTGTTTACCTACAAGTGACACACTGTTTGACAGAGTGGTTTACATAGGGAGCACATCCAAGCTCATATTATCAATGTGCAAATTCTGTAACAGATGTCAGGAAAAAAAAACTATTTGTGAGTAGAAAAGATGGAGTTGAGGGGAACTAAAGTATTTTTGCTAATGTGAAGACATTGTCTTCTAATATGAAGACAGTGTGCTTCTTTTGGCTTAGCCTTAAAAATACATGAGGGACCTGTGAACCCACATGTCAGTCAATACACAGAAAGAAACAAAACAGACTTTACATTTAGAGATAAGAAGAAACACTTGGAAACTCTGGAATGCTTTTAGTCACTGTAGCAAATAGTTTCTTTAATCTGGGAAGAATTATGCAGAGAAAGATCTCTGGAGAACTGCCATCTAGAAACTGAAGACACATTTTTTCAATTTATGGCATGGACACACAGGCCTCAACACACATCAGTGTAATTTCAAGTATTAAATGTTAATGTAAAGCACATTCTCCTGCCTGCCCCAAAATGAAAGGGTTAACATGAATTTATGGATAAAATAGGAGTAGAATTACCAAATAATTCTCAGGTATGATGATTGATACAGAAATTCAGATCTGACTGACTGCTGTTCTCTTTCCTCTGTGCATTTAAGGTCGCAAAACATGGCTTTCCAATACATAAAGTCTTACCCTTCATTTCTCCTCCTCCCTCCCTTTTGTTCAATTGTTTTTTTTATCAACAAATTTCTCCATTCCTTCCATAGTTCACAGTGCATGCATTCCCATGCTTCCATACAGGAAATACAGTAAAGATATTGTCAAAATACAAAAAGATAATTGTTACTCACCTTGATCACATGAGTAACCACAATGACTACTAAACCAAACTGCATAAATTAAGCATACAGGTTTGGCTCAAGATTTAATTGCTGACAGCTTTCTTAGTATTGTAACCAGATCTTTATCATACCAGACAAAACCTTAAGATCTCTAAGCTGGGAGAGCTATTAAAATTGTATGAATTGTGTAAGAGCAGAATGGATAGCATGAATAACCATCTTTACTGTATTGAAAGGCTGAGAGAACTGGGTCTCTTTAGTTTGGAGAAAAGGAGACTGAGGGGTGACCTCATCAATGTTTACAAATACGTAAAGGGTGAGTGTCAAGAAGATGGAGTTAAGCTTTTTTCAGTGATGACCAGTGATAGGACAAGGAGTAATGGCTACAAATTGGAGCATAGGAGGTTTAAGGTGAATATCAGAAAAAAATTTTTTACTGTGAGAGTGACAGAGCACTGGAACAGGCTGCCCAGAGAGGTTGTGGAGTCTTCTTCACTGGAAACATTCAAGACCCGTCTGGACGCCTTCCTGTGTGATGTACTCTAGGTGACCCTGCTCTGGCAGGGGGGTTGGACTAGATGATCTTTCGAGGTCCCTTCCAACCCCTAGGATTCTATGATTCTATGATTAAAACAGTGGGATCTTGAAAATGCAACAAGAGGGATTGCAGTATTTCATTCAGGAAGTATTTTCCTGTTCACAAAATCTAAATAGCCTTAGGAGAACACCATTTTCCATTTGTGTATACACTAGAAATGTTGGTGTTTTAATGAAGTATTAAAAATGTCAGGGATCTTAATATGAAATACTCTTTCTCCTCAACTGCCTTCCTGATGTTAGAAACTGTCTTTCGTCCTTGTACTTAACAGGGGTGTTTCCCAGTTACACATCCCATTGTGCCTGATGTTGAAAGATTTCTGTCTTCCCAAAGTTCCCTGTCCATAATAATCAGACATTTTTACTAGTTGTAAAGTATTATCAAGCTTGAGACTCTCAAATCATGAAGGTGTTAAAAATAAAAAATATTTTTTGTACCTTGTCTGTTTCCCCCCATAAGATTCATCCTTTGCCTCTCTGACTGTGAGACTACTTGGGGAACAGCAGATTCCCCAAGAATCTGAACTCAATGCAAGGAGGACCTTCAGAAAAAAATCTCCTTCCATATTTGCTGTGTTGCTAAATAAAGACAGAAAGTCTAAAGGCAGCTTGTAACATTCTGCACAGTACTTGTAGAGGTTAAAGAATACCATACTGATGGACTATCCAGCAAAACACTACAAGTAAGTTACTATGGTGTTTTCACTATCATTGTTATTTTTTCTTTTAAGTAATTTTAAATAAAATAGCACACAGGCACAGATTTCAGAAATGTGAATTTTATTGAGATTTATTCCACAGAAAATTTAAATACAAGAGATTAAATAGAAAGTCTTGTCAAGTGAGACTCCGTGAAACTAAGTTCCAATCACTGAGCAATGTCTGATGGAATTGCTAATTAGATCACATATTTCTCCTTAGCTGTAGAACAAGGAATCACACCACTGATTCCACTTCTCATCTGCAGAACAAGTTTTCAATCCCTTTTGTAACTGGTTAGTACAGTACAAGGTACAAATTCCTACTGATGCTGAACAGAAACATTTATGTATTTATAAGCTAATATATGCCTAGGGAAAAAGAGCCTCCAACTTTTATTTTTCCAATATTTATCATTCATTCCAAAACAGATGGTAGGAGGTAAGCCAGGTTATCTCACACTTCTTGTGATGGGTTCAGTGGCAGAGGCCCAAACAGCCTCGTATGCAGCAAGAGTACCTATCCCACTGGCAGCCAGTTTTTCCCACTCAACTCCTTTTTTCTCCTTGGAACCAATCCAGCCCAGTTCAGCTCTTTTGTAGGAACTGAGGAACCAGTATTGATTTCCCATTTAAACCAATCTTACATGAGCCCACCACTGCCTCCCTTGCTATGAATAGGGGGAGCACTGGAGGAAACCAGCTGCAGCATTTTCAACGCAGAATTGCTTCTTCGAGTTGGACGTGAGCTGAGTTGCAAATCAGAAAAATAAAAAGCAAAAATGGCAGTGCAGATAGGCTTCCTTTTCAAGTCTGATACACATTCAGCACTGCCTTCCTAGAGAGGATTCTCGGAAAACAGGGAATTTGCTTGTTAGAGCGAAAGAAGGAGATTCTTATTACAGGCTTCAGTGCAGTTGTCGGCCAAGATAACAAATCCTTGTACCAAAGTGGCCTTAGCACAGTGAGGCAATGAGGGCTTTCTTAAAAAAAAATATCAAAATTGTGCAGTGCATTTTTTTTACAAAAGTGTGAAAATCTGTTGTAAGTGTCTTTACTGAGTGTTTATGGTTTTAAGCTGAAGACTGCAGTGATGGATGCTGTTTTCAGGCTCTGTGCCATGGAATTTATGTTACTGGATTCTGAGTTCTCAGCAGGCGTCCACTGCACTTGGGAAAATAATACCTCCTGCACAGATATTTTTAGGGACTAGCAATAAAGTTTTCCCACATGCTTTGAAGGAGAATTTAATGCTAATAACATTTGATACAAACTTTCCAAAGTCAGTTGGCAATAAGCTTCAGATATCTAGGATGCAGCTGCTGAAAACTGGAATGTAGTTTGGTAAAAACTGTGAGTATATCCTGAATTCTAACATAGCAATCAAATACAATTCTGAATTGTGGACTGAAAGTCAGAGACAGACTATTTGACCTCGACATGAAATTACCAAGCTAGCCTATAAACCAAACTTTCTGAGATCTTACTCAAAATGGCTTAGCAGCTCTCTGACCTAATTCATTCACTCTCTGTTCTTAGCTGTTCACAGTCTCTAAAAAGTGGATTCTGTATCTGGAGTATGTCAGGGACAAACTGTAGGAAGCTCTTGCATAGGAACAGGATACCTCATTCTTCTGGCATATCTCAGCAAAACACTTACATTAAGTATCCCCAGGCACTACTTGTTCCTGATTTTCCCTGAGAAACAAGCCACCAACCCCAGGTCATGACTGTTCTCACCCCACATAAACCCCATTGGTGCAGTGAGATTAGTGCACCGACTGTGATTAATAAAGACTGAAAGAACAATTTGCAGCAGCTTGATGGATGGAGCAATTTCAAACTCCTATCACCTGTATGTAGGAAACCAGAAGCGACTGCAGCTTCCTCTCTCAGCCTCTCCACTGCTCATTTCAGGCTTTGTGCAGCCTAAAAACAAAGATAGAAGCTGCTTCTATGCAGAGTTTTCAACTAATGTGGGGAAAAGACCATTTCTTTTCTATGTTGCAAATACACGGAGCAATTAGACAAAATGGAGTCCATGAGGATACTTCTGAAGCTTAGCTGTCAGCAACTTTTTCTTTAGTTATATGTTCCTTGTCAGAGAACTTTATGCAAAAAGATTTCCCAAGAGAAAGAAACTGAGAGTTAGGTGGATTATTTTCATGTAGTGGAATCAATAACCTGCGTTTGCTTGGTGAGTGGTCAGAAGACCAAATACTTGGAATTTTCAATTCTCAGGTATCCCCACCAGGGAATAATTAGCAGCCTAAGCTGCTGGTTTGATCGATGAGGCTGCTAAGTGATTATTTCTCCAATTTTCCCTGATTACAATTCTCGCAGACTAGGGTCAGTGAAAAGATAACTTCATTTTCAGTTTTCAGATAGTGATACTTTGGTTCTTTCTGTATTTATTAATATATTTTATCTGCATTTTTCAAATTTGGAGGCACTGCTGAAAAGGTAAAAGACTTTACAGGGATTTTTGTAGGAGGTTTGATGAATTTGTGGCATCTGGTAGAGATTAGAAAGAATGACAGAACAGGTTCTGCCTAGCCAAAAAAGCATCTGAGGAGGAGGCAGAAGTAATATTTGGAGAGAGTGAGAAAGTTGTGGACTGAGAGATGAACATCAGAGCTTTATCTGAGATGTAGCGCCCAGTGAGAGAGAGGAGGAGTAGGAACAAATGTCAACAGAACAAAGCAACCTTTGCTTTTTAATGTAGTCATAAAAACTCTGGTGTGGATAAGGAATATTTAAAAATGTGCCTCAGATACAAAATGTCATTCACGTCTGCTGGAAAAAAAAAAAAGACTGTTGCCTGGGGCTATGCTAATTCTTTAATGTGATGGCATTCCTGTTCCCAGAGCCCTGCAAGCTTTCCAGGCTGCCAAGCGTGCTTGGCGCCCATGTCTTCAAGCACTATTCCTGCAAGGCTCTTGAGTACATTTTCATTTTAATGGGTTCCTAAGTCAAGCATCTCTGGCAAAGTTGCCCTCCTGAAAAATGAGCGAGAGCTCATGCAAGGGACAATGACATTCTTTAATATTTACTGCACTAAAAATAGCTTTTAAAAACAATACAAGGCATACAGAATGTTCTCCTTGTTCAAAAATGGCTGTTTTCAACAGCATTTGATGGATGCAGTGGGCTCTTGGTGAGTACAGTTAATATATTCTCTCTATATATTCCTTCAGTAGTAAAGAGCAAATTGCTTAATATGTAATCTTGAGTAAATGTTTCCCCAGTTACATTCACTTTCTCTTCCTGATATGCTTTATTCCTGTCTGAGTATTTTCCTCCTTTTAATACTTCTCAGCAGGCTGGGTTTACGAGCCTATGAAAGCAAAGAGGAAGCATCTTCTTCTGAAGCCAGCTGCAGTGGGGAACTTCCTGAATAGCTGACCAAGTGCTGAACGATAATCGTGCAAAGAGAAAAGCAAGAGAAACAAAACAAGACAAAATCACCTTTGTTTTCCAAAAAACTTAGAAAGGACCAAGACCACACAGAAAGAGACAGAGAAGGAAAGAAAAACAGGGAGAGTGAACCCCCAGTTTTTTTCATTTTTCATTCTAACATCATTTCAACCACAAAGAATGACAGTATAGATGATCAAACAACTGTTTGCTAATGTATTATAGATAGTCATACACAATATGGCAGCTTTAAACTTGTATATTTACCCACCATGAATACAAAATATACTAAGAGTGACAGGTAGTGTAGCCAAAGCTTCTACTCTCTGTAAACATCTGTGTACTATGAATTATAAATGAGAGTCTTGTGTCCAAAGGTAGCAAGTAATGTGGATAATGCCATCTGAGTAAATGAATAAATGTGAAACAGATGCTTTTTGCATTCAGGGCACACAGGTACAGCCAGGAAGCCACCAGTACAGATTATGGATGCTGGTGCGCCAGCTGTTGTCTGCATCCGGTGCCAGGTGCATTCCTACCTGGACTGCACTGAGCCAGTAAAAAAAGCCTTTGTCTTATTTGTTTTTGACATGTTTCCAGAAGGATAAAGTATCTTCTTATGTAGATTCCTAAGGTGCTTGGATTTCCTCCAGGCTTTCCTAAAAAATCAAATTGGCATCCTTATTAGAAGAGTCCTTCATCAGAGGTGGAGAAATTGCCCAAATCAAACATTTAATTTTAACAGTCATAAAATACTTTTTTTTTCTTTAATTTTGCATTTTATGCAAGTCTCTCAAGTCTCTTCTGGTTTGCTAGTATTTTTAATCTGAACAAATATTTCGCCTCAAGACCAGATTACATGGCGTAAGAAATCACTTCTAGAAAAGCACTGAGAATTTTTTTTTTTAAATACATGTACATTTGCTCTTTTTATAAGCAAAAGGACATGAGCTTGGACTCTGGTTAGGGAACTGGTGGGTTTTTGTTATCAGTACAGACTGTCCCCTTGATACCTCAGAGGTAGGTTGAACTCCCCAGATAACATATTAAGGCCAACAGCGCTGATGGGCAGTTTTCACTTGTGAGATATAGCTACTGCTAGTCTTTAAAGTTCAAGGAAGTTCATAATGTGATTTGGGTTTATTGCTCTTGCAACTCTAATTTTTCTGTCTAATGCTAGGTTTGAGCTGTGGACATTTCCATGTTTGCTGAAGAAAAACTTCTGTCCTTTTCACTTGCAAAAAGGAAGCTCTGGGTCCCATTTCTCCGCAGATTTCTCCTTAAGGAGTTATTTATATCCTGTAGGATGGGTAAAACAGTAGATTCCAAGTACATCATTAAAGTGTATACAGTTTGAAGAAGAGTAAGAGAATATGCCTTTATTTCTTGTTTAGTCTGAGTAGTGTGAATGGTAAAAAATTCTAAAAAGGAAAAGTTCCAGGACCAAATAAATAGCTGTACATATTTTATAATGTAATTTCACTGCCTCTTGCATAACTGAGCATTTCAGAGATAGAAAGTATAATCAGAGATTCATATAAAGTTTTAGAGAAGACTGAAGGATAACATACAGCTTCTCAGCACTTACCAAGATGATACTCCAGTCCTTAACAGAATTTATCCAAAACTACCAAGGCAGTCATTGCAGTAATTACACAGCATTTTCTTAGAAATAAGCTGCTTTTCTGAAGTCCAAATACCTTTAACACTTCAAGCTTTTAGGTGTTGGAGTGGTTTGTCAGGGGCTTTGCCTGCCACTGCCAGGCTTCTGTTTCTTACTGAGGCTGATCCAGAGTAATACAGATGATATCCTAAGAGGAATTTTGCATTTATACAGGTTTCTTAGAGAAGTGAGCTTTGTAGCCCAGTAACAAAGCTAGAAACCTTAAATCAAGAACAATACAGCTCCTTCTCTCTACTATCTTTCTTTCTTTTCCCTTTGTTTCATTTGCATTTGTGCAAAGTCAGCATAAAACACTGTCATTGTTCCAGTTTGTCACTGCTACCTCCCAATTTTTCACTCTGTTTGCAAAAGTGGAAATGACAGTACACCTCGCTGGGGGGTGCAACAGTAAGATATGTGCAATCCAAGTAAAAGGGACAACCAAGCCATGCACAGTCTCTTTAATGACCTATTGTTGCCATTGTGATATTCCAGTATTTTTAACCTAGTAAAGACAGCAACTCGTTAGAAGTTACTAGTTTTGACTTACAAAGCAAGGAAATTTCAAACTATACAACTTTGAAACCCATAATACTGCTTTCCAAAAAGCAAGATTTTATTTAGAATTAGTGAATTTTAACCACAAAAATGCCATTAATCCACAGTGGCCTGTTTCTATTTTTCTCCATGCCCTCTTCTTTCCTTCAGCAAGCTACCCTTGTATTTATTTCACTGCAAATTTGGGGGGGGGAAGAGTCTGTGTAGGTTTTTTAGAAGTTTGAGAGGTAATTTGCAAAGTGGTAGTTTCTGGTAATGAAGCCTGCTACCTTTGCCCAGGTCTCTCAGTATGATAAAATTGTTTCAGAATGTTAATTACTGAATAATCAGATTCTCTTGGAAATGTAACCTCAGCTTTTACTGAAATATGCTATTCATAAATTATATCAGAGCTGTAGTATGGTCCAAACAACAATTATACTAGAAGAACTCATGCAGTCTTTTCTTTGGGATGAGACTATTATCTCCAAAGAATTAGAAAATCGTCTATGATGCACAGCCAATATGGAGACATCCGTCCCATTGGCCTCTATTATCCGAATGGAAATGAGAAAACACTTCCATTCCATTTTGCAGTGATCCATGCCTTTCTCTTTTTAAGTCAATAAATTATGTCTTTCACTGTTTGTGCATGTGTACAAAAATGACCTTTTGCAATCTGGCTGCTGAGACAGGTGCTGAGAGAAGTGGAATGGGAATTGTAAAAAGAGATGCAAACCCTTCTTTACTGCTAGGCACAGCCTACCATGGAGTAACAAAATGAGGCCTGCAAAGTCTCTTGCTACACCTAATTTCTTCTTGTTCTTTGTAGCACCAGTCAGAATTCCCTTCCCAAATCACTTGCCCCTCATCAGTTTAATTGAGGTTTGTGCTCAGACCACAGAAGAGAATACTGAAGTGAAAGCCCCTCAAGGGGCAGTTGACCTCTGTGGGAACCCCGTCCCCTCCATCACATCCTATGTCTACATACAGCCTGTTCAAAAACCTCCTGAAAAGAATACAAAATCATATTGATTCACAGAAGAGAGGGCATCAGGGGGGCACTCAGCACTTGTTCTCTCGCTTTCAAAAAGAAAGGAAAAAAAACCCAACACTTCAGAAAAAGTACTTTGAAACTGGTGAAATAATCTTCTAAATAAACCACCAGAGGGGAATACCCACAGTCACTGAGGACAGCGTGCTGTTCGGCGTATCAACAGAAATACATTTGGCCTGAGGCAATGCTGAGGGCAAACATACCCCAGATGGACTGGAGAGGCCCAAATACCTTCAGAGATGAAAATTTAATTAGAGGAAATGTCACTGCAGTGAACAAAAGGTTTGCTTTAGTGATTTTTCATCATTGTTTACTACAAGTGAAGTATAGTTTTAAGTGTTAGGACAGGCCAAGTACAGAAGTATTCTTAAGCACTGGAATGGAGATGAAAGGAAGGAATATTGAAGGTCAGAGACAATCATCTACACTTGAGGATTGATAAAAAGGAGTAAATTACCAAATATTTACAGATTGCAATTTTTAATTGCTTCAGTGATGCCAGAAGGTGAAAAAAGGTGTCAAAGGTGCTGCTTCCAAGCCACTAAGTAGGAAAAACTGACCTTATGCTGATGACCAGTTCAGGTTTTTGGGTTTTTTTTCTCTTGCTACTGTGAAATCCTGAGCATGCTGGAAGGCCTGGATCTCTCAGAAAAATGCAGTCATCCCCAAAAGATGAGATGGCTCACTGCCTCCTCACCTCTTTGATAATCCACTGTATAATAGTAATTCTGATTCTTGCACAAGGCAGGGGTGAAATTGTTGGAAAAGCAATATAGGAGTTGTCACAGCACAGTCCCAAAAAATCAGCCCCCTTAAATGAAAATAGGTGAGTCCTAGCATGAATTCCAAAAGCTGATTGGGATAAATTCAGAGAAAATAAGACATAGCAAACATTATAGAAAGTCTGTCAGATTATAGTATGTTCTGCATTTGGATTTTACAGCTTCAGAATGCAGAGCTGAGATTTTTGGTAAGTGAAAGTTTGTATCTTTTTTTTCCCATTCAGCCTTCATTTTGTATTTTCTACAGAAGTGTTCTCCAGTTAGCAAAATGAAATAATCACCTTAATTGCAAGGATGCACAGCATGATTTTCCCATCCTAGTATCAAAACAGTGATAATATAGCACTATTTTTATTTGCTATTATGTAACAGGAACTACATACTATTACAGATGGCAAAAATAATAACTATAGAAACAGTAATTATTATCATATCTCTCTCTCAGAGACCATACCAACTTAACTCAATCTTCTTAAAAAGGTCAAGGAGACCTACACCTGTAGACAACTGGAGATGAGAGTAATTAAAATGACTAAGCAAAATTTAAAAAATTAAGAAAGCAGTATGCAATGATAGGCAATTTTGTCTAGATCATTTTAGTTATTTGGGCTTAACTCAAGCTTCTGTTTTGAGATAAAGAGCTCATTTGCCTATATCCATTGTATTTCAGTAAAGAATTTTTTTTTCTTTTGCCTTATTAGATCTTTGCTAAATCTTTGGCTTTTACTCCTGCTGTTGTGATGTGTTCTTCTGGATCAGATACAACTGTGTATGGACAGATTGGGTTTCTGTAGAAGGTACTAGAAATTTGAAGCTTGCTGAAGATACTAGGGAACGGTCACACTGATTTTAGCAGAGTTTGGATCTTACTTACCGGAGTATCTTACTAAGTTTACTGGGTAACATATGTCTGAAGTTCAGGTACTTGATTTTGGCCTCTCTTGGTGCTATTGTTTATTATCACCTGTTATTCACACTTAATATTCTGGACCAAATTATTTCCCTAGATTTCAACTGCCTGGAGGCAGTAGGTTTTTGCTGGCAGTCAGAATTGGCTTTGTGTTCTACTACACTGTCTTTTTAGTCCTTAGTCTTTAACTCACTTGCTTGTTTTATTTACTTTTTCTTTCTTTCTTTCTACTAGATACAGTTCTACACAAAGTTTAATCATATGTCCAGAAATTTGTTGATTGAAGCCAAAGGGCTTGCCCAAATGCAAGCTCTAAAAACACTTGCTTGAAACCTGTGACAGGAAGTCCAACCAGCCTCTGATTAGGCAGCTTGCCACACTAAGCAGATATTGACAAATCTTGGCAACCAAATATGAGAAATCAGTTTTCTTGCCATCCTCTCTGTTACAGATGGTAATTTGGAAAACCATCCAAAGAACAGAAATATACCATATGTAAAACAAAGCCTCTCTTTTTATTTTCAGGTTCACAGACTATCAGCTTAAGATTTCAAGGTATTTATTATTTTTATAATTCAAGATGAGCAAATGCATAGATATATAAATGCATCAAAATTATGGAACACTAAGAAAGCAATACTGTGCTTAATGGGGATTGATGCCATGGACTTTTTGATGATCCACTCAGGGTATACAAACTGAAAGGACAAATTTCATCTTTTTACCAGCACCCAGGGAATGGAAGTACTGAGACCAATAATGCCAGGTCAAAACATGTATAATGTGTATTTAAAGAAAGATACTACCAAAATAGATTGATACTGGACTAAATTACAGAGATCCTGAAGAGATATTAAAGGCACAATAATGTAGCATAGACATCTATTTTATCATTTCAGTCTTACCAAAAGACTGTTGATAATAAATCCATCTTCAGCTGGACAACTCTGAAGGGGAAGCTAATTCTCAGTGTGTAGCCTTCTTCCTCCTCTGCTTATCAACAGAGTAGATTGCCACTTACTACGCACTGATTGCACACTTGAAGTCAGCAGAGCCTGTGAGACAAATAAACCTCCTTAATCAGATGTAGGTGATATTCCCTGCAGAGAGAGAGGAAACTTAAACATGGGTAGAAAATATGTGTGGGTATTTCCACATGTAATCTCTTATTGCATTTCTTACTAATAATTACTTTTCTGCAGAAAACCTTTATTAAGTTATTTCCAGAGCAACTGGATTAGAACAGAGAAAAACAAATGCCTGAGAGTAAAACAAAAATGCATAAATAGGCTCATAGGTGGCTTCTTAGTAAGAAAAAGAATTCATAGATACAAAACATTTCTATGTTTTCTTATCACAGAACAGTGGAGCTGCTTACATGATTTTTCAAAATATTCCAATGATTTATGCACTGCCTAAACTATCTTGTGATGCTTCTACCTAGACCGAGCAGTACCTCACTCCCAAATATTTGATCAAAGTTCATTAAGATCACAAACAGTGGCAGGTAACTGCCCAATAACAGGGCAGAACTGCAATATACCATTAAGTAAGTGAGATTGCTCACATTATGTAGAAAGTAGAAAAAGGTGAAAGGCTGGTGCAATAGTTTGCAATGCAACATGAGTAAGATTTTTATATCCCTGCCATAAGGGCCATATCCTAAAAAAGCTCCTAAGTGCCAAAACCAGGATGTATGAGAACTTTTGGCATGTAAGTCCAAAACTTCACTCTGAAATAAACCCACTCACCATCTGCATAAATCTAAAGGTAATGAATCTCACTTAGGTGCTCTCATCTAAGATTTCCACAGACCCAAACCCTTTATATCTATGTTTAAAAAATGACTTGACTGACATTCTTCCCTCTTATGCATCTCAGCATAATAATCCAAATACATTAATGTCTTTTACCCAGTGCACACTACCATCAGCATGGTGGGATTTTTATTTTTCTCTTAATATTTTTTCATTCCAGGATATGTAATCACAGGTATATTTCTAATATATCAACTTTACCACTTTTACCTGCCAAAAACTCAATTAAAAGAAGAAAAAAAACCCCACACATGAACATCTGCAGTCTAGTATTCTGGCTTATAGAGACTTTCAACTGGATAATTAAGCAGTTAACAAATAAAAGCTTTTCATAATTAGAAGCTGCCTGAGAATAGAGTTATGTGTACAGGCAGGTTTGCTTGTTTATCTGCCAGTTCCTAGGAACAGAGCTTTGTATGGAGATAGGGAGGAGGAAACTATTACATGTGGCAGTTTGCTCATTTGACATTATAATGGAATTCCATGTGCTGGTGGGTACCCAAATGTTGTAATTTCCTCTAAGATTTTGTTTTTTTTAGATTGATTTCTAGATTATATTTATAACTGTGAGGTGAAGAATTAGCTTAAGAGAGAGAACTATTGCTGGGCCACATTTTTCCTTTCATATATTTATAGCTCAAATCTGTACATCCAGAGCCCCTGAAAACCTCCAGGTTTCAGAACCATTTCCTGGGAGTGAGCACACCACCATCTAATAAAGACCAGTAGTCCTCAAATATGGATAGTGAATGAATCTGATCTTAAGAAAAAACTTAACAAACCCTACAGGAATAATTTACTCATAAATCCTTTAATACAAAATTTAGCTCAGGAGGTAACCCCAAGCACTGACACTGACATCACCTGGAGGAACTTTAACCCAGCTATGCCAATTTAAACCAGGAAGCAAATAATTTCTCACAGCTAAATCAGAGGCCTAAGTTTTAGACACAGCTCTTCTGTGGCTTCTCTACATGTCTGCTTTAGCCCATGTGCTAACTGAAATAATTACATTTTGCTATCAGAAAGAGAGTTAGGAAGCCTAGTTAGTGTCTGTAAAGCAAGTTGAGTTGCTCAAGCAGAATATACTACTAAAGTGCAACATACTCTGTCATATCAAATAAACATACTTTGACATGGATTGAATCAAAATGCAGTCTATAGTTTGAAAATAAGCACTAACACAAGCTATTAGGTAATTCTTCTTACATTGAAGGCAGAAAAAGTATTGTAAAATGTCTTGGTAGAAATCATACAGAAAGTCAGGTCTCCTGATCTGAAGACTTTGCCAGCAGAAATCACGTGGATTCAACCTGCAGCATAACTGTGGGCTAGAGGAACTGGAGGCTGTTATTGACACTGACAAAAGAATAACCAAAACTGACTGGCAAAGCTCTGTGTCTCCCCAGATTCCTGTTATTTCCCTTTGCAAAGAAAATAATGCTTATGGCATCACTGAAAGCTAGAAAACATATTATCAAGGAAAGAAAGAGAAAAATAAAATAATAATGTAAACAAATTGATAATATTTTTATAGAAATTCCAGGTACCTGGGGAGCAAAATGAAGAAACAGAATTAGTGTTTAAATGTGTCAGCCTGGAAAAAAGAGAGTTACAAGAGACTCTTGTTGGAGGACGAGTACCAATGAAGGGGAGGAATTCAACTATGTGCCCTGCACAGAAAAATTAAAGAAAAGCAATGCTGCAGAATTTACTGTAGGCTAATGGTATGAAAGACTGTAAGAGTCAAAGAGGGATGACAATATATGTGCAGAGAGGTTTCTGTGCTTTTGATGTTAATATACACCTTGCTTCAGTTTTGAGTGTGGACAACTGAGTTAGGGATGACAGCACAAGAGACAGTGGGAACAAGGTTGTGAAACTGGAAATGAGCATGATAAAGAGAATAATAACGTAAATAGTTTACTGCAAAGAGGTAAAGAAATGGGAAACTCTCAAGCCAAAAATTCTGAAAGAACTGGTGCATAGGATGGCAGGCCCAGTGATGAGGATTTCAAGTAAATCTACCAAGTGACTGAAGAATCCCAGCAGTACTGCCCGTGTTCAGAAAGAGGATTAAAGACCATGGTAATTACAGCCTGTGGGTCTAATGTATGAAAAAAATTATAAAGCATTAGAGTAGATTTAAGAGGAATAAATAATTGCAAACACACATGCAAAGGGAAAAAACCCCAAAAACATCTAAACCCCCCAAAATTCTGTATTCACAGTGTACAGAATCTACCAAACATTTGGGTATCATTACACTGTCTGATACAGTACTATATGGCAAGTAATGAATTAAAGCAAGGGATGAGATTTAGTTGAAGACAGCAAAGTGAATGAGCTGCTATTTGAATGGCAGCATATTAGTATATATTAGCATACATATGAGCATATTAGTATGTGTTCCTAATTTACTATCTATAAACCCAAAGTAAATGTAGTTTCTTCTAATCAAAGTTCTTTTATCCTGCCTAGGTAACAAATGCAGCTATGCATTGCTTATGGTCGGTCTAGCTCTCTGATCTCTACCTGTGGTGATCTTGGTTCACATGTCCTTTCCCACAACTAATGTTATTCTGCTCACTGTCTTTTCACTAGCTAAACTGAATATTCATTGCCTTCAGTTCTTACTAAAGTTACGTATACTCTTATCCTAATTTTTAAGGTAATGCAATGATATTTCTTTCATAACTTTATACTGTGCAATACAATAAGATTTTCTACATGAGAAAAAATCCTAGGTCTGTACTATTCTGGACTGTACAAAGAAATCAAGTGTCCATTGCCAAGTTTCAGCAGAGCCAGAAACAACTTCTTCACCCACTTAGGAAATGTCACTAGTACATTACTTGGACTTACCTGCTTTTCTATGCTTTTCCCTTTTAATTTTGAGTGGGGATGGTGTAGTGTTTTAGTGGAGGTAGTGCTCTTTTACGTTTTGAACAAATAACTTTTAACAGTTCTTAACTTTCGAAGAGTTCTTTTACCTGTCAGGCAATCGCTTTTCTGCATGTCAAGATCTCAGCCTTTTTTTTGCAGTTGGTTGCATCAAATGTCTTCTTTCAGTCTGATGTTGTCTTCTAATTCCTCCTCTATTCAGCCAATCTGCTGCACTCATTCCTAAGTAGTTGAGTTTTGGATTGTTAAACTTACTTTGATTTAACCTTCAGACCTGCTTTCTTTCCAAATTCAATCATCCCCAATACCCAGACTGAGCTTTTTCCTTCTTTTTAAGTCTCTTCTTTCTTCCTAAAGAAGAATGTCAGCAATTGCTGACACCTCAAAGTTTTCTTATTAATCTTCACAAGTAGCATTTAGATCTCACTTTTGCTTCAATATTGACAAAACTGAAATCTGTTATTGACGTTAGAAATGTATCATTCTTTCAGAAGATTTATGTCAGGGTTTCCACAACTTTAAGACTAAAGTCTCAAGTATCTAGTAATCCAAAGTACAGTACTAAGTGCGTAAGTGTCCAGTCAGCCTGACTCTTTTCCAAAGAACCAACATGTCCATGAAGTCCACTTCCACTCTCATGAAAGACAGGCAGTATTACTACCTGTGGCCAACCCAGTTCGACTTTCTGCTCACTTCCTTTCTCTCACTCTGAAAGGAAGTGGCATTCTTTTATTCATCCCTACTTTGTGGGAAGTCATGATAAATTAGAAGCCTATTGTGAGAACTGGAGTATTTAGCTTGGTAATAATTCATAAATATTTCCACTTGTCAGATTAGGGTGTAAATAACACCACCACTGTGCTTTTCATCAGAATTAACACATCTCATGGACAGTAGTTATGAACTCATTTGTAGCAAAGAATTGCTCTTGGAGATTTTTGATTCTGTTGGTATCTCCAGAGCACAATGAGTGCTCTGCCAAACTGGTAAAATGATCCTCAACCAATTACCTCCATTCTGTTGTACCCACCACGCTGCTTCTTAGCTGTTCTAGATAATCTTTTATTAGTAATGGCTTTCTCACCTTCTGAAATGTTCAGATGTCCCAGCTACCTTTTTCTTTTTCAGGGTTTCAATTCAACAGCCATAACAGAGCCTTCTGCTCATTCTGTTGCCAGTAAAAGGTGCAGCAAATACGCAATGCCAGCAACCTTAACAAAGCAAAGCAGGTTGAGATTGCACATCAACAACAGCAACAAAAAAAACCCACAAAGGTAGAAGCTCAGATACAAAAAAGGCATGTGCTTGAGGACACTGTATGGGTACTTACCATGAGTATCCCATGGTCTCTTTCTGGAGATTTAAAAGTTAGCTCCACCAGGTGAAAGTAAAGCAGCATTTTCTCTGCAGAATATGGCTCTCTCCTAGAGGAACTCATACAAAAGTCATCCTGTCCTATTAAATTTCCTAACTATTTGAATGCTGGCATTCAAAAATGAGTGATGGAAAAGAACCTCTATCCTAGGAGCATGTTTTCTCTGCCAGAAACAAATTTACATTGATATTTTCTTTTGATTTTTAGAAAAGAAAACACACTCTGATCATATTACTTGTGTCCTTTGTTGCTAATAGAGTACACAGCAATGAATTTGAGGCCTTTACTTTCCTTTTACCTTGCCCCCAGGTATTTAGAATCTTTTTATCTTCATTTCCTTTTCCCTTCTTTCATCCTTACTTCATATTTATATAACTTTCCTTCAAAGCTCCCTGGTGTCTCCATCTCATCTCAGGTGTGTATCTTGCCAGTTTCATCACATAAATTACTTACAAATTCCATTGTAAAATCTGCCCACCTAGTAACAAGAAATTAATTGCTTTATTTTTATTGTTCTTTTTAACTTCGGAGAACGTAAATGGAAATACATATTTTAAAGTATTCATGAGAGGCTGACTATCAGTCTCTATGGGCACTTCTTCCAATTAATTTCATGTTTTCATTGTGTGTTTCCAACATAGGATTTAGCTTTGACAAATGTAACTTCAACAGCTTCCTTCTTCTAAAAAAAGGTCATAAGCAAAAGTTGGATTTTTATTTTTTTTTTAACAGCATAGAAGCTTTACACTGAAACCATATGTGGTGTTTTTACTTGGGAGTATGTAAAGATTCCTTGGTTTTAACTGACATCAATTCACATACACCACACAACATAATTTTTTCTCTGTGAATATGGATTTGAGCTCGTTGCTTATACAGACTCACTTGTATTTATCATTTTATTTGTTTTGTAAGGAACTTTGGGAAAGGAAACATTTATTGGTTGTGCAAATGCCTGATTTCTCAATTTGGCTCACAAGAAAAAGATGCTTTGAATCAATCTGTTTTTTTGCTAATTTTTAATATTTTCTTTCTTGAATATAACGTTTTAAAACACTCCTCACTTGGGTAGAACTAGCAGTTAGGGAAAGACAGATTTAATAATTAATCTGAAAATTATAATACTTACGTGAATGAAGAAGTGGGTGGGTGTCAGATCAGGCTTCCATACCCTACACCAGTGAATGATAAAGTCTGGATTAAAGTTAATGCCGAATTATTAAAGGGATACTGAGACATCTAAAGAGCTCTGAACTGTTTCATCTCACAGGGCTGAGCTGCTCTGTTAGGATGCAAAGGTTCTTTCAGCCACTAACCTGGTGTTTTTCACATCATAGATACACTCCCCAAGCTCCATAAATCCTGTGGTCTGAGGCACGGGGAGTGTAGGAGTGGAGAAAGCAAAGAAGAACACTTACCAGAATGTCTTTGTTTTTCAGAAGCTTTTGCAAACACAGATATGAACATCTATGCTCAGCAACAACTTTTCTGGATTTGATAACTTCCTCTGGATTGAATGTGTTCTTTCCACGACTTGTATTTTGGAGGTTAACCAGTAGAAGCCAGAGCCTGAGGAAGCTCAAGGCTCTCTGAAAGGTAGATGAATAGTGCACAAATTTTTGAGTATGAGAATCTGTAAATTAATTTTCATTTTACTGTAACTCTTCTAGACTGTGAAATCCTCCTTGTTTGGGTAACACAAGACCCTTCCACACCGGAAGAGTGAATCAGGTGACAAACAGGAACCTACAGGGAGCACTGGGAAACTAGACAACTTTTCAAAACATAAATAATGACAGCTCCAATTTGAAGGCACTCAAAAAAATAAATATTAAGACAGTTAATCTTTATTCACAGCATTCTCACAAATTAAAGGTTAAAATCAGGCAGTGCGAGCTCACTAGCAGTTGCCAGCTCATATTTAAAAGACTGTCACATCGAGTTATTCTTTTGAGATAATGTCACTACACTCACCCTATACACAAATGTTGCTTATTTCCCTTTGCTGTTTATTCAGCTTTGTGGAAGTAATTAGCAAAGGGCTGTGATTGACTCAGAGAAAACCAAAGACATAAACCAGGAGCATGATGTGAAATGAAATTTCTATTATCCTATTTACACCTTCTTGTTACATTTCACTATACAAATCAGAACTAGGAAAAAAATAGTGGCATTTTTTTTAAGATTCTTAGTAATCTTTTCCTCTTCCTTAATTTTCATTTCACATTCAAAGTCTTTTCTGCCCTCTGTCCTTTTTCCACTTAGTTGCCTCTGTTCACAGCAATTCTGTTCTATCTAAATATTAGACTCTGAGTTCCCAGAGCTAGCTAAAAAGCTCTTAAATGTTCCTTAAAGCTACTACTGCAGATTTCTGCATCCATTAGTTGTCCTGGCATGACTATTCTTAGAGCATTAGTGAAACGATAGAGCTCAGAAAAACAACAATTTCAAGAAAGGTTATTCTTACTTGCTGTTGTTCTGTTTTAGCCATATAAGCACAGCATAAGTAATTGATCCAGCATATTTTAGAAAGCAGTTCAGGAGGTCATACAAGAAGGAACATGACAGCAGAGGTGGGGTATGGCAGTGACCTCCAAAACTGGCTTTATTCTCAGAGATTTTAACAGGGAAGCTCACCTTCCAACTTAAGTTCAAACTGCTTCAAGTATGAACTTACCTCCCTCTTTTGCTGCTCTTCCTGCCATCCCTGAGGCTTCCTTGAAATGAAGCATTAAAAAAAACCCCAACAAACGATGCAATTTACAGGAAACAAATGGCTTGTGATTCATAGTCTGATCTCCTGCTTCATCCTTAATTGATTCCAGTTAGGCGTAGCAGGACAGTAGTATTCTGCATTTTATGGCCTAACAGAAATGTCAGCCATCTGTTTGCACCTGCTGAAGTTGCTGTGGGTAAGTATTACGAATCCTGTAAGTGCCTGGGCTTGGATTTTCATACCGAGAAAGTGTTTTTTGTTGATGACTGTCAACATGAAGGCATTGGTAACTGATGATAGAGACATGTTTGAGAGGGAACACTCCCTCCAGTATAAACAACACAAACATTTTCCTCTGTACCTAACCTTCAGAAGGACTGAACCGACATTGAGTTCTTGCAATTTTGCTATTAAGTTCTGGTGAATGAAGTACAGTGTAGAATCTATATTGCTTGGGACAGATGGGAAATTAGCATGTCATAAAATTCATAAAAAAGTGGTTGGTGGTGCTGTCTGTCTCAAGAAAATAATTACGTAATGATTACCTCCTTTGAGAATACCAACAGACTATGTTAGAGAACAGCCAGTCCTCTGATTTACCTAATAGTGAGTTTTCAGATGCTTGACATCCTTCAGGTAAGATGTTTTATATTGTTAACTTACTCCTTTAACTTACAGTTTTAAACCCCAGCTTTACATGTTTAGGTGCTTTATGTAAGTGAGCAATCCAAGTTATGAATCCTGTTTCAAAGATTTGCTCTAATTTAGAAGCTGATTATTTTCTTCCAGTATCTCTTACTAAAGATGGCCAAAACTGTACAAAACTAGCTTTTTGTTCACAGACCTCCTTGTTTCCACACAACCTAAAAAGATTGTGGGGTTCAGCAAATTCATGAAGGCCTTTGCCATTCTCTTTAGCAATGTCAGTGAGCACTAAAAATAGGTGGTTAGAAAAACAACTAGTAATGTATTTTCTGGGCTACATAAAAAACCAAAAACTAAACAGTTAGACACAACACAGTCCTGAGCACAGGAAATTTAGACCACTAAAGCCAGCTGAAATACTTTGAAAACTTTAGTATTCTTAACTAATTTTAAAATGTACATTCAAAATTAAAATTTAAATGTAAAAAGAACCCTTTTTGGAAACTACGTATCACAACATTTTGGTTTGCTTTCTGTACACATCTTAAATTTAGGAGGTAGGTCTAAAATGAGGGACAAGCAGCACGGTCTGACTCTGTATCTGTAGAGAAGACACTTGAGCATAAGGGCCCATGAGCTAACTCATCCTCTGGGAGGCCACGGTCTTGGCACACTCCACTTCAGACCCAGCCATTTTATTGAAATGGACTAATTCCAGAAGAGCTATTCTTTTCCACCTGCCCACTTTTCACAGATGAGCTCTGAAGCTGAAAAGATGGAAGTCCATGACTTACTTCATTGCAAATTTTGTCAGGTTGGTTCAAATCAATCTCATCTGCAATGTAAATGAAAAAAGCTAACTTTGCAATGAAAGAAATGATCGATGTTTATGGACTTCTGTCTAGGTTTGCTGTCTACCAGCTATGGGAAGCTATCCAGTAGCTGTGGGATAGTATAAGTTGTTGAACTGAGATTGTTAACTGAGACAGTAAATGTGCAAGGACTTTCCTCTAGAATCCACAAGCCTTCTGTGCTTGTGCTAATGTTCAGATATTAAACTGCAGTCTAATAATAATTTTACATGGTTTGGAATTGTAAATACTGAAAAAATATCTGCAATCCTGAAGTTCAAGGACACTGGTACATGTGAAGATTTTCATTAATATATTATTAATTGTTAGCAATGCAAAAAAACCCCAAACAACGAACAAGAAAAAACTCTTCTTCTGGTCTAGGGCACTAAAGTTGCTAATTATGTGCTTTTCAACTTCTTCACAAAGCTAAGTAACAAAACAGAGAAAAGACAATACATTCAACATTCAATGTTAAAAGGTGCAATGAATCAAGTAATTCACTTGAGAGTGGCAGACCACTAGATATTGAAAGGGTCCAATTATAGAGAAATTTTACAGCAAAATGAACCTGGAGAAAAAGATAAGATTAATAATATAAAATCCATTTATTTGTGTTCTTTAAGACTTTTATTTTCATAAGAGGAATATGAAAGTTCCCCTACAAATGTTCTCCTTTGGAAGGAGCTCTCACCAGTTCTCAGAAAAGCCCCTGCAGTGGCTGCAGTGAAGCTTGCAGTTCCTTGAGTGCAGTAACAAATATCTACCTGCTTCTCAGCTGCCTAGAGCTATCCAACATTGTAACATAATATAATATATTATTACATCAGTTCAAATAGCGAATAGTCATCAGAAAATCAGGGATAAGGAAAGCTGGCTGGCTCAGGTCAGATATTACAGTTGGGGTTTAAAAAGAGATGGAAAGGAATTACAGGATGCAGGAGGCAACAAAGTGCATTTATCTGATACATGTTCCCTGCCATAACAGAGTGGAGTGACTCCTCCACTCCACTCCAGTGGAGGAGTCACTTGCCCTCTTCCTTCTCTGCTCCCTTTACACTCAGATCTGGAATGCTGCCAGATCCCTGCTCTGTCTCTTGTGCTATGTGCTGGAAGGCGGGATAATCATGTTTTGCTGGGTAGGATCGAATTGTCTGCTGTGCTTCCCTAACAGGACAAAAAATCAAGGGTAATGTTCAGCAAAGTACAGGTCTACCTGTAGGTTGTAAGAGCCCAGAGAAGAGGCAGGGGGCTGCTGACAGTCTCAGAAGTGAAACCCATGGTTTTGCAGTACCTGGAGAAGCTCTATGGTGGTTTGGGTCATGTGCTGCTGAGTGTGCTCAGCTTCCCACAGGCATGCTCGTGGAGTGATGTCCATATACCTCAGTGATGCCATGTGCTGAGCATCTGCACTTTTGGCACATGTCACTGTTTCTCAAGCGCCGGCCCTACGCAGAAGGGGTGAGGGTACTTGTTAAGATCATAGAATCATAGAATCATAGAATCTTAGGGGTTGGAAGGGACCTTGAAAGATCATCTAGTCCAACCCCCCCTGCTAGAGCAGGGTCACCTAGAGCACATCACACAAGAACGCATCCAGGTGGGTTTTGAATGTCTCCAGTGAAGGAGACTCCACAACCTCCCTGGGCAGCCTGTTCCAGTGCTCTGTCACTCTCACAGTAAAAAAATTTTTTCGTATATTCACCTTGAACCTCCTATGCTCCGATTTCCACCCACTACCCCTTGTCCTATCACTGGTCATCACTGAGAAAAGCCTAACTCCATCTCCCTGACACTCACCCCTTACGTATTTGTAAACATTAATGAGGTCACCCCTCAGTCTCCTTTTCTCCAAGCTAAAGAGACCCAGCTCCCTCAGCCTCTCCTCATAAGGGAGATGTTCTACTCCCTTAATCATCTTTGTAGCTCTGCGCTGGACTCTCTCAAGCAGATCCCTGTCCTTCTTGAACTGAGGGGCCCAGAACTGGACACAATACTCCAGATGCGGCCTCACCAATGCAGAATAAAGAGGTAGGAGAACCTCTCTTGACCTACTAACCACACCCTTTCTAATGCACCCCAGGATGCCGTTGGCCTTCTTGGCCACAAGGGCACATTGCTGGCTCATGGTCATCCTCCTGTCTACCAGGATTCCCAGGTCCCTTTCTCCTACACTGCTCTCCAGCAGGTCAGCCCCCAACCTGTACTGGTGCATGGTGTTTTTCTTCCCCAAATGCAGAACTCTACACTTGCCCTTGTTGAACTTCATCATGTTTCTCCCCGCCCAACTCTCCAGCCTGTCTAAGTCCCTCTGAATGGCAGCACAGCCTTCTGGTGTGTCAGCCACTCCTCCCAGCTTAGTGTCATCAGCAAAGATGAGCAGCATGATTCACACTTTTCTGTTTACCTTAATCAGGGAAGCAGGGGAGATCCTCAGCTGAGATCTTCTCAGTGGTAAGAACACTTTCCTTAAAATATTTTTCTCCTAAAGCTCTCTGAAGTTCTCAGCCTCTCCTGGTATCTCTGATTCCCATGTTTACTCAGGACACAGAACTTTTTTCCAGGCACACAAGAGTGACTGCAGTGCTATCACTTATAGCTGGCCATCAGCACTCCTGAGTTGGAAGTTACAGACCAGAAAACTCATCTGGCAAAATGGGAATCTGCACCACTGCAGTCAAATTAAGTCAAAAAGGTGTAAGCTAAAATGCAGATTTGGGCATTGCAGTGCATGAAGACACACCCAGATGACTATTTTATGGAAGTAAACACTTTGTGCATGGGAGTAGAGGCTCTTGAGATATTTAAACTACTGCAACTCTTTCCAAAAGGAACATATGGCTGTTGCCTCAGTTGCCCTGAAATCTGGTAGGCACTGTAAGAATGAGGAGCCAGATTAATGATCCAAATATGCTGTCACTTAAACTAACGACTCTTACAGTACAGTCACCTTAGAGACACAGATATATAAACACACACACATCAAAGCTTTCCTGAAGATTGACAGATTCTGTCAACTTTGCATACACAGATGACATTCTATCCATTATTCCAACCAGTTCCAAAAGGTCTCAGTCATTCAAGATTTATATCTCAGCTTGTTGATGGAATTCACTTTATTTCTGGCAAAGAAATACTGAGCAAGGAAATTGGAGTTAAGCAGTTCACATAAATATGAGCCTAACTCTTTGGAGAAAAGATTTTGTGCCCTATTTGCATTTAGCTGACAAAGTTCAAGGAAAGCTATTTCTACACCCATTTACTGGTACAATCTATGCAATGGTACACTGAAATAGGGAATACAGGATGTCTGTAGGATGCGTACACTTCGTTCCACTGTATCTATGCAACGATTACTCAAAGACCATCCTCATATCACAGGTTTTCAATAGTGTTTTCAGGACAAACAATCACTGTTCAGGGAACTCATATGTGAGATAAAACCATTTAATTTTTTTTTTTTTTCAATGAAAATTCCCACTGATCCCTGCCAGCTGCAAAGAGTGAAACAGACGATTTTCAAGACACACAGCTTTCAGAAGCTCAAGTATTGTTAATATTATATATACTCTGGAAGGGCATAGGACAACTAAGCCTGACTTAATTATAGGTTATTGATGTATTTATTACTGAAAAACAACAACGTTTTTATCAAATCCATGATCTGGCTGTATTTTATGAAAAAAATATTTCTTTGCCTCCTTTAGAAAAGCTTTAAAAGCAAGACTCAAGTTTCTATGATTTCTTTTTATCTATAAAAGCCTTTTTTTTTCTTCCATGTGAATGATACCCTGAGCCTCTTCGCTTCGTGACGAGACTCTGCAGCAAAGCAATTTCTTTTCTGCGGTGAACATACAGATGTGCCACCTGGCATGGAATTGCTGGATGACCTCTTATCACATCCAGGTGCCAGCAAGCTGCTCCACCACCAGTCTCTCTGAATGTAACCCACAGCAGCTGTGATGAACGTCATGAGGACTACACATCTTATCAAACTGGAAATGAGGAAGTCACAGAAACTCTGATCTGTCATGCTGGTGAATAAAAATAAGAATTTTTATGGTGACTGTGATTCTCATTAACAGTTGGGCCCTTTCCTGTTACTCTAGAGGTGCAAGGGGGAGAATCTAAATAAAGTTCAGTCCCTTATAAAACCTAACAGTAAGATCCTTTAGTAGTCAAAATATATATCTAAAAAATGAATTCTGTTTTGTATATTCCTTCTGTTTGTAACCCTTTAAAAAGCTCTTAAGGTAATCCTTGATTCCTTAACATTATTTTCCAGAACAGACTGTTTTAAGAATGACAGAACCACCAATACTCTAAGTAAATGAATATATACAATATATGCATGTCACTAAATTTAAGCATTTGTATTAGATTTTAAAAACCAGGCAGTTCACTAACCAGATCAGTACAAAAGCTGTTTCTGTAATCGAATTGGCACCAGTTCACAGAAAATATAATTTGAAAAGGTTCACGTTTAAATGAATCTTGCTTTTCATGCTCAAATACCATTCCAGCCTTCTAGGATGAGGTATTAACCCTTCATTCACTTCTATTTAACAAAACTCAGTGTTGAGCTTGAGTGACCTGGACTGCATATACCAAAATATAAAGAAAAAGCCAACCCTTCCTCCCTGTACTACAATCACTTAACATTCTAAGAAATGCCAACCAGAAACAGGTTGACAAACCTATAGTTTGAACCTAAACTTGTGCCCTTAGACTTCATCTTGGGTGCGACAGCCTAATCCCTGCCTGTATTGATTATGTCTTCAGAAATGTGCTGCTTAACCCCTTTCAATTGTTTGTTACACTGCACCTGGGGAGCCAGACAGCTCAGGCAGGGGCAGCCGGGGCAGCTTCACTCCTAGTTCCCCCCTAATCCACCTGAATGGGCTAAGCTCACTTCAGCTCATTTAGGGTTCTGCTCCAGACAGTGCGGACAAAAGCATTTGAAATACAGAGGTTTTCTAACTCATTGCCATCCTGGGGGACTTGGTTAGGCCAAGGGAAACTGAGCACAAAGAGAACACACAGGGAAGTCACAGATTAATTATCTGCTTCCTAGTCAGACCAACCACTGGAAAATATGCAAACATCTATAGGCATCTAAAATGTGTGTATGTGAGTACGTGTTACATACACATAGACACATCTATACACATATTCGCATGCATGTATATACAAATGCACACATATTTATGCCTATATGTCTATAGATGCAACCCAGTCTGGGGTCCTATCTTTCTGTAAAAACCACAGAAGGAAATGGAAATTAGCTTCTGGTAACAACAGCTATACAGCACGTTGAGCTGGGCAGGAAGATGAGAAACCCAGCATGGTTTGTAACTGTATGTTCCACCATGCCCCAGAGCAACTTTGGTCTGTCTTGAGCCTTGAACTCAAAATCCATCTGGAATCATGGTCTGAGATATGCCATCTGCTCATAGCCAAAACACATACCAAAAGGTGCAGAGCTTTATCCATGCAACTACATTGGCAGAGTTACCAGATGTGGCTTGTCTGTGGGCTCTATCCATGCTGCTCCTGAATGATTTTCCACACGGAAGTTGAAGGATTGTCACAGCTTCCTGAACAGTCAGATTTCTTGTAGAAGACATACAGTTTGAATGGCTATGTTTCTAAAAAGCACCAACAAACTTTGGCTGGTACTGCCATGGTGGCAGGGGTGACACTGACCCGCAGTGCAGCCACAGCTTCTCTTGGGCAGGCAGCCCTGGGAGCCGCACAGGTGTCCCCATGGGCTCTCTTCCCTCTCCAGACCTGTTTGCCTTGTACCTTTGTGAACGGGCTGGTGCTCCTCATTAGTGGAGCTTCTGGATTACTGAAAGGCTGTGTAACATTTAATTAGCCTTTATCTTTACAAGTAATAAAACTAGTACCTTTTGGTAAAAGAAGGCAGTCTGCAGCGTGCCACTGGGTAACAGCAGGGTTTTGATTATCTATTCGAATAGCTATCAAACAGATTATAATTTTAGCTCCATTATTTGGTTAATTCACATTTTCTTAAAAGATACATGAGAGCAGGTTTATAAATATTGCAACAAAGAAATTTGGAGTCAACAGAAAGAGGGGTTTTGAAGCTGACAGGTGAGAACAATACTTGCAAAAATACAGTTTGTGTTACCTGAAAACTGTTTGGTATTTGTTAGTCTCATTTAGGTAGAAATATTCAATAACTTTGGATACTTTTGCAATTTACCTGCTGATTACTGACACATCACATCCTTGTTTTAAATTATCTTCAGTATGATAATATAATTTTCAACTATTGAAGGCCTACTTCCAATTGTAAATAATTTTTTAGACTTTTTCAACCAACCAGACTGCAATACTAAATAAAAAAATACAAAAATAACATAAATTTAACAGTTTCAAATTCAGTTCAACTGCAGTATCAAAACTGGCTTCTCTCAAAGACATATTGCTAATTTTTTCTCAAACCATCATGGTAAAATTAGCTCTCTGAAAATCTAACTCAGATGTCATATAAAACAGAGTAATGGCTTTGCTATGTGAAGGGTATTTTTTATTTACATCAGTAAGCAGAAGCTCAGGAGGAACTTCTTGACTATTGTCCAGTACCTCTATAAAAGGAGTATGGGGAAAACAATAGTGGTTAGTCTAAGGATAGTATAGTAAGTGAAAATGGTTAGGATTGAACTAGAGGACATTTGCTTTTGTCAACAGAAGTATTTGGGTGAAAAATGAATACGTAAGATTAAGTCTTAAGTTAGAGTCACTTTATCCTTTTTTTCCTTAAGTGTTGCTTGGTAAACAAACCCACAAAATTAGAGAAATAAAAAAAGTTCTGTATATAGTTTATCAGATAGAGATTTTCATATTTCAATAGTGCAAATAAAAGCTGAAATACTGCAATGAATGGTTTCAGAATTTAAACTTTTTCTAATGTTGTTCACATTGACAATTCTCCCTTAACAGAACATTTGCTACCACTCCTCCCCTCCCATTTAGCCAGCAAATGTGTTCCAACCAGGAGTAAGCAGGTGCCAGTTTTAGCTCTTGCAGCCCAGAAAACAGTAGCTGTCTTCCCCTGGGTGTGCTTTGGCACCACTGAAACTTGTCCCTGCATGCATGTGCCTCTGCAGACCACTCGCTTGTCTCTGTAGTAAGACTGACTTGGTATCAGCAAACAGAACAGCAGGAAAATGCCAAGCAACCTATGGCTGTTGGGAGCTGATCACTGCCAAAGTTGGGAGCAGAAGGGAGAGAGAGAGGACCTGATCCAAAGCACGAGGACCCCCACTGCAGATGCTCACCTGGCTCCAGCCACACTGCAGCCTGGGCTGCGTGCACTGCCTCTGCTCCCACACTTGTCTGCTGGCCCTCCAGCTGCACAGGGGAGATGCCTCTTCTCATGATAGTGTCTGCAAAGAGAGGTAGAACAGAGATTAGAGACAGAGTGACCTTCCCTAACTTGGGAACTCTTCTCTCCTTTGTTTTTTTTCTTTTTTTTTTCCTTAGAAAGAGATACCTGTGAAGGTCACCCTAATCCACTTGCAAGCAGTTCTTAATGTACAATTGAGAAGAATTTCACTAGAGAATATGTAACCAATCTGTTTGGTGTTTGAGTTTTAAAAAGATGAAATATGTAAACTGTACTTAATCTAAAGCAGAGTGGGGCAATCTCCGTTTCTGTGACATTTTCCCTAGAGTCACACCACGGATCACAACTACAAAAATCAAAAGTACACTTCAAGACACACATATCCATACATACATTGCTATATTCTTTGGACTCAGCCATGCTAATTCACAATTCCAACTGCAAAATTCCCCAATGTTTTACTGATTAAACTGAATAAATGCAATTAACATCTACTTTGTACGACAGAATAAATTTGATCTTGACTAATTCAGGTTTTCAATCTAGCCACCATTCATCAAACTGAAAGTTTGTTTCATTGGACTATCTGGGGCAGAATAAACACTACTTTGTAAAGGAATGTGACATGAATAAATATTTTGTAACAATAAAGAAGAGTGCTTTCCTTAACTAAAGAAATAACAGAACACTTATCCTTTCAATATACTAAGATGCCACATAGAAAACAAAAAAATTTCCAGTAAACCTTTCTGGTGATATATTGAGGTCAATGTGAATCTGATTCTGGCAGTGCCAGGATAACATGTGCAAACCCTTAACTTGTGGGTATTGTGGAGAAAAAAATGACTGAACATAATTTTTGTAGCTAGTTAAGGTTGTGTAAGTCTTCTTAGTAATGCACAATACTGCTTCTCACTGCTGGTCATTTTGGACTACTTAGATGACAAATGTTGCATACAACCACCCCGGTCACTGAATAACAGTTTATCAATTTGAGTTACTTCTCAAATACTGGTCTTGGTTTTTACAAGGGAGCTTCCATTTCCTTTTTGACAACTTTTTTGATTTGCCCACTTCCCTATTCCCCTCAAATTTCAATGCAGTTCTTAAGGTTAATATTCCCTAGCACAGTAAAAGCAGAGTTCTTCGGCTTCCTTAGGAAAAGTTAAGAATACAAGCATAGAAAACTTAATTATGTCATTTTCTGTTACAGTGGGATAGCCCATGCAAGTACACAGAAAATATTTCCCTTCTCAATACCATTTCGAAGATACTAAATGGGAATTATTCCCTGAGCATCAAAAATGTGAAATAAGCCTCTGTGGTGCCAAAAAGGGTTTTCATCAATATTTGGTGTAAAAAGAAATTATGTCATTCTGATATATAGTAAATAAAATACATGTCAGGTAAAAAATGCAGCTAGCAGCATGACATTTCTAGAACTAGAATTAGAAAAGTTAAAAACAATACAACGACATTTCCTCTTTAAAAATCTCTAATTGCTGTAGTTACATGTGGACTAACTTGTCTAAACAAAGCAAGTAATTACTGCTTAATGCCTGCATGACCAGGAATAAGTAAATGATGTTAATGACACATGGGAAGACACAATAATAATACACTATTGACAGTGATATCTCTACCTTTGCTTTGGTTTTGTTTTAAAACAAAAATGAGTTTACATTCTAAATTATAGTGGCAGGCCTTTGCATAGTGCAAAGAAAATGCAACAATGTTGGGTAAGAAAGCAAGCCATGAGGATGAAAAGGAATTCATTTTCACTGTCTCACTGTATTCACTGGAGCAGCCTCAACAATTTATTCTGTTGAGTTGTTTGTTTTTTTTCCTGAGTTCTGCATGTACATATGAGTTCAGCATCTTTCTAGCTGATGAAAAGAAGGATGTGTAAAGGGAACATTTTATTTCTGTTTAAACATAAAAGATTTGTGATACAGGATAGCTTTTTCTAGCCTTTGGTCAATATATGCAATAAACAACAGCTGAGAGTTTATAGTAGGCTCCACAGTTTTAGATTTGCTAGAAAACATTTCCCTTAAATCCACACCTGTGATAACTTATTTTTTAATCAATGGAGATGGTCAATAGACTTTTTTTTTTCCTCTTCTAGGCAGTAAGGAGATAACAGGGAATATTTTAATATTAACAATATTTAATATATATTAAATGTGATTTGACCTAGATAATGCTGAAAAAAGCCTGAAAGCAAAAGCAAGAGAAAACTTATATAAAGATATATGGCAATTATATGCTACTCAGGCATTATGTTTTTAAAACTACTCTTTTTGTGAAGGCTATAGGTGCTGGGAGAGGTGGGTTGGTTGTTTGGTTGAGCTTTTGTTACTGCTTTTCCAGTGTCCCTGTTCTAATAATTTGTTAAGGCTTTTATAAACAAGGGTATTACTTCTATGCTCATATTGCATAAAGCAGATGAAGTAATACGGAGTTTAAGGAAAACTAAAATAAAGCCTGGTAAATGAAAAAGGTGTGAAAATATTGGCTTCAGACATGCTGAACCAGTATTAACCAAAACAATACTGAGAAATCTGCCTTTTTAGCATAAATCTGCTTTTAGTTTAAATATGGCTCAGTGCTGAAGATGAGAGAAAAGTTCTTAAGAGCAGAAAAGGCACATTGTAATTTTACAACTAATTATTAAAAAGAAGACACTGCTAGAGATAAGATTACTTGCTACCTTCACCTTAGGATCATTACTGCCAAGGTAGACTAATAATGCAATTACTTTTAGAATAAGTTCTTATTTTGCTGAATTAACAGGAACTGGTAGATGTACAATTCAATATGCAAATTGAAAAAGGGGGCTGTAGAATTCTGGCAAGAACTCCCCTTTTATTTGTGTGTGCTCATTATTTTAAAAGGAATCTAGATACATTTCTTCAACTTAACTAACTCTTCTTTCTTTCTATCAAGTAATGGCTTCTCATCATAATTGCTACAAATTGAGGTTTCCAAAATTGCTGAAGGGAGTTAAGTGTTCAATTCACTGTGAAAGCCAGAGGGAGAACAGTGTGTTTGTAACTCACACATTCATACTCACACGGTGAAGGAATTGCCACCTGGCAATATTTTAAAAAAACTGAAAAAACTGAGGTGTGGCATAATTTTTAATGTTACATGACACTTGAACCGTATCATGTTTTAAAACATACTTGAGATGCACAGTAAGGTAATTTTTCCATTTAGGAAGTCTTTAAACATTTTAAATGTATTTTTACTGCCTATAAGTGAAAAAAACAATAACTCTTGGAATAGTTTCATTGACATGTAATTGTGTTGAGAGATTACTTCGGAGATGGGAAGACCAAAAGTTACTTCTAACTTAAGAATAAATTGTTACCTGAAATATGGCAGGCTTAGGTCCTTGCTTTCCCTATTGGAGTTTTTCATTCAAGCATTTAATTTCCTTCATTTAAAGCTGGAGATGATGCTGAAACTTGAGGTTCCTACATTCCAGCTTGAATAACTAAGTACCCAAGCATAAGCACTCACTTGTTTTTCTCGTTAGGAGAAAACCTGTGGATTTGTCCTGAAGATCAGGCCTACGGTCCGTAACATCAGACACTTGTTTTTTTACCATCTACTGATGTGACATAATACTGAAAACCCTCTGTCCATCACTGTTATTAATGCATTGTCTGGAGATCATTTTAAACTGCCAGCTGCCATCCTAAGCATTATTTTTACTGCCAGCTTTTCAACAGAAAATGCTCCTGGAAAGCTCTTCTGAAGGTAGGGAAGAACTTGTTTTCTCTCCTTAAGATTTGGGATATAGTTTTCTCATAGGTGAAGGAAGAAGTCTGATCTATTTTTCTAGATTAAGGCCAGGAACGAGTTGAAGCTGATGCTCACGCATCCTGCGGGTATTTTTTTAATCACTATTTTTAAGCACGTCTGCACAAATGTGTGGAAGCACATACAGCAGAGTCAATGTTCTGGTTCTTCCTTATGTCCTTAAATGAAAATAGTTACTACTACTGCATTTGTGGTGAAGCTCAGTCTTGCATAAGACATCTTTCAAAAGTTAACATCCTGTAGCCACATGCTGTAAATCTGCTTCGTTTCCTACAGACAAAGTTTTAATTAGATACGCTTCAAAGTCAATGTATTGATACCTAGGGAATTTTCTGATTAAAAAGGAGGCACCTATGGAGCTCCGGTGCCTCCAGAGTCAGGCAGTGGTTGAGCTGGGTTTTACGATTACAGTTAGGATTTAAGTGTCTAAATTTCCTCTTCAGGCATCAAGTTGCTTCTTTTCAAAAATTACTATTCGAATTGACCAGACCTAGTTACACCAACAGGAAGAATTTTCTGGAATAGGCCCTCAGTGGTGAAACCTTGAAAATAATGTAGTTTATGAATTTTCCTGGTGGGCTTAGGTAACGGCTGGAACAATTTCAGTCTTTCATCTTACTCTGCCAGGAAAAAGCATGTGTCACTATAAACTGTGCTTTCAAAACTCTCAAGAAATACTTTAGTAACAAGTGCACTGCTGTAGCCTCATTGTCCCTGTCTCAAGGGATGTGCTACACAACCACCTTCCTGCACACTCATCATCATGCAGTTCACAGAAAGATGATGAAGCGATAAGAATTAAAGAATGAAACCTTAAATAATTCTAGATATCCACAGAGTCCTAACAGTGCTTAGAAACATCATGCATTTGGTGAGATCACCAAAACCATTGACTAGCACATTTCAGATTTACTATCTGTTGTGAAAAAATGTTCCAAGCTTTGCAGCTTTTCAGTCACTACTATACCTAACATTTTTCCTTTTTCTTAATCATTTGGTATATACTTTACTGCTTCACTTCACTATGATCTGAACTGCTTAATGCAAGGTGTTAGAATTTTCACAGCTGTGACATATTTTCAGGCCAAAAGGGCAAGAGGTACAAAACTCCTCTTTAAATTCTCTCCTGGTGTTTTCAGTTGTCACAGGATCAAGTCTTGGGAAATGAATACTATGGAACCATGTATTCATAGGTGCCAAAGGCCGAGATCTTGCGAAAACATCTCATTGATTAAGAGTGTAAATCTAAATTTCTGAATATTTCATGCTGTTGTAGCTTTCAACAAGCTAACACATACGGCTACAAGAATATGTACAGAGACACTATCTCCCTCTCTGACGATTCTGTCTTGCTGACTGACCATAAAATAGCTTGGAATTGGAAGTCACAGGGCTTCATTAGTGGTCATAGGACACTATTAATGCACTACTTCTCTTCAAGCTGAACACTTCGAGTACTGTCCAAGCATCAGTTGCTGCAACTACTTATTCCATATGAAAGTATTAGTATGCACAATAAAAGCAGGAATCGCTTCAGTGTACCCTAGAGTATTCTTTTATATAGAAACCTGTATCTTTATCCTTGAATTCAGGTTCCTTTTGCTGTACATCATATCTGTTATTACATAAGTATAACGGGGGAGTGCTAGCTACTTCATGTATTAGTAGGTATCCAAGAAGTAATGTTCTTGTCAGTAGGAACAGCAGCTCAATTCATCTTACTATGCCAAATCACAACCTTGTATAATAATGTTTGCTCCCCCAGAGAGGAACAGAATGTTCCTTTTGTCTTCATTTAGTGTTTACCATTTACCCTTTATAAATAATATGCTGCAGTTAGGAATCCTCATGCTGCTAAGATTAAAACATTGTTTTCCTTTTGGCATCCAGGGATCTGCTAGAAAACATGAAGAACTGGTACATGTGACCCTTTTCAACAGAGAAAAAGTTGAAAGGCTGCATTTTAGGCATGGCTCCTAATTTGCCTTTTAACAAATGACACATTTGTCTTTTACTGCTCACAGGATATTCCAATATTCCTTGCTCTGGCGATGTCCCTGTAATACCTGTGGGGAACCTACAGCAAGGGAAGAGGGGACTTTATGGTAATATATCTTACTCTGAGCATGCAAAGCTGTAGAGGAGGCTGCTGAAACCCTGGCAGCCTCCAAGGAAATATTATTCATTATGTATTTACAGTTATTGGATTAAAACTTTGTAATGTGCTCTGTTCAATTAATAATAATACAGAGCAGAATAAGCTATGAAATGCATTGTGCCTTTTAAAAGATCTAATATAAGAAAAGACAAGCAGTTTGTCCTAATGAATGCATCTAATTGGTGCACTTTATTATAAAACACTGGAACAGCATTTTTCACAAGGCAGTTCTATTAGTAACAGGCTGTCTCCAGCATGTCAGGGTGTAATAAATGTGCTGCAGACTAGAACTGCTGATTAGCATTTCTGGAAGCCTGGGAAGTTAGCGGAACTTGTTTGCCATTGCAGAAAGACCTTTGGAATCCTTATGGAGGGACCCGCAGCACTGTGATCCGTTAGGGAAACGCTCACCTGACTGACCTGGAGATCTCTGCTACCAGCCCATAGTGTGCATGCCCAACTGTGGTAACTCAACAGCCAAAACAACAAAGCCTTGCTACTACTTTGTTGTACACCCTGGTGACTTCCACAGCATTGATATACAAAAGAGGCTTTCAACAAATACTGTCTTCAACAAAGTAGAGTTTTCACAGCAATAACTTGAGACACACGTATGGTTTATGTATGACTGTAACTCACTGTCCACATCATCCTTTGTTCATTTTTTATGAATGTAAAGAGGAAGAAAGAAAGGATGCACATGCAAGATTTCTTTTGAGTTATAAGAAGAAATAAAAAGCCCTAGAGGCACTTCTGAAAACATACCTTAAAGCCATAGAGGAAAACAGTCAACAGTCAATATTCTTTTGGCAGGACCCATGCAGAGAATGACATGTCAACGTTCAAGCAAAATAGTTTAGATAATATCAAATCTATGCAGAAATCAAATGTAAACTGAAGAAATAAAAGACTATGAAAGGTGTGAGCTTTGACCCAGGATTCTTTTGTTTGCACTCTCAATAACTATAAAGTAGCTTTTCAGGCCTTTTTTTTTTTCTTCCAAAAAGCTGTATCAGTACATACACTCAATTTTATTTTCTTTCTTTTGTAATAGAGGATGCCCTTGGAAAAACAAACCTATAATTTCAAGTGCAGGAGCAGGGCTTCAGTCCTTATATAAGGAAGCCTTTCAGTCTCTCAGCAACAGCCTTCATTTCCCTTCACATTCCCCACTGAAAGGCACATCCTGCTTTCCTCACTGGGGCTTGCAGTCCATTAGCCTGAACCTGGGAAACACATCTCCCAGCTTTATGGTGTTACGCAGCCTAACTGCATTAATCTGCCTTAATACATTTTCCTATAATAAGATGGATCCACCCCATTACTTTTACTAATTTATCTGAAAGAACAGAGGCTTCCACAATGGTTGCTTGGGCACTGCCCTGGTATCTATAGCACTCAAAAACCTACTGATTCTCTCTAAAGGGATAAATTAAACAGACATACAGGAAGAGTATGACTGTGTATTTACCTTCATTAACGCCCCTGGCCCTGAGAAAGGCAACTTCATGATCAGGAAAGAGTAAAAACAAGGTTATGAGTTACAAGTAAACATGCTTTTTATAGGTATTTCTGTTAGGAATCTAGGATATATATGTTCAAATCAGGTAAAAGATGTAAACAGGTTATCAAGGAAACACCATCAGGGTACCACATGCCTTCTTCTGTCAGAAAACACACCAGCTGACTGGCTGCAATCACATCATGTTATGTTTTCGCACCAACTGATGCTTTGAGAAAATAACACAGGGAAGCTGAGTGGAAGTTCTGGACAGTGGACACATCCCAGGATGCTGGTGGCTGTGGCACACGTGTATGATACACAAAATGGTCCAGAGTGTGACTGTTCACTCAGCTCCTGCTCAGATTTTGGCTAACCCAGCCAATGCTAAGACCTGATGTATTCTGGGAGCAGCACCATTAGGTCAAAGCCAGAGCACCAGGTAGGCAGGACAGGTGGCCAGAAAGAGTTGAAGGGCCACTATGCATCCACGATCATCTGCAAAGAGCTGTCTCCAGCAGCCATTAACTTTTGTCTGGTGGTTTATTCACTAACTCATGGTATAGACCAAACCTCCAAGCTGGAGGGTATGAAACATCAGCTCACCCAAAAAGCATTTGAAGCAGAACCAACAGCAGGCAAACTGCTGAGGCTCTCGTGCTTCCTGGTGTGGCACGTGATGCCTGCACCATGAGGAGGAGGAGGAAGGATGGGTGCTCTGACCCTTGGCTAGGTAACCAGTTCTTTCCTTTTGCTCTATGAGTCTATGACTATGAGTCACAGGTTATCAGTTATGAAATCTTATGACTATAACAGTGAGTGAATTGATGTGATAGATCAGTCTGGGCAAAATGGGATTGAGGCCGTTTGTCCTGATTGTTTATTATATGCCTTAATAAGCTCATGCAGTAAAGTTTAAATCACAGAAGACATTGTCCTGTAAAACTGAGAGATCCAAACAGACCTTGACACAGGGAAAGCTGCAAATCCTGCCTTGGTAACACTGAGTCCTGGCTGCCCATTCTTGTCTTGGGACGAAATCAAAGAAGTGTAACTGACAATCTTGCTAGAAAAACAGCAAAGGCTTACGTGATTCGCAGCATATTTACTGTACTCTTGCTACCCCTACCTGCCCAAGGGTGCGTGTTGTAGGAATAATGATGTTGATTACACAAATCCAAGTTACTGTGCATCAGTGAGCTATGCTGGCTTTGGGCCACTCTGTATGGTATCTGGACCACTGTCTTGATTATATCCACATAATTGTATATGCTGGTACTTGTCTTCTACATACTTGTCTATTACCTACTTTTCAGCACTATCTGCTAATACTGATCCTGATAGTGCCTGATGTCCCCAGATGTCTACGGCCTTCTGTTCTTCCACTTCAAGCCCCACTTAGAGGCAGCAGCTAGATCTTGGTAGGCCAGAAGGGTGAAAGGGAATGGCACTGTCTTACCATGTGCCCCTGGGGCATATATTCAGCTTCAAAACACAATTTAATGCTGTTTCCCCTATGCTCAGATACCCCCAATACATTTGTTTCTAAGACAACAGCCCTTACAGATGGTTTAGCATCCCTGGTTCCTCAGGAATCATGATTTCATGGGGGAAATATGTATTTCAAGAAATAAACTCTTTATGAGAATTCTGAAATTCTTTGGAGACTTCAAAGACGTAACTGTACAATAGCATGTTTGTGGCCTCTTGACATTCAAAAGACAGCATGAAGAAAAACAAACCAAACCAAACAAAAACAAGAACGAAACCTTTCTCTTCTGTGCCTTTGATGACAGGATATAAAAGAAATTGTGAGCTTCCTTTTTAAAAACAGTGTTCCTAATTAGGATTTCTTACACGCTGGAAACAATCTGCTTAATAGGTCATAAATAAATTATAGTTATTCTACATACACAGTCAAAATAAAAACCTGAATTAGCTTAGCTTGATGGAAAATATTTGTGTATTTTGTAAATCAAACTGTGTCATCTAAGGCATATTTTACCCTGCATTTTCAATTGATTGAGCCTGAACTGAAATGTTCCCTTTTGGGTCAGAGGCTGGTTCTGGCCTTTTAACTTGCTGTGCAAGAGCTTCCAGGCCTGAACTTTCTCAAGCATAAATGTCAATACAGTAGTCAAAGTGTTTGGCTTATTCCAGTTAAGGCATCTTTTTGTATACTTCCATATCTAGGATAACATTAATATTTTAAAAAATAATCTCCAAATTCTTTCTATTATTTGGAATATATGCCAACATACAAAATAAACTAAAATGTACTGAGGAGATTCCCCTACATGTTATCTCTGGAATACATACAGCACAACAATTTCTTAGAATAAGTACATAATGCATAAACATTTCTGATGGCAGCTTATAAAAAGGACATGCACGATGTATGATTATTACAGATTATTTTTCTGTCTTTGAAAGGTTCTTGACTATTTTTGTTTCAGTATTCCTGAAGAACAGTATGGGATGCACAAAGATATTTGATATATATGCAGATAGGCTAAAAATACAATGGAAAAATACATAATGAAAAAAGATGAGAGTTTTTAGTAAAGGAATTATTATTTACATTTCAAATATTTTATTATCTCTTTGGTCAGAGCTAAATTTCAGGTTGTTTCTGCAGCAGCAGGGTTTTCAGAGCTTGCACAAATCTTCTCTTACTGAACAGAAGAAAAAATGAGCCAGACAGGTGAGTGTCTGATAACATTTCAAAGTACCCTGCAGTCATATTTTTACCCCAAAACAACTTAAGTGACTAATATACTCTTAAATTACTTCTTATTAAGCAAGCAGCATGGGTTTATAACGCACAGGCTACTGTACATCAAATTGCTAAAATAATAATTTTGACTGATCTCCATTGCCCTTAGAAAGATAAGGCAGCTACACTTACGTTTTTGGACAGTGACTTGTCCATATCCCAAGCATCTTGTTTACTAAAACTGAGTAAATACATTGTAAAAGATTTGAAAGGTCAATTTCCTGCTAGATAACAGGGCTTTGCTATTTGTAGTAATTTTTAAAAATATTAATTTATATTTATATTTTGATATTTAATTTAATACATTTAATACATTTAATACATTTAATGTTTAATTTAATAAATCCTAATTAGGATTTTTTTCCCCTGATGTGACCAAACATGGTCACTTTCTTCTATGAAGGTGAATGAAAATGAGGAGTTTTTATTAAAGAATTTAAGCACTTAAAGACAAGAATATAATTCTTGGTGGGTGAAGTGCATGGCAAAGGAAGCTTCCTTCAGTTAAGAATACTGTATCCAGTTAAGTCCTGTTTGACAGACAACATACTTTTGCCAATATAGTCCATATAATTCACTTCCTAGTAAATTATTGCACAAAATAAAAATCTAAATTCTAAATTTAGAATGTGTCACGAGTTGTGACACAATTTGTACAGAGAGAAATCATTCGACTGAAATTGCATGACCATACATGTAGAGAGGTATTTTGATGTCTTTGGATCTGTGAAAAAAATACTGATTTCTGAGAATTTCAGGGGGGTTAATAAGTATTTATCTAACTTTTTGAAAAATGGTCAGACTTCTCAATATAGACTTCATTAGCTGTGCTAAGAGGTCAGTCACACTGCAGCATTTCTCCTTTCTGACTGTGTAATTTCTTCTGTAAAACCCCAAGTACAAATGCTGAGTAGAGCATTTGAATGGAGAATAACAGGTTATTTTAATCATGTGTAGTTTGGTTTGGAAAGTAAATGTGTTCCTCAGAAGAATATCAATGTCCAAATAGTCAAGTAGTGAGGATGTGAGTGGGTAAGCAAGAAAGCAGGAGAGAAAACAGCCACTAACCATTCACGTTGCCCTGTGTTAATACAGACAAATGGAACCCAAAGATACAGACACCCCCTTAAATGTTGGCTCAGCGCTATTTGATCAGTCGCATCACAGGCACGTTTGCCCAAAAGGAAGCCTGGACTCAGACTGCTAAGCAGATGAATGGACATAGTTATCACAGCAGTCAACCTTTGTGCAAGGCTTCAAAGCTTCCCAAGCTCACCTGGCTGAGGCCCAGGGCAGAGCTCAGCATCAGCCTCTCCCAGCCTGAGTGGCAAAGCTCTGTATACACAGACGTGAATGTACAGAAGAGGGTAAACAGATAGAGAAATAGATCTCTGCCTTTCCTACATATTTGTACTTGAAACTGCTAAGAATGCAATGTTGTAGGTACGCACGCTTCAGAATAGACAGGCACCCTCTCAGAGCAGCCAAGCCCATAAGCTCCTGAAGGGTCATATACATACACATGCCAGAGCCAGAAGCAGATGCCCCAGCCCACTTTCAAGCCCTTGGGCCTTTAGGACCCCGAAACATTTGAAAATAAATATCTCCAATAGCATATCTACATCCATATTAATGCATGTGTATGTTCACATGAAAGCATGTGTTCATAGGAGGTTTGTATGTGGCAACCAAACACAAAGTTCTAGCAAGAAGCCCTGTTGTGTCTAATGAACTCACCACTTCTTAGGAGTTAAGAAACTGAAATCACCAGACTGTGTCTTCTTCAATTATTTATTTCTCATCTACAATCACTTTATCTCCAAGGATATGAATGTGATATTGCTCAGCTGTTTATTCCTCATAAAAGGTTTTACTACTCTTAGGTATGTCAAATCAACACAGAAATCTGTAACAGGCTTATTAAAAGAGGTCATTACAGTCTTATTATTGCTCAGTATTGATAACAGGACTAAAAGATAATAAAACAGAATGTTTCAAAAGCGAGCAATAAAAAAGTCACAAAAGAACAGAATAAAAATTTTATTATGCAGTGTCAGGAATGTAAATAGTTTCAAAAGTGATACTGTCAAGCCTCTTGGGACCCATCTTATAGTACAGTCTCTTACCAAAAACTAGAAAACAGAAAAAACTTCACAAAGCAGCTGGTGGTTTATAAAATCGGTGCAGATGACACTGTGCTCAATGAACTATGTTGATTTACATCGGCCTAAGTTCCGGACACTAACTCTAAATACATACTGTAGAACCCAAATTTAACCTACTACATGAATATATAAAATGTGTAATTTAGGAAGTAACATCCTCCTATAGTTAAATCACCCGTCCACCCACCTATACTCGGAAAAACATTGTGGGTTTTTTTTTGTTTTGTTTTCAGTTCTCTAGAAACATTCCTTATCTATAAAAGTAACATACCTCTTTTTTATTGCTTGATCGTGTCCCAAGCTTTATTTATGCTGAAGTCTTCCCAGCACAGATATTTATGCACAAGATGATGAAATTCTGTTTCAAGAGTCTCTTCATGGGAGGGGCTGAAAATGCACTTCTTGGGAATACCTTGGGACAGCAGGACACAGTTACTTAACTGCTGCATGTCTGTGACCTTTTCGGTACCTGTGTCTGTTTTCCAGCAAAAGACAATCTGGAATTGAATGAAAATTCCAGTGGAAATTATCTTTTGTATATTTTTTTTTCTTTTGATTTAGTGCCAAAATTCCACTTGGGTAGTATTTTAGTCTTATTATATGGAATTCCCTCTACAAAATCTGGCCCTTATATAAATCCAGGCTGTTCCTGCATTTCTAATGTTTTACACTTTTTTTCACATTCAGTTGTATGAAACAAATAAATAAGATGAAAGAAAGCTGTGAATTAGGTTTGGGTTTAACATATCTCCTACATCATCTATAATAACAGCACAATTGAAATACTGTATTTTTTTGGCTGCTGACCCAAGCAACTCTGTTTTGAAAACTTCTGCATAAAAATTATTTTTAGGGGAAAAGTAGTTTGATTTGGACAACATGTAATTTCTTGTATCAAAGAAAAGCCATTTTGACTTTTTGAAACTGTGCCAAGATTCCTAGAGAAAAATCTGAATTATTTTGCAAAAGATTACTATTGTAACTGCTGCTTTGTTCCAGTTTATCCTGCCATCTTGTTTTCCTGACCATATGTAAGAATTAAGATAACCTAAATGGTTGCTCAGCTTCTTAAGTCATAATAATTTCTACGATGGGCAAGCAATTTGAAAGCTGCATATCTATAACATCCCTGTGTAAGATGTTACATAATTTTCTTATTTTTCTTCAAAGATAAAGCTTCATAATTTTATATATGGAAACTAGGAGGAAATAATTCAACTTTGAAGGACTAAATATGATAGAATACTAAATATGTCCTAAAAGGTGATCAGTGTTCCAATCTGATGCTGAGCAAGTTGCTTTAAAACAAGTTTTGTTTTCCTGATCTTTGTTTTATAATATCTACTTGAAAGATGATATACTTTTCAATATTGTTGGGAAGTACTGATGCACAAGTATAAGCTTCATGTATGTATCAGGAGGTAATAATGATATTGGAAAGAGTAGAGATTGAATGATGAGACTTTGGCTCAAGACTGTAAGTTTTGTAATTAATTAAAAAGGGGAGAAATATATTCTCTTACAACCTAGGAATATAAGGTGCATTTTATCACTCAGCGGAGCCAACACTTAGCAGGATTAGTCAAATAGCAATTCTGCAGCTGTTATTCATCAATTTTTTTGTAGATACTAGATAAAGCTAAATCAGAGTCTCACAGTCTTAACTTTTTTCTTACTCCTAGACCTTACATTTTTCATCTTGACAATGTTTCTTTAGAGAAATTATACAGTATAAACACACCTTCCAAAGGAATTAAGAGAGACAAGCACTTAGAAGTAAAACAGAATTCCTACATTCTTGCCTGGACAGAGCTGCATCCCACAAATAAAAGAGGAAGGCAGCTTAATGGTTTTGGTTTTCCAAGATTCCTTGCTCTGAGAAGCAAAGGGGCCAACAGCAGGAGCAGCAGAGATGAGCATGTCTCTGCCAGTTAAAATGAGACGGAGCTGGACCCATATCAGAAGTTTTTTTTACAGATGCCAGAACCATTTTCTTATGTTGCCCTGTTTTGTGACCACGATTCAGGCTCATCTGATGCATTACCAGAACACATCACAATTTATCTGATAATTTTAATGTGCTTTACACATTAAAAGTGCAATTAATAGAATACATACCAAGCAATTAGATGACTTCTTGTGACCTTTCAATTTACACTGCAACAAAGGCACACACTTGGAATCCACTAGTAAACCACTTTCTGGCTTTCATGCAGCTGTTTTAATGGAGTTTGGCAATATTTAAATCAAAAGGGAAAAGATGAAAGCTAATTACAGCCAATATAGTAATGCTCAAATAATTTGTATTAAGAGAAATTAAAAAGAAAGGAGCATAAAGAAGCTGGTATTCCATGGAGCGAGAACATTTTTCTCTAATAATTTAAACATCACTATGGAATATTTTCTGTGTTGGTCAGTGCTGACATTCCATAATTCCATATCATTAGCATGAATGGGAATGCTGAATTTATCTACATAAAGTAGACTGGAAAAATGTACCATATTATCTTTGAATACAAATGAAAGCAACACAGGTTCTCATTGCATTCTTTAGCGTCTGAACCATGCAGTTCCCATATTTTTGCATAGCCCCCAAGTGTGCTAAATAGTGTATGCGAGGTTAAAAATTCACTCAAGTAAGGGGCAAACTGTCATTTTCAGAAGATGCTCTTTCACATGAAAGCCCTCTTTTTCCTAAACTCCACCAACACTGCCCTCCAGACTCCATCACTGTCTGTGCAAGGGCTGTGGCCATCCCTGCGGGGCCCTTGGGTGCTCTGGGGCTGAGCACAAACCCTGTGCCTTCAGGGCTTCCATCCTCTGCCCCTCACCAGCCAGAGCACGAACCTGACAAGGCACTGCTCCTGTTCCTCCCCACAAATGAGGGACAATTTCAAGAGAGTCAGTTTGCCTGTGGGGCTCATTTTACCGGGAAATGGTAAGAAATGGGCAGGTTTTGACTGACTGCACTGACTTCTGTTTGCAGTCAAATACTCTTTTCTTAACTGATTTGAAATATGAATGATAACCACAATGCTAAAGGAATGTCCTAATTATCAGAGTTCGCTTCAGACGAGCCTCCCTTTCACCAAATACAGAGGAAAATCCTGCATGACTCTGAAATACTGTGACGAGTTTCCATAATAATTTACACTTTCAATTCACCATCTAATTTTTGGATGCAGAAACCGAATGATATTGATGGTCTTTCTTCTTTTAGACTCTATACAACCCAGCCTACCTCTGGGATTAAAGCACTGAACAATGTACTGAAATGCTGCAGTATTTCCCTTTTTTTTCATTCTCTCTCTTCATGTTGTTGAGTTCACTTAAGGCTTGATTATGCAAGCCAGTGACAAAGCTGCCCCTTGACTTCTATGTTACAAAATCCAGCCTTACTGAATTTCCTCTTTATATTTTTAACCTGGTTGGCATTCCCGATACATGGCCCACAAACACTGCATGCTTTCAAGAAGGTCTTTGTTCTTTTAGGATCATGAAATGATCATGAGTGAACCATGAATCAAGATGGAAAACACAAGGGGAATGTTCTCCTGAAAGATAAGAAAACACATAACTTTTGCAGCACAACCAAGTGTATCCTCAGCAAGTTTGCTGATGATACAAAACTGGGAGGGGTGGCTGACACTCCAGAGGGCTGTGCTGCCATCCAGTGTGACCTGGACAGGACAGAGAGCTGGGCAGAGAAGAACCTAATGAGGTTCAAGAAGGGCAAATGTAGGGTCCTGCATCTGGGGAGGAAGCATGCCAGGCTCCAACATAGGTTAGGGGTGGACCTGCCATAAAGCAGCTCTGAGGAGGAGGATCTGGGAGTCCTGGTAGATAAGTAAATTGCCCATAAGCCAGCAATGTGCCCTTGTCGCCATGAAGGCCAATGGAATCCTGGGGTGCATAAGGACAAGTGTGGCCAGTAGGCCAAGAGACATTATTCTTCCCCTCTACTCTGCCCTGGTGAGGCCATATGTGGAATACTGCATCCAGTTCTGGGCTCCCCAGTTCAAGAGAGACAAGGAACTACTGGAGAGGGTTCAGTGGAGGACAACAAAGATGACTGGGGAATTGGAGCATCTCTTTTATGAGGAAAGTCTGAGAGACCTGGGTCTCTTTAGCCTGGAGATGAGAAGGCTGAGGGGAGACCTTATTAATGTCTATAAATATCTAAAGGATGGGTGCAAGGAGGATGGAGCCAGACTGTTTTCAGTAGTTCCCAGTGACAGAATGAGGGGCAATGGGCACAAGCTGGAACACAGGAAGTTCCATTTAAATATGAGGAAGAACTTTACTATTAAGTTGACAAAGCACTGGAATAGGCTGCCCAGGGGGTTTGTGGAGTTCCCTTCTCTGGAGATATTCAAGACCCACCTGGATGCAGTCCTGCATAAAGGGCTCAAGGGGATCCTGCCTTAGTGGGGGAGTTGGACTAGATGATCTCTAGAGGCCCCTTCCAACTCTGATTTTCTCATGTTGGAACGTCAGCCTGCGGATTTCCATGTGGCAGTCCTGGTTCTTGCTTAACTTTGATTAACTCAGGACAGTGTGAAATGCTTGTACTGTATGGCTGATATTAGGCCAAATATTTCTTGTCATCTGCTTAAATAAAAAGATGTCTTTCCAGACAAATTGTCCATTTTTAAAAAGCATGTTGCAAAAGCCAATCCTGCGTGAATGTCACTGTTATTTAACCAAATTTATTTAACAGTGCTTTTTGGAAGGTAAAGCTCACATGCTGATGAGTCAGGATAATGGTGGTTATTATTATTTTCTTTTTTTCAACCCTAGGAAGACGTCAAGGAACTAGTAATTACCATTGTCTTCTAGGATCTACATTTACCATCACAATCTTGAGAAGCTTCATACAAGGTTATCTCACTGTACTGTTTGAAATACAGTTTGCTCTTTCTTAACCTCACTTTTTTCCTATGAAATTTTTAAACTGAAGTTGTCCAAATAATCAATCTTGTAGGCCTAAAGTATTACCCACCCATCCCTAGGGCAAAAAAAATGCCCTATTTTGATATTCTATTTGAATTGCACATTAATGCTTTAAATGCTTTATAAATGTATTTATCTTTTCAATTATTCAATTAGTAAAGCAAAATTAAACTTCACAGTAAGAACTCTAGTATTGCACATTTTAAAGGTGAAAAAATATTTTTACATTTTCTTCTTCCTTTTGGATAATAGAGAGTGGAGTGGAGATGTTTAAGGCCAGGCTGGATGAGGCTTTGTGCAGCCTGGTCTAGTGTGAGGTGTCCCTGCTCCTAGCAGGGAGGTTGGAACCTGATGATCTTTAAGGTCCCTTCCACCCCTAATCATTCTATGTTTTTATGATTCCTAAAAGAATTTAGAAGTGAGCAATGAATATTGTATTTCCAGAAGTTGAAATTCTATCTGACATCTGAATTAACTTTTTAAATTCATACCGAAAAACCCTCTAAAAATTGTAAACAAAGTCTCTTTCACTTGTTAGGCAAACTCATGTTTTCTCTGGTTTTATCTAGGGTTAAGGACATCATGTTGCCTGCTCTTACACTGTGTGGATTTTCTAAAAGCAATCAATGGTGCTTTAAATATGCTCAGCACAAGTCTCCAACCTGGCTCTTTTCTTTTAAAAACTGTATGTAAAATACCTTCATGGTCTTTGATGGGTAAAAATGCCAATTTTTTTACATTTAAAACAGTCTTATGATGCAAGTATTATATGTAATAGAAATTATCAAGCATTTATAAAGAGATTTGCTTTTCGTGGATCTGTAAGTTGCTAATATTTTGTGTTTGGCTTGCAGAAGCTACAAAAGTGACTGGAGTAAGCAACACAGCCATTCCTATGGGTACTGGGAATATCCCCGGTCCAGGGGGACTAAAGCTTTGAGATGCTGTGACAGGGGCATCTCCAGTTGCCAAACACAAGGAGGATGACCCAGACAGGCAGAACGACATATACAACCTGCAAGCAGCTATCTGTTTCATATCTGAAACGCCCTCTGGGAAGAGAATCAGAGCGAGCGGTTTGTGGCATTAGCTCATCACTGTGGTGAGCTGTGTCTCACTGCAGACGGCGAGTTAACCTCTTCACCTCTCCTGCCTTCCCAAGGGCCTTCCCCTGACTGGGAGACACCGCAGAAGCAACCCTTGTGCACTGCACAGCCAACTGCCAAACCACATGGGGCTAAAACAGCCAAGTCTGTCCATGTTCTGCCACATAGCCCCTGCCTGGCCATGTCAAACTGATCTGCCTTAAAATCACAGACTCAGAATGGTTTGGGTTGGAAGGGCCCTTAAAGACGATCTAGTTTCAACCCCCCTGCCATAGACAGAGATACCTCCCACTAGACCAGGTTGATCCAAACCCCATCCAACCTGCCCCTTAACATTTCCAGGGATGAGGCATCTACAACCTCCCTGGGCAACATGTTCAAGTGTCTCACCACCCTCACAGTAAAGAATTTCTTCCTTATGTCTAACCTAAGACTAATTTTAGTTTTGTTGCCTTTTTTCTTTTTTTTTTTTAAACTAGCCAGGTGGCAACCTTATTCTTCTGCCAATTTACAAAGCTGGATTGAAGAACCAGCTGAGATCATTCAGCCAGAAAGCCACTGGCAGCTTTCGGCAACTATTCCTGGCCACTGCTGGCACAGGGAGTGTTCTTGAATTTGTGAGAGGGAGACTTGATTACAGTAAGCAGCTCTGAGACAGCTCTAAATTGCACCAAGAGTTGCTTGGCCCTAGAAGCCCTCAAGGTCAGCAGAAGGGAATAGATAACTTATCTTTCTACAGATTTAAATTCCTCTTTTATTCTCTTCTCAAGATAAATAAATAAATAAATAAATTGTTTAACTATTCCATGTTTATTTATTGTGATTTCTTCTGTCCTTCCTTCATTTCTGAATGCACATACACAGCACCTGGCCGTGTATCCAGCAGCCCCAAGTTTGACTTTCATCCAGCTGCTGCCATGTTAATGTTGTTACTCATGGCATCCCACAGAAGTTACTATTTCTGCTGCCACCTTTCTAAAGGACTGGTCATGATGGTACTATTTACTATGAGGAAAAGAAGCAACACTGCAAGATAAATGGATTTCCTGCTTTTATATCTGGACAAAAATAAAATTAACATTTAACTTTAATTATAATGTATTTCCATCTCCTGTCTCAGAAAGATCCTGCTGTTTTATCTTCTGTGATTTCATCCCCTCTCCTACTGATGCTTTACACAAGGCATTTTGCCATTAATTCTATTTCTCTCTCAATTCCTAAATGCAAGTAACTTTAATTGAACTGAAGTTTTGTATTATTTCATTTTCTCAGTTTGGTAGTTTACTGCAGTTATCCTACTCAGATCAGTAGTTTACTGATACTGTGAGGTTGAAAGCTGCTAATGGTGTGTCTGTTTGATGTATAAGCTTTCAAAGCCTCCTCAAGGAAACTGTGTAGGCTTATGCAGACTTTTAGTTTTGACAATTAAAGCTCTAAGGGCCATTTGCATAACAAACTTGCTGCACCAGTGGAAGGCATCAACCATCATCTAAGGTAGGACTTAGATCTATATCTACACTGATTAAAATTTTGATAGTCATACCAGTCTTTCTAAGTCTATCCACAAATAAAATATATAGGATGTACAGAATGTTCTGCTCTGTTTTGAACATGTTCAGAAGGCTGTACAAAACTGAGCATTTCTATTTAGATGCAAAGTTAATACTATCTTATGAAAGAACTGGTCTCTCCTGCTTTTCACCAAAGTCTCTGACCTATAGACTTTTATTCTTATATTTACTTCTTACAAGCCTTTTTATTTTGGGGTTACTGAAATTTGTGTTGGTTTAATTCAGTGGAAGCAAGAACAAGTCTGTTTACTCATCCTCATGGCTTGCACTTTACTCATTTGTTAAATGATTTGTAAGTGATACACGCCTACCAAACACTGCTTGTGGCAAGCTACATTTTCCTGTTTTAGTCTTTCTGATTCTGTGGTTTATGAAAAGCCTTGCACTGCCCAGGGATAGTAACATCAGTGGTTCAGATTAATTCTTTTTGGTCTTTAGCCAAACAACCAGCTAATTTTGTCACTTGGCTAATTTAGTGATGTGCCAGCAAAATTCATAATTACAGCTAAAAGTATTTGTACTACTATTGCTTGCTAAGCTAAGGTGACTTCATTAATACCACGTACTCCTTCTGACCTTCAGTCCAGAGGAACATATTAAATAAAAAAAAATGTAGAAGGGGAATCTATTGTCTACCCATTTAAAACTTCATTGCTTTTATTTTTCTTAGCAAGACACTAGGCCATACCCTACTCTAAGTTACATAGGGAGATATTTAAGGAATTATTTTTTTTTCCCTGGTTAGGAAACACAGCTTGCAAGCAGATTATTTTAGACAGAATTAAAAAAACATGTAACTGAATATTTGAGTTTAAGCTCTGTTAAATGAGGTGAGAAAAATCCCTAACATATGGTGGCCTTACTGATACACGTGATACACTGCTGTTCACAGGAGAAACAAGGAGAGCAATCCTTACAAAATGCATGATTTAAGAGATGCTTTACTAAGCTTATATGTTATTTTCAAAGAGGTAAAGAGTTTCCAATAAAATCTACCATCACAACAAAAAATGTCATTTTCATACAGAACTTTTTTTGATAGATGGGATTTACAATGCCACAGCCCCACTATTAAGTGCATTAGAGACAGTGTCTGTTTCATATCAGGTTCACCACCACCCCCACCCCACCTCCATCATCACCAAACATGGTGATGATTCAAGGCAGAGATTATTCTGTAGAATTATTACTGTGGGCTGTCCAAGTGACAATGTTTGATAGATATTTAACAGTCAAACTAGGAGCCTGGCTATTTGCTAAAATACTCCATGAATTTCCTAACTGTTGATAGAACTGCTCAGTGCTTCAGTTTTGCAACTGTCAACTTCAAGTACACAAAACCAAGCCTCTAAAAACATTACACTATTTAAAGCAGAGAAATCATGTGGGTATCTGGTGGTTTGTTTTTTAGTTTTCTTTGCAACTCTGTGGATGGTAATACCTCTTTGCCCTTCTTAAGGTAAGTCTAAAAGAGAAAGAGAGGCAAGCACAAAAAAGAGTGTCTGGGGAGCAGGGGGTGGCAGGCCAGAGAAGCACAGGCAGGAAAGTGCAGTTCCTCAGACTGAAACGAGGAGCAGCAGGTTTGGTACAGAATTAATCCCTGAGTACCTTCTGCTGCCACTTGAAGTATAAGGTAGTGCTGAGGGCTCCAAATGTTCACAGACTGCTTTCCCCAGCTGCTTTGAGATTATAACCTGGCTATAAGGTACATGAGATGCTCAGAAGAGTTCTGTCCCCATCTGCAGAGCATGGGAAGTCCATGCTGGTCTGCCTTCAGGGGGCTGGAGACCATTACTCTTTCACCTGCAACTGGGAGAGCAGAGCAGAGAGAGAGACCTTGCAACCTGTCAGGGGTCTGGCAGTCTGCTATGGGAGGGAGAAGAGGGGAGAGAAAGGTCTCACAAAAGAGGGAAACAGAAATAAGGACCACTGGAGGTCTACAGAGGAAGGCAGAAAAGCCCTTAAACTGTGCAAAGGAAGAGCTCCAACTTGCTCGCATTGCTGACTCTGACTTGATTTGGAAGCTTAGCTGTCATTAAAAGAATTGGATCAGAAACAATTTTGGAAGATGACAATATTTACTTGCCAAGCCAATCCCTATCACTTACTCTGTCTGCCAGCTCCCTCAGCTCTCAGAAATAGCCTTCTCTAATTTTCTTTAGGCTGGAAGCAAATACTGTTTCAAAGGGAGATGTGGGTTCTCAGCACTTTTCAGGACTAAGTATTAGATGTATGCTGAACTTAAAAACTGACACATAAATCAAGCTGGTTTGTTTTGGTATTCTGCTTCCTCTAGAAAAAAATGTTGTAATAAAAAAATTGTGCTTCTCACTTTGACGGCTTGTTTTAGTTACCCACACTGATGCTCTGGGTAGCTTAAATAGACAGAACTTGACATTGAGGTTTTCTGGCACATCAGTTCTGGTGGAGCTGTGATCCAAGTGACACAGCAGTCTTTCAAAGCACTCAGGGTACACAGACTTCACACAGACTGCTTATGGGCACAGGTATGGAGAGATTTCCAGCAACACCAGAAGCACTGCTGTCTCCAACAGCCCTAAGTCCTGTATTTAAGTAAACGTCTTGATCAGTACAGTCCTACACTATGTCAGGTGTCTGACCTAATGACAGTTACTCCAATTAAATTAATGCAGTAGGTAAATGGCACTTATCTTCACGAATATAATAAGAAATGTGTAATTTGAAAGAATAACTTGCTAGAAAACACAGCCTGTGGGACAGCTTGTGAATGAAGTCTCACATTTCTGTAACATACACACTTGCTTTTGTGTATTATTAACATTTTTGAAAAGTACACTCTGGGTATTAGATAGGATAAATATACATCTGGAAGTGGAGTTTGTCAAGATCTAAAGGAGAATAAGTAAAAGGGATAGGAAAAAAAAATATTCTATTGCCAATGTAGTATTTCATATCATAACTCTAAGCAAATCTAAATCAAACAAAAAACAATCAGGAAAATGAACTGTAAATTAACCAGTTCTCCAAGGAAGAACAATACTTTTATCTCTCTTCCCACATTTTTCATATCAATATTAACATACCATTTTCCAGATAACAAAACCAGATATTGGTGGTTTTATTTTTCTCCATTGAAAGGTTTCACTAGATATACATACTTGATATGATTTATGCAAATAACATTTCTTCAACAGTCAATATATTTTACCTCCCAGACAAGGAAACTATCTAAAACCAAGTATTTCAAACTACAGTAAAATCAATGAATATCCAGGCACAATATTTTAGGGAGTCTAATTAAGGACTTCTAATCACACTTTATTGCTACCAACCAAGCACTGTCAAGTAATGCTAATGGAACTCAGACTTAAGATGGTTTACTACCAACAGCGGAGCATGCAGGAATTAATGACTGCAAGTAGTTCAGCCACACAAGTGTCCTGAAATGCACCAGTAAACTTCTAGCCTAGCAGGATTATGCACTTCCACTGTCCCCACTGGAGATTTTATTCCATGCCCCCCCCTCCCTTTTTTTTTTTTTAGTATTAACTTTGTATCCTTCTGTTGTATTCATTTGTATTCTATGCCATTTGTTCCCTTACCTATTTTCTTCCCAGGTCAGTATCCTGACCCTGCAGTACTTATGAAACCTGATGTAAATCAAGAGAACTTTATAAAAACTAAAAGACAAACCTTTATGGTTCCAGTTTCAGGTTTGGACTGACAGTGCCAGTTGTACTTGAAGATTTTCTTTTTCAACTTTTCCCTTAATCTCTCACTTCCTTTTCTGTTCCCCCCCACACACACTTTGCCTGTTCCTTTTCAGTCTTGTCCTTCAGTCTCCCAGTTTCTTGACTACTTTCTTTTTCCTTTCTTTCCTCCCTCTGCTGTGATGCCTTTCATCTCTGCTAAACCATCTTGCAGTTCCACAGTCCGGTTCTATCCCACTGTTCAAGCCCTACTCCTCCACTGACCTTTTTCTAATCTTGCTTTCACAGTCTCTTTGACTCTACCTACACACTTAACTTTCAATATTTCCTTGTCCTCACTCTGTCAACCTTCATCCTTCAGCCAGTATGCACCACTTGGTATGCAGCTTAGCAGACAGCAACTTCAGTGGCTAATTATGCCAAAGAGAATATATTTCCTACTCACAGTTGAAATCCCAGTAACTGTAATGTTTTCCACTGCAAAATTCACAAATGAGGCTGTTAGAGACAGTGGAAGAATGTATTGGTCTGTTTGGTTTTCCTTAAAAATCCCCCTCCCCCCTAATTTAATAGGTCTGATAAATCATAGGAAGGTACAACATGCAATTGCCTTATGGCAATCAAAGGCTTTTTTTGCAGGTAAAAACCAGAGATGCGTCCAGATGAGACTCTACCTTCCTTTTTTTTCCTATTCTAACAACAAACCAACATGAAAACATATTCCACTGGAAAGCTTTTGAGTAGAGAAAAGAAAAAAAAATCAAATAAGAGGATACAAACAGAAAATCAGTAAAATAAACAAGAAAGTAATTTGCAGGTATCTGTCATTTGTTTGCAAAAGGATTCTCCAGATAGGAACAGAGGGAAAGAAAAAGTGAAATATTGTGGAACTCCAAAGAGGAGCAAAAGGAAGAAGTTGAGGAAAGACAAAAGAAAGGTGCTGCTCCTGTAGAAAGGGAAGGAGAACAGCCCTTTTCCAGTAACTGAAGGTTCAATCAGTTACCCTAGCTGAAATACTCCAAGATTTAGAGCTAAAATAGCATATTCGACCACCAGATGGGGAATATAACATCAGTACTAACTGCTGATGTATCTAGAGACACCAGAGCCATTCCAACCCAGACAGCAGTGGGGACTGACACACCGATGTTCACGCTTCTACCTGCTTACTGTGGGCATGACTACAATTCTGCAGAGCTGCCTTAGAACATGCATGTATCAAGACAGTACTTGCAGGGCAGGAAAGCACTAAAACGCTGACTGAAAGCCCTGATGCAGCCAGACAGAAAAGATATTGCCCCTCTTGGCTGAAGAAACCAAGGTTGCAGCCCCAGTTTTGACCAAGCTAGCATCAGTGAACATCTGGACAGGATGCAGAGTCCTGCAGGGAACAGCATTAGAGAGGCATCGCCAGACCTCAGTTACCCCATGTGCCATGCTAATTGCTATAGTACTTGAAGAAGCACTGTCCTTTCTCACAAAATCTGAAACTGCAGGTCTTCTGGCAATCTTTTATTATTCATTCTCACAAGCTACTGTTTTGTAGGCATGCAAGTTGTAACTTTTTTGTCCTTGCAATGACCAATTTTGTTAATACCACCAAGCCACTTCAATTTCCTCTGCCTCCTCAAGTGGCTGTGGTGTTCTTCATTTTCTGTCTAAAATTCTTAGGTAGAAGTGGTATGTACTGTTAAACTGTTGTCACATCTCATCCCAAAGGTGCTGGTATTTCACTGACTGATAAAGTGTGATCCTTTAATTTAAAACTTAAGGGACAGATATTGATAGCACCTTATCCCATAAAGGGAATCTACCTGTCAGAGGAAGATACTGTTCACTATAAATAAGGCTATCAGAATCTAGTGCACAAAGTATTGAAACAAAACATGCTTCTATTCAAAAATCTTAGGTTTATTATCAGTTTTGCTATGCAGGTATTGACAAGTTGCTGTGATAACAGAAAAAGTCCAGTGCTTGACAAGAGAAAAGGCACTTAGTGCTATTACAGAGGTAGAAGGAACATGGCTGTGAAGAAGTCAGGTAAAATCTTCATGTTGTTGGAAGAGATAAAGTCTTCAAAATGACAGAAAATAACTGCCTAACAAAGAGCTACAGTACTGCCCTAAGCTGCAGAATGAAACAATTATTTTTACGTAGCTCCTCATCTTTAGAATCTTAAAGTCTTTTTGTTTTTCTCTCATCTCCCCTTGATCTGTTTGAAGGCATTTTTTCCCCTGTAAATTTAACACATATTTTTTGCTGTTTTTTTTTTTTCTCCCCCCCCAGTGTTTTATCTATGATGCTTCCCTGTAACTCGCCTCTACAATGTTGTTACCTTACTCACTGTAACATCACATCATGGACTGGATCATTACAACCATCTGTTATCTGGCACAGCTGACATATTAACCTACAAATGCCCCCCTCTCTCTGCATTATTCTCACAGGTCAGTATGGTTCATTGGTACCCCGTGATGGATGATGCAAAAGGAGAGGAGATTAAAGCACCAGTGGCAGGAGACTGACTCTGAATCTGATCAGTTTAGGCAGAAGGGATTTCATGTGATCCTAAGATGCAGCTGTAGTATAAAACAAGAGATACTTCTTCATGTCTGTCACAGTGAGTGCAAAATCCCAAATGAGCACAGACACTGTGGGCAGTTGCTCATTTAATTAACCTGCCCTGACTTCATCAGGTTCCAGGGTCTAACGTCATTTGATAGAGTTTTCACTTTGCTTCTTAGATGAGAACACCCATTCTGGAAGCAGCCTGTGAGGCTGCATCTACAATGTATATGTGTGAACTCAGCTGCATCTCTCCTCCAAACAGCCAGCATGCTCCTTTGTATGCAAAAGGCAGCAATGGAGAAAGCTGGTCCTTCTTCTATCTGTTCAGTATTACGGCTGCAACCCTGGTAAGCCCATATTCCTGAACATGCTAAGTATTTCCAGGTATGCCCTGACAGGCTATAGTGCCTCAAGCTTGTGGTGGTGAACACAGGGGCTAGGCAGGTGGTGAATCACTAGAGGCACAGCCACCAGTTCTACAGCCTAAGTATTATGTTGGAGGGTAGCTGCAGGTTCAGATTCCTAAGCTTTTTTGTAAGGATTTTTAAAATACTATGCTTTATATAATTGTAAGATGCACTCAAACTCTCACCTAACATTAAATTGGAAGTTTCATATTTTGACAAGTGAAGAGCCTACATGTTGAAAGACTTCCTTGGTGTTACAAAATGAAACACAGTATTCAGTTCAGTCCCTTCCTGATGATTTTTGAGTGGATGCAGCAACACCAAGTATGTCCTATGCCTACACATCTAAGGAAGTTCTTAGTTAATGTTTCCAATGTGTATTGTGCCCATATTGTATCCTTTAAAACTGACTCTGCTGCAAATAACCGATTTGCAGTAGAATTGTCACTTACATGATCTCACTGACAGAGCTTTTTCTTCTCTGTATTCCTGATTAGAAAAAGGAAAACAGTGCAGCAGAACAAGGAATTCAAAATGGATAACTGAGTCTACAAATTTTACCCTAATTTACTTGATCTTAATTTTCTGCTTTTAGAATACTAGCAAGAAGATAATGATTTCCTAAGTGTATTCATTATCACCTCTCTGGATCATTTCTTCAGAGCATTTAGAATACACTATTCAAGTTGTACAGTTTAGTTGCCACTGGTCCATCAAATGACACGGCTCTTGTCTGTTCTCTGACTGGTAGATGGAAAACCAAAGCAAAAGCAGGTGGTAACATCAAAAATCTAGTTCTGCACGTGGTAATGCCAACTCAGTAAATTGTCAGTAGAGCCACTTATGAAAATAACATTTCTATTACAAAAACAGTTGACTACACGAGAGCTTAAAAATGGGAACCAAAATATATTCGTTTTTGAAGAAGTATTCACTGAAAGTGATTTCAATATTCCCTCAAATTAAGATAACAAACTATCCATCATATTCAAAAGAGAGGTTTGGTTCTGGCTAATGACATTCTGTGATAAAGGCAATCACTGTTCCTGACTGCCAAGCAAGTATCAGATTTTCCCAACGAAATATGGATTACAGCCTATTCAGAAAATTTGAGGTGGAAATACATTATGCCTTTTGTTGCCAACCAAAAAACACTACAGAAATTACAGCAGACGTTGGAAACTTTCCAGTAAGCCTTTTTTATGTCCTGCTACACTTTGTCAGAGACTAATACTTTAACCCTGGCAAAGAGAGAACAAAATACCAAGTTGTGTGAACACAGGGCCACATACAAGAAACAAGAAGGTCATGCATTCATAAAAGCTACAGAAAAAACCTTTAGTCTAAAATCTGAGTAACAGAATTCCAAGCTCATTGATTTTAATGGGCTTTATTTCAGGTCATTATTTCTGTTGCGATGACAATATCTGTATAATTTATTCATTTTTACAATCATGACAGTGAGTTACTGTTTGATAAGTGTTTCTAATTTTAAAGGGAAAAAAAAAAAAGTGTCATTAATTAAAGATTATTCCTGGGCATTAATTTTATAAAGTGTGCTGTAGAACTCTTCTTCAAATTAAGAAAGAAAATCTATGCCAACAGAGTGCCAATGAAGAACTTGTTATGAGTTAGCAACCCTGCCTAAAGACAAATGAGAGACACCTCAACTTCCTGTTTAGTTTTGACTCTGTACGGATCAACCTTTTCTTAATTGCGCCATCTCAGCAATCTGCTCATCTAAAAATACAGTTCAGCTTCACAGTAATTCAGATTTTCTGGCTCTAACAAATATTTTTTCTCTGTCACACTGATACTACAAAGGACTAGTACAAAACCATTCACCCCTTTGTCAGCCACTTTGGCTGACAATAATTGGAAGAGGGTTGGTGTTTTTTTAATTTGTTTTCTATTAACTGAATTTATAATGGTTGGAATTTCACCTATCTGATTTATTTTTGTGAAAGCAACTGAAACCTGTTTATTTCATTCTATTAATATTTATTTATTCACGGCAGCACATCTTTCTTCCACTTGAGGACCACCAAGTGAACTGCTTAATGCAAGTTAAAAGACAACAACAAAAAAACACCAGAACAAAGAACTTGCTCTCAGAAGAATTTTACCAGACAAAGAGTCAGAAAAAAATTGAAAGTGACTTCCGAACTGTTCCCAGTCTTACTATTATTTATGTTTGGCAGAGGGGGAAAAGATATGGACATAGAGTATTCAGTGGACCACAACAATTCTGCCGAGACTTCTCTGAAGGGAAGGATTTAGGTCAATTCCCCTCAAATATGTTGATCCTAGTTATGGGATAAAGGAGGATTAGCAAGTTACAGTTTCAAATAGAATTTAAAAATTATGATATCTTGAAAATCTCACTGAGATTTCCATGTTGTCCTGCCTCCCAACACAGAGCTTATGCAAGGCATGGAGAAGCAGCTAGTCTGGTTTGCTACCATCACACCTGAGGGATAATGGCTGGAGGGGACAAACAGTGGTCTGGTAGCTGCTAGGTCAATGGTCTTTCCCGATTGAAGACTAAGGAACCTTTTTAGGAGAGAATCAAATTTGAGTAAAACCCTAAATTTTAATCTGGCCTATAAAAGCAAACACAGGGCTCTATATCCAGATCTTTTCCATTAATGTCACCAGAGACCATTGTCTCACAGCTGGCTCACAGTGAAAAGTGCCTGTTAATGTAAGTACTAGGAAGTTATCTGTTTTAATTTAAGTAATATGGAATTGTTTATTTAAGTATTAGGAAGATATAATCTTTCAGGCTTTTTTTTTTTAAGGATAATTTCAAAGAATCTGGTACACATGGAAGCATCCTGTTCTTTTGGGTCTGGTGATCCTTCAACTCAGGTGGTAGAACCATCCTATTGTATTTCTCCAGTATACAGAGCGGAACAACTCTTTTTTCTGAGCTGCACAGTCTATCTGTTTGACTGTATAGTGTAGATAAGACAATGTAGAAGTACCTCTTGCTAACCAAAGAGAAATCCATGGTAGCATAAAGAGAACCCAAACTCCAGAGATTTTAAGGAGCTCTTAACCAGCATAATAAAAACAAACAAGCAAAAAAAAAAATCAAGCAAGAAACAGAGAGAAATATACTCTTTGGGGGAAGACTGATACTATCCAGGAAAGTTGCTAGGAGTGCCAACACATTTCTTAGCTGTACAGAGAAGCTATCTAAATGCAGAAAATGATCAGTACATGAGGAGGCTGTGTGTTTACACTAACAGAATTTACCCATAAATATGAGGCATTTTGCTATGGCCCCTTGTGCACATGAACAAAGATGAATATATGCATATATTTTTCTAAACATACTCTTAACGCCAAGTCTCAAGGATGAAGAAAAAAATCGCTGTGTAAGCTTCAAATCGATGGCCATTTTTTTAATAGTCTCAAGTAACGTTACATGGTTTTAATCACCACTGATTTCAATAATCCACCACATAACATGAAAGTTACACATTGGTTTTTTTCTCAAGTCTAAGAGGTGAAGATTGCCACATCCATTGTTTATGTCTATGGTGATTTACATAGAAATGACAGTCAAAAGATGAAGAAACGTAACATACAATATAAAGCATGTAAGATATATTCTCTCAGCCTGAAGAGTCACGGTAATTTTCCACCAGAACTAGTGAAATAGAAATTCTGATTTATTGATCTTTGAGGTCAGATGTAGATATTTTTGGTTGGCCAGTTGATTTTTGTTTTGCTTGGTTTGTTTTGCACTGCCCTTTTGAATTTACAGGAGGTAAGGTCAAAGTGTTAATGCATTAATTCAGTCAGTATTAAAGAGCCCCACTAACATCTTTCTGAGTATCCTTCAAAACTGACATCCTGTTTAATATCTGTATCTGTTACCTCTGCAAAACAATGTCATGTTGGAACTTTACACTGCCATATGATAGCAGACAGTTGTGGTCCTGTTTTCCACTTTAGTAGAGTATCACTAGGAAAGGATAAGAGGGAGAAAACCCTGAGGGGAAGAGAGATAAGTTTACTTTCTTGAAAAAAATGTCCTTTATTAAAGACTCAAGCTTCAACGAATCTGATTGAATTAAACTTGAGAAGTGTGAACAACACTATTTTTTATGGCTTGCAGCAATTTCAAACTGAAAGGCAGGTAATAAGTATAATAGGCTTATATCTGATATTCTGACATTTTGCACACCAAGGACTTAATTCTCAGAGGACATGTAATTTTGAGCTTCATTTTCCTATAATTTTAGTCTTTTCATGCCCAAATCACTATGTCCTTTCAGAATAGTTGCATGGCATTACTGTATTGTAATCTTTATGTACAGTGCTAAAGAAAAGTAACATTATTGCTGATTTAGAGTTGGTAAAACAAAATGCTGTCCATGTTTCCAAAATGCTCAGTTCTCTTTAGTGCGTGATTTACAAAATTTTCCACAAAAAGAAGCAGGAACTGTCAACATCCCTCTTGACATAAGACTCCTATTTCAGTTAAACTTAACTAAATGCAAGTACATCATAGTGTCATATTTTGGATTTGTCTATATACACATTTAGTTATTTATCACAGACTTACAGAATCATCGGAGTTAGAAGGGATCTCTAGATCCATCTAGTCCAACCCCCCTGCTAAAGCAGGATCACGCAGAGCACATTACTCAGGACTGCACACAGGCAGGTCTTGAACGTCTCCAGAGAAGGGGACTCCACAAATCCCTTGGGCAGCCTGTTCCAGTGCTTTATCACCCTCACCACAAACACGTTTTCTTCATGTTCAGATGGAACTTCCTGTGTTCCAGTTTATGCCTATTGCCGGGCACTACTGAAAAAAGCCTGACTCCATCCTCCTTATACCCACCCTTTAGATATTTATAGACATTAATAAGGTCTCCCCTCAGCTTTCTCTTCTCCAGGCTACTGAGTCCTAATTCTCTCAAACTTTTCTCGTAAGAGAGATGCTCCAGTCCCGCAGTCATCTTTGTTGCCCTCCACTGGACTCTCTCCAGCAGTTCCCTGTCTCCCTCTTGAACCAGGGAGCCCAGAGCTGAACACAACAGAAGACTTCTTTTACTTTAAGATCCTTCTCCTCAGAGCTGCTTTGCAGCAGGACAGCCCCCAACCTATACAGATGCAAGGGGTTGTTCCCCCCCAGGTGCAGGACCTTATGTTTGCTCTTGTTAAATCTCACCATGTTCCTCTCTGCCTAACTCTCCATCCTGCCCAGGTCACACTGGATGGCTGCACAGCCCTCTCAAGTGTCAGCCACTCCTCCCAGCTTTGTGTCATCAGTGAACCTGCTGAGGATACACTCTGTCCCCTCATCTAGGTCATCACGTGTGGAACAATACCAGACCCAGCACTGACCCTTGGGGAACACTGCTGGCTACAGGCCTCCAACCCAACCCTGCACCAGTGATCACAATCCTCTGAGCTCTGTCACTCAACCAGCTCTCAATCCACCTCACTGTCCACTCCTCCAACCCACAATCCCGAGTTTCTTAATAAGGATATTATGGGAGACAGCATCAAAAGCCTTGAAGTCAAGGTAGATGACATCTGCTACTCTCCCCTCATCCAGCCAACCAGTTATGGTATCACAGAAGGCTAACGTAATGGTCAAGTATGACTTACCTTTGGTAAATCCCCACTGACCGCTCCCAACAACTCTCTGTTCTTCAACGTGCTCAGAGATGACACTCAGAACTATTCGCTCGATCACCTTCCCATGGACAGAGGTGAGACTAACTGGCCTGTAGTTTCCTGGGTCCTTGTTCTTGCCCTTTTTGAAAACTGGAGTGATATTGGCCTTCCTCCAGTCCTCAGGCAGCTCTCCTGTTCTCCATGACCTTTCAAAGATGATGAAGACTGGCCTGGAAATAACATCTGCCAATTCTCTCAGCACTTGCAGGTGCATGGACTTAACCATTCTATGATTCTATGACTTATAGATCATAGAATCATAGAATCATAGAATCCTAGGGGTTGGAAGGGACCTCGAAAGATCACCTAGTCCAACCCCCCTGCCAGAGCAGGGTCACCTAGAGTACATCACACAGGAAGGCGTCCAGGTGAGTCTTGAATGTCTCCAGAGAAGGAGACTCCACAACCTCTCTGGGCAGCCTGTTCCAGTGCTCTGTCACTCTCACAGTAAAAAAATTTTTTCTGATATTCACCTTAAACCTCCTATGCTCCAATTTGTAGCCATTACTCCTTGTCCTATCACTGGTCATCACTGAAAAGAGCTTAACTCCATCTTCTTGACACTCACCCTTTACGTATTTGTAAACATTGATGAGGTCACCCCTCAGTCTCCTTTTCTCCAAACTAAAGAGACCCAGCTCCCTCAGCCTTTCCTCATAAGGGAGATGTTCCACTCCCTTCATCATCTTTGTGGCTCTGCGCTGGACTCTTTCAAGCACTTCCCTGTCCTTCCTGAACTGAGGGGCCCAGAGCTGGACACAATACTCCAGATGCGGCCTCACCAATGCAGAATAGAGGGGGAGGAGAACCTCTCTTGACCTACTAACCACACCCTTTCTAATACACCCCAGGATGCCATTGGCCTTCTTAGCCACAAGGGCACACTGCTGGCTCATGGTCATCCTCCTGTCTACCAGGACCCCCAGGTCCCTTTCACCTACACTGCTCTCCAGCAGGTCAGCCCCCAACCTGTACTGGTACATGGCGTTTTTCTTCCCCAAATGCAAAACTCTACACTTGCCCTTGTTGAACTTCATCAGGCTTTTCCCCGCCCAACTCTCCAGCCTGTCTAGGTCTCACTGAATGGCAGCACAGCCTTCTGGTGTGTCAGCCACTCTTCCCAGCTTGGTGTCATCAGCAAACTTGCTGAGGGTACATTCTGTACCCTCATCCAGGTTGTTGATGAAGACGTTGAACAACACCGGTCCCAGTACCGACCCCTGAGGGACTCCACTAGTCACACACCTCCAACCAGATTCTGCCCCATTGACTACAACTCTCTTACTTCTTCCTTTCAACCAGTTCTTGATCCACCTCACTGCCTGATCATCAAACCCATACTTGATCAACTTATCTACAAGGATGCTGTGGGAGATAGTGTCAAATGCTTTACTGAAATCAAGATAGACCACATCTACTGCTCTACCATCATCTATCCACCTAGTAATTTCCTCATAGAAGGCTATAAGGTTAGTCAAACATGACTTACCCTTGGTAAAACCATGTTGACTGCTCTTGATGACACCCATGTCCTTGATATGTCTAGAGATAGTGCCAAGGACAAGTTGTTCCATCACCTTTCCAGGGATGGAAGTGAGGCTGACCGGTCTATAGTTACCTGGGTCCTCCTTCTTGCCCTTCTTGTAGACTGGAGTGACATTTGCTATCCTACAGTCCTCAGGCACCTCTACTGTTACCCATGACTTACCGAAGATGATGGAGAGTAGACTAGCAATGACCTCCGCCAGCTCCCTCAGCACCCTTGGATGCATTTCATCCGGACCCATCGATTTATGGATGTCCAGACTACTCAACTGATCCCTAACCCAATCCTCATCTACCTTAGCAAACTCCTTCTTTATCTTGACTTCTTCTGGGACTATATGAAACTGGGGCTCATGGGGAAAGCCTGCAGGAGTAAAGACAGAGGCAAAGAAGGCATTCAGCACCTCTGCCTTCTTTATATCCTCTGTCACCAGGACACCCACCTCATTCAACAGTGGGCCTATATTGCCTCTGGTGTTAGTTTTGTCAGCTATGTATTTGAAAAAGCCCTTTCTATTATCCTTAACCCAACTTGCAAGGTTAAGTTCCAAGGAGGCCTTAGCTTTCCTAGTTGCCTCCCTACATTCTCTGACAACAGTCCTATATTCCTCCCAAGTGACCAGCCCCTCCTTCCATGATCTGTAGATTTCCCTTTTCCACTTGAGTTTGCCCAGCAGATCCTTTTTTAACCACGCTGGTCTCCTAGCTCCCCTACTAGATTTTCTACCCATTGGGACACACTGAGCCTGTGCTTGCAAGAAGTGGTCCTTGAATGTTGTCCAGCTATCTTGAGGCCTTTACCTTCTAGCACCTTGTCCCATGGGACCTCCCTTAAAAACTGATTGAGGAGGCCGAAGTTTGCTCTGTGGAAGTCCAGGGTTCTGGTCCTGCTGGGTATTCTGTTCCTCCCACACAGGATCCTGAACTCCACCATCTCGTGGTCACTGCAGCCAAGGCTGCCATTGACCACCACTGCTTCAACAAGGCCCTCCTTGTTGGTGAGCACAAGATCCAGCAGCGCTCCTCTTCTAGTCGGCTTATCCACCATTTGCATTAAGAAGTTGTCATCAGTGCACTGGAGGAACCTCCTAGACTGTGAAAGGCTGGCTGTGTAAGTCTTCCAGCAGATATCGGGGTAGTTAAAATCTCCCATGAGGACCAAGGACTGTAGTTGTGAGGCTGCTTTCAGCTGCCTGTAGAAAGCCTCATCAACATCCTCATCTTCATCAGGAGGTCTGTAGTAGACCCCCACAACTGTATCACCCATACCACCCTGCCCTTTAATTCTTACCCACAGACTTTCAACTTGCCCCTCATCAGCCCCTGCACAAAACTCGATACATTCTAGCTGCTCTCTCACATAAAGAGCAACTCCACCACCTCGCTTCACCGACCGATCTTTCCTAAAAAGCACATAGCCATTCATGGCCACATTCCAGTTGTGTGAGCTGTCCCACCATGTCTCTGTTATTGCTACCAGATCATAACCCTTAGACCACACACAGACCTCTAACGCTTCCTGTTTATTCCCCATGCTGCGTGCATTGGTGTACAGGCATTTCAGGAAGCAAGTAGAGCACACTGGTGGGACCAAGTCCTCCTTAGACCACCCCCCTTCAGGCCCTGGTATGTTTCTCTTGGGCTTGTCCCTAACAGACCCAGTTTTCTCCCCTTCCCCCTTCACATCTAGTTTAAAGCTCTCTCAATGAGCCCTGCTAAGTCCTGCCCCAAAAGCCTTTTCCCCCTCTGGGACAGGTGCATCCCACCTGCCACCATCAGGCCAGGTGTATCATAGAGCAGCCCATGATCAAAAAAACCAAAGCCCTGCCTTTGGCACCAGTCTCTTAGCCATTCATTGATAAGTAAACTCTTCCTGTTTACCTCTCCGCCCATTCTTACAGGAGGTACGGAGGCAAACACTACTTGTGCTCCAGACCCCCTAACTAGCCGTCCCAGGGCCCTGAAGTCTCTCTTCATTGCCCTTACATTTCTTGTAATTATTTCATCACTGCCAACCTGAAGAATCAGCAGTCGGTAGTAATCAGAGGAATTTACAAGATTAGGGAGTTTCCTTTTAACATCTCTAATGCGAGCCCCAGGGAGGCAGCAGACCTACCTGTGGGATGGGTCTGCTCGACAGATGGGCCCTTCTGTTCCCCTCAGAAGGGAGTCACCCACCACAATTACCCTCCTTTCCTTCTTAGTTGAAGAAGTCCTAAGGCATGGAGCTGAGCGACAAGTCCTAGGCGGTTCACTAGACACATCTACCACTCCAACTTCATTTTCCTGTCCTTGAAGTTCCAAGGCCTCATACCTATTCTTCAAGGGCAACTTGGAGGGCAGAGGGGGTTGGGAGGGTTTTTTCTTGCCTCCCCGACGACGGACCTCCCTCCATTGCTCCACGTCTCTAAAGTTCTCTCCTTCTGTCTGAGGACAGGAGGGGAGGGGATCCGTCACTTCTTCTAGCACCTCTTCCTTCTGCCCTTGCCTCAGGGTTTGGCTCCACCAATCTATTTCGCTCTCACATTCTCTGGTAGTTCTTAGTCTTTCAACCTCCTCTGTCAGTCTAACCACCTGCCTGAGGAGATCATTGATTTGCTCACACCGCACACACGCGGTGCCACTGGCTCCCTCTACTACCAGTGCCAGGCTTAGGCACTCGCTGCAGCCAGAGACCTGCACAGCTGCGTGCCTGCTCAGAACCTCCGTCTGAGTTCCCATATCCTTTTTCAATATGGTTTTAGGGCGTGTTGTCACCATGCTAGAGAAATTTACCGGTGTTCTCTGCTTCCTGCCTGCCCTCGCTCTCCGCGTGCGCTCGCGCTCCCCGCCCTCGCGCTCCCCGCCCTCGCGCCACTTCCTGTGAAGGCCACTGCCGCTCTCCGCTCTGCGCTGCCGCGTGCTCTAAGGAGCTGCCGAGATGGCCGCTGTTAAACCTGCCGCCGTTCTCAGCCACACCCCCTGCCACGTCAGCCTTCCTGTTCCTCTCAGGATTCCCGCTCAGACTCGGGTCTCCTCGCTCTGCTCCGGCTTCGCCGTCTCCGGGAAGCCCGGCCCCTTCTCTAATCCTCAGTAAAAATCCTCAGTTAAAGGAGCAGCTCTCACCGCTGCCGGTGGCGCTGCCGCTCTCCGCTCTGCAGTGCCGCGTGCTCTCAGATGTCCAGTTTGGCCAATTTATATTTATATAAACCCTGTACACACACAGATTTATAAATCAACAGTATTCTTGACCCTACTGTGCTTCCCACACCATTGATTTAGATTGAAAAAAACAGTATTTCTTAAGGTGAAACCCATTGCTATGCAACAGCCTACAAACTACTTGAGGCCCACTTATTTCAGGGTTTAAGTAGCACTTCAGCGATGCATAGCCTTGTACAGATAGAATTTTACCTGCAAGGAGCATCCTACTTCTTTTCTTTTGATAGTTTGAACTGTGCAGTAGGACTATGTGTTTTGTAAAATAAGCCTGTAAATGTGTTGTTTTGCTCCCTCTCAGTTATAGATCCCCATATTCTGATTTTTTTTTTCCTATTTGAAAAACGAAAAAGAAGGGAGGGGAGGACTTTAAAGCACAACATAGTCTCACTTCCTCTATATTACCACTGGTGCAGGTAAGTGAGGCACCATCTGATGTGTAAAAAAGAGAATCAGCTTCACTCCTTCTTAATCATACTATTGTATGTCCTTGATAGTTGCAAAATCAGGCCATTTTTCGGAAAACAAAGAAGTACAGGAACATTCTGACAGACGGTTGGTACACACAAATTTATTATCAGGATAGCAGGGCATAGCACTTTGAAACCCGTCTAGATTTCTTTTCCTCCAAAAAAACCCCAGCTCTTATCTACTATACAGTGGAGTCTGTGTAAGTCCTTCCATCAGGTTCAAAGAAATCTGAATAGAGTCTGCAATGCACAGGCTACAAGAAGATGAAATAAGATTAGAGAAATGCAGGTTAAAAGGTACTGATTGAAGAACAGGGACATTGAGAAGGATTAAACAGATTATAAATCTAATGTATAGGGAATTGCTTCACACATGGTCATGAGTTACTCAAGAACTACTGTTACGTTGTGCAGGGGCTTCTGTTCCACAGCACTGACTGGGGAGAACTCTGAAGACAGAGAAAACAATCTTTTTTCCAAATTTCTTGGCCCTAAATGAAAGTCAAACACCATGCTTCACTCTGATTTAAGGGGAAACAAGGGTGAAGTGAATTTTAGGTAACCTGTCCGAATTTATTCCCATAAACATAAAGCAAATAGTTTCAAGTCCAGATGAGCCATTTCATGATGTATATAGCTTTCTGTTTAATAATCCGTTAAGTTCTATAGTTGTATTGCCTGTGAATATTTAGATATCAACAAAGTATCCTGTACTAGTTCCAAGATTCTTGGACATATTAATAATTACAGGCACAATATGAAAATATGATTTCAGAAGCTGACAGTAGGGATGTTTCTGAAAAACTGTTCAGGACATCTCAATACTTAAGAGATTTATTGCAAGAAGTAATTTCATGGGAGTCTAGATGCGTATTATCCCGATAAATACCAACTGCTAGAGCCAAGTAAATTACCTGGTATACAGGTCTATCTACATGCTATGTATGTGCATATACATGTATGTGCATATACATGTATGTGCATATAAACACCTGCAGAGCAGATAAGGAACATTTATTCACATTCTTATATAAATTTCAGATAAGCTGAAATAAATGTCCTGTGTCAATTACAGATTTATAGATTTTGCACTTTATTTTTTAAGGTGAATTTTTACAAATCATACACTAGAAGAACACAAAATCATACCTACAGAAAAACTGTGGCAGTAAATACCTGTAGTATAATTTATTTCAGCTCATTTCATAAAAGCCAGAAGGTAAAAAAAAAGTAAGTTCATTTATTCTTATTACTACATTGTTGCTGCTGGTATCAGACTATCAGAAATACTATCAGAAAGCCAGATCCTGATAGTATACCCAAGTAACCCAAGGCATACTAATAATTTCCATACTTGGTAGTAGTAAACATATTTTTAAACTCTATGACTTTCATGGTTATTTATTTGCTTTGCTTGACAATAATTCATTGATTTGGGCAAGTAGAGGACTAGAATATGATCACGAAACATAAAGAGCAAGTATCAGACTCTGGCTCAGGTTTAGGACTTAGTAGTAGGTAACGGTAGCTCAAATGTTATAAAAGAGTAGAATAATTAATTATACCATCAGAAAACAGACTCACAAATTTACCATCTGGAAGCATTATTATACCATGTGTCTAAACTACTCCCCTATGCTTAACACAAATCTTCTAAGAGTGGCAATTTAATTTCACAGAAGGTAAAAATTAAATTCCACAAATTATTTGTAGGCCCTCTCTCCAGTCCTCTATTGAAGAATCTGAGGAAGATGGTATTTGATGAGACTGTTTCTTATACCATGAAGATGAAACCAAGTGATTACCCCTATCTACTGTGCTGCTTACCTGTAAAGGAAAGGCCTCTGATGCATTTCAGAATCAGCATGTATCTAGTTTTGCACATTCAACAATCAGCTTGCACGAAGTTGCAATTGTACAGAATTGTACAGAATTGTACAGAACCTCAAGCTGCCACAGCTAAAGATGACAACTTAGCATAGCAGAATGGTTTAGGTTGGACTTAGTAAGTCTTTCCAACGCTACCATGCAGCAAAGGCCATTAGCAAGCATGCTTTACTGCATGTGTGCACTGCCTGTAAGTGTATACTGGAGCTTGGCTTGGCCAGGTTATAGGCTTTTCCTACAGCGTTGTATAAAGGAGTTTCCGGAGTTTATTCCTTCAGCCCCTCAACGTGAGGCAAGCTTATGTACAGTTGCCAGAGAGAATATCTGTGTGTGTAATACATGGCTGATGCTGCAAGACTCTAGCCTTCTTTTAGGAATCACAGAGAAGGCAGACAGTGTGGCAATAAATTGTCTCAAGTCTTCCCTGCCTTCATAGGTGAGAAAAAAGAATGCAACAAAATAAATAATACACACAAACACACACTTAGCACTGGGGACTATCTGCTTCAGATTTTATGTTTACCACAGGAACTTTACATACTTCCTCAAGAGAAAGCTGCAGGTACAGTTGTACCTGTGAATGTGAACAGAGAGAAGCAACACAAACCTTGGGGCAGGCAGCTCCCTGTATGCCTGGAACAAGGATCTTGACAAATAATTGGAGATACCGGCTAGACATCAGTATTCCAGTGCTCCTAATATATTAATGACCTGTTGGTGTAATTAAAAGCTAAAATCTACTAAGTTAATTAGTACTTCTGCCATAGTACTTCTGAAAGCACAACAGCTGTTGAGTGAGGTTGGAGAAGATAAGGAAGAAGCATGTGGCCAAAACTGCTGCCTCACAGTTCTGACACCTGCCTCTACAAGAAATACAAAATTGAGTCCACTCTCCACATTAAAAAATGGGCACCTCAAAAATAGGAGACACCTCAGACTGCTGCTGCACTTCACGGTATCACAGTATCATTCTGGTTGGAAAAGACCTTCAAGATCACTGAGTCCAACCATTGCCCTAAGTCTGCCATGTCCACCACTAAATCCTGTCCCCAAGCACCACATACATCTTTTTAGATGTCTCCAGGGATAGGGGCTCAACCACCTCCTCAGACACCCTAGACCACCAAGTCCAACTCCCGCCCCAGGGCAGGACAACCCCAAAGCTCACACCATGTCCCTGAGGGCATTGTCCAAACGCTTCTTGAATACTGTCATGCTCAGTGACATTACTGCTTCCCTGGGGAGCTTACTCCAGTGCTCCACCAGTTCAAAACAACTCCAAACTGGCTTGGTGTTGGAGTGCTGCTGTTGCTGTTTCAGGGGTTTTTTTGTTTGGGATTTTTTTGTTTAGTTTTGGTTTTTTGTTGATTTTTGTGGGTTTTTTTTGCTTTTCAACATCTTTGTGTCTTTGCACTTTCTGTGAGAAGTCAAAAGGAGAAGCAGAAACAACAAAATAATGTGAGAAAGGTCAGTCTGTTGACAGTTCCAACCTATTAGATCAGAGAAGCCAGGGAGGTGTAACCACTGGGTAAGCACTGGAGTGTGTGGATGTTTTGGACTTTTTCAGGTGTGCTTACCAGAATCTGCAAAATGGAAGAAACCAAAGACTAAAACTATTGTAATAAAAACATGAACATTCACATGCACACGTTACTCCTGTAGAGGGACTGTAATTTCGGTCTTGTCTTCATGTATGAGTCTTGTTTCCAGGGTGATGATTTAAGCAACAAACCATCACCACAAAATCTTGGTCCCAGATGACATTCTCCAACATGCAGCATTCTTGAGATATGAATTTGACTCATTGGGACTGGGTTATAGGTGGCACTTGACGTTCATTCTGTCTTTTTTCTTTTACTAGACAGTAGATTTTTTTTTTACTAGAGAACAATGGGGAAACTTTACTTGGTTTAATTGTACTCCTGCTTGCAAACATACTTGACTATATCCTTGTATTGTTTTCTAAAGATTCTGAAGAACTAATTAAGTACTATTAATCGTTCAGGAGTAAAGAGGGAATTTGACCTGTAATATAAAATTTTAAGTATTTTATACTTAAAAGTTAGCTTTTGCAGGTCTTAGTTTTCTCTTATTAATAGTAATTTCTGAATAAGTGCAAAATGAGGAATATTTTAGTCAAATGAAAACATATTGCACTACTTGATCTGAATATCAGTCCATCAATTAACTTAAATACATAATAAAGAATTTAACGGTATGAGCCAAAAAAATTTTTTTGGTAAAAACTTTTCAGATTTCATGTAACCAAGCTGAGTGCCAAGTGAGCATGCTCCAGAAATAAAGGTATTGCCTTGATAAAAGTGGAGGGTTTAACTTGATTCCCTATGTAACCCCTGCCCAAGGAGTTATTTAAAAAAAAAAAAAAATCTACAATAAAAAACTGTTGCGTGAAGCAACCTACACTGAAATACCAGTGTATGGGAGAGTGCAGGAGAGCTGTGTGTATGGAGAGAGAATTGTTAGCCTTCCTACTCTTTACTGAATAGATTTTACTAACCTAAAAATGTCCGACTTAATTCATGGTGTGCAAAAGCAGAACAAAACAAAAAAGACCCTGTTTTACAGACGTGGTTTTGTGTATTTGCAGCTTGTAATGGCTCCCCTGCAACTACTCCTTGGAGTTTGTTTTGTTTGTTTACATTTGCTGGTAGTTTTTTAGAAAGAGCAGTGAAAGACATAATCACAGCAGCGACTATAACCAATGCCATTAACTGTGCTTTTGTACTCTGTTGCTGCAGCTCTGACACTCAGTCTTACTAACTACATAGTAGAATTTAAGCTGGATCATTTAAATAATGATAAAGCTGTCAAGACTCTGATGTGATTTTCTTCTTGAGCAATTCACCTTCTATTACAGGTTTTATTGTACTTTATAGTGGGCATCTGTAAATCTGTGGATCAGCTTAGCTCCCTAATTTACACCCATTGCACGTACTACATGGTTTTAACTGACTTACTTTAGAAGGATTCACAGTAGTTGCTAGGAAACCTTTCTGTGTTCTTTTCACTTCTTATATAGCATTAGCTTTTCAATTGATAAGGCTGTACCTTTAGGTACAGAGGGATTTAAGCAGAATCAAACAATGACGGTAGGACTGCAGCATAGATAAGCAGGGGGAAAAAAAGGGGGGGTGTGTGGGGTGTGCAAATCCTTGTTCTTTGTACAGGTAATACAGAGGATTAGAGCAAAAGAAAGGACATAGCACATTTTCCATGAATATTTTTTTAAAGATATTCTGCATCATATTACAAAAAGCAGCAAAACAAGACTTCTTACTATAGCTTAAAGTTTATAAATTTGTAAATGACTGTAGCAAAAAAGCCATTTCATTGTGATACTTCTGTTACATGGCATGCCTTCCTGGGATAATTTCCAATAGTACTGTGAAGCAATTTTCTGTATGAGGGAAGGATAACTCCCATACACCTTTAAGGAAGTAAATGTTCTTACCAAAAGTATCTCTATTGTAAATGCATTCCCACCGAGATCACGCTGTTAAGAGTCATACTTTTTTCCTGCTGAAAAATAGTCTGATTTATGTCCTCAGGTTAGCAGACATACAGCCTATGTGAGAGCAACACAGAGCCATGTAGAGAGTGAAGAGATAAAAGAAAACTACCCTTATCTACTGCAAACTGCATTGTCTTGCTGCTTCTCATCTCTATTGGGATAAAATATTCTCATCTTTCATTAGGAAGCAACCTTTTCCTAACTAATTCAAGTATACAAATATGTACCTGATGTACAGCAGTAATTATATTACTGTCAGAAGATTTGCTATTACGCCATTTTTCTCCTCCCCAGAGAATCCCATCTTTTTTCAAAAGTTTCACATCTTATTTGAGCAGGCAAACTGTGAAGAGCCTACTGATGCTCCTCCATTTGCAAACCTTCCTGTTCCTACCACACCCAGGTGCTTCACTGCCCTACAGCCTCATGGTGTTTGCTCAGCCAAGACTGCAGTACACTCTTGGCATTGCGACTCATTAGCTCAAAATGCACCACATCTTTTAATAGGTCTTCTACTCAATTTACGGATAATGGAATTTAATTTTTTCATTCATAATTGAAAGAGGAAAGATAATTAGACATGTCTTTTCTATGTCTTTATAATCTGGGACAGCTATAAATCTTTAAGTGTAGGTAGTCCTGCAGGTAGCTGCTTTTTTCAAAGTTCCTGAAAGCCAAGCCAAACCAAACAATTCCCCTTTCCTTTCCTTTCCTTTCCTTTCCTCTCCTTTCCCTTCCTTCCTTCCTTATCATTGAGTCTTGTAAATAGACTGGCTCACTTTAGAAAATAATGTAACTAATTTCTTCTAATAGCCTTACTCAAATCTCTTGGGTCAACAAATCTGGGTTTGCACTAGCACTGTCTTGGGTAGAGTGAGATTTTTCTCAACACTTACTTTCCACTAGTCAATATGAAAAAAGGAGGGAAAAGTATTCCTCAGCATCTTGCTTTCAAACCAGCCAAATCAGAGAACATAAAAGTATAAATCAGAGAACATAAAAGTATGTGAATATATGGAAATAAGAAGGCTATCTATGCTGTTTGGACTTTTGTAACTAAAAGAGGATTCCAAAACTAAACCTAAATGCTCTTCCTGGTCTCCTCTTTTTCCCTTTCCTTACTTCAATGATCAGCATACCTGAGCACTTCTTTCCAGAAAGCTCTTATAGCATGTCTTCCACTCTTGAACACTGGGAGACGGGCAAACCACACCCTCCACAGCAAGTCAGAAGGAATCAACCAAACCAGCACCGGTTCTACAAATTAAGAAACTTGTATGGCTTTTACTTTTATAAGAGCAGCAAAGATACAGCTGTAAAGGTGTAAAGTTGTAATGGCTCTTTCCTCTTTTGACTATTGAGCAAGTCAGCATTACCTGTGGAAGTGCCTGTGTACTCAGAAAGGTAGCTTCAAAATACAGGTGTGATTTTGGAGGGGGGAAAAACCATCCTAGAAAATCTGTTGATCCATTTTCCCCAAATAGTATTACTGTCATGAACCTCAAACATTATAACAGACTGTAGTGACATACATGGTAAGCATTTGAAAACTGATGATTAAACAAGATTGTTTTCCTATGCCAAATGTAGACTTGAGAAGGGAACAGCTTACATGGGTAATAATGTTTGTTTTGGATCGATACGCAGTAGATTGCCCAGTGCTGATTATTTTGAACAAATGCTCAGCTCTACCCCATGTAATAAAAATCTGGCTGCCCTTTGTTACTCATGAAATTCATAAAGGTTAAACCTTTAGCCTGAAGGGGAAAAAAAGATCCTTTTCATCCAATGAAATTAATAGGACTAAGCATTCCTTCCCTTGCAGGCAGCTGTAATTTTTCAGCTAAGAGGCACAGAGGTTTAGGAAGATTTGATGATGGAAACTTTTTGTCACCAACAGAAACACATTTCAGAAGCGGCCAGCGGTAGGTTCACGCTGAGAATTGTCCGACTGAGGCGATGCCAGGGGTACTTAGCACAGCTGCTCATGGCTGGGCGCCTAATTGAATGTTGTTTGTCTCAAGATTTTCCAGTGGACCATTTCAAGTGGCAGCACACAGCTGATGTGCCATATAACCGGCATTAACATCTCACCTGCAAAATGCATAATTACATTCAAATCTGCTGATGAGATGCAAAATGCAAACACATGCCAGGGGCTGCATTTCAGAAGTATCCATGCCTATCCACAGTGAATAAAATGAGTGGATTGTCATTTAGAACTGGTCCTGCATCCTGGATCTCCAAGAAAGATTAGTGGTACTATGCATAGGAATTAAAACTTCCTGTGATCATTTTTTTATGACGGCTCTTTACAGCTAGGTAAATCTAATTCTGTTTGTTTCCCACCAATTCTACATCTTTACTCTAATGTAAAGGCCTGTAAAACATATTTGTGGGAAGACAGAAAAGGAAATCTTGTGATAAATCATTTCTTATATATATAGAATGAGTTGTCAAATTGTGGGATTTATAAAATTAGAGGATGTTAATCTAATATCTCTTAATAAAACTGCTACTCTCATGTCAGTCTTTTTTACTGGAGCACGTTTGTTCCAGATTTATTTATTTTTAAATAACTAGTGTTCACTTCACAGTGGAGCTTATGTTTGTATTAAACTAATTTACATCCATTTGAAAATGCTGAATCCAAGCCATTTCCTTTTTCCACTGGGAATGCAGTCGAGCACAGTTGCTGCTGAATAACTATTTGGAAAATATGTTTTTATTATTGTTGTGTCTTCAGGTGATTACATGCAGTGGCTGACCTGAGAGGCCATTACAGTAATACTGAATGCAAGTGAACTAAGCTTTATTCTAGCAGGTAACAGCTAAAAAGCTCCAAACAGAACCTAAGCCTTGAATTTAGGAGGAAATGCTTAAGACTTCCTTAAAATATTGCATTTATGTAGCATAACCAATTAAATTCATATCTACAACAAGACATGAAATATGGTTTGGGGGGTTTTTTCCTTAGAAAATACAAGTAGATAGTCAAGCAGTATGTGGTCTTGCTTTTTTTTTTTTTTTTTTGAGGTTATATCTATTAAAATAATGAAGTCTTACATTAAAAAAATTAACCATTGCTTCAGACATGCTACCCCAAAAAAGAAAGAAACAATCTTGAAAACCCATATTATATTAAAATTATACCTATTGGACAAAATCAGTATTTTGAAAGAGATGTATGTCAAAGGAAAAGCTTAGGGGAGCAGGTCTATAATGAAGGCAAGAACCTACGTCTGTCCCTTTGTGCACTTTGTGAAGAAAGGTCCCTCTGAGGAAAGCGATGATCTGAATATCTAATGAAAGTTTGTATGTGTTCTACAAAATGGTAAGAATGAAGCTTGCTTAGACAATCATAAAGCTGATGCTTCCTTATTTTACAGGCTACACAGTCTACTTCTAATCTAGCCTTCACACAGACTCTTAAGCATGAGATTCTTGATAGAGAGAAAGGTAAGGTAAGGACTAGACTTTGTCACCTATATGCATCCCATAATAAATCAGCTGAAGTGTCTGAACCTTTCTGAACCTTTTTCTTCCTTCAGTTACCATCAAACCAGCTGTTGTTACTGGAATGACCTGACTAGCAGTACTCAGGGAATACACTGCTGCTAGCAAGGCCTCGAAAGGGTTAGGGAAGAAACCTCTACTATGCAGTTTCTCCACCACTGTCACCCCTGAGCTGAGACCACAGGCTTTGGAGCTGGTCATGTATTCTGCAGGTGGGATGGTGCCTAAAGCCATCAAAGCAATCTATAGAGACAGGTGAGATTTGGAAATAAAAGTAATCTCATTCTTCTGCTTTTTCTCTTGCATACTTCCTATCCCCAAAGCTCTAGTAATTTCTTGGCATCCGCACTACAATGAGTATGTTGCCATCAGTACTCAGTTTGAAGTATGTTCTTTACTCCATGGGCATGGGCTTATTCAGTCCCTTTTTAATTTTTACAACATTAATGGATCTCTTAGAGGTTTTCCACATTTAAATCCCTTACTTTGTCAAACTAATTAGTGTTGTTTTAATCACCTTTTTTTTTTTTTTTTTAATCTCAAAGCATCCACATCCTGATAGGTGCTTAAGAGAGATGAATAAAGGAACAGCTCCTTCCCTAAAGAGTTTGAAGTCATTCTCACTGAAATAGTTCAAGAAAGCAGCTACTCTTAAAACAGACTTCATAAACTAGGCTTTAGGGACTTCTAAATGACATATATTGAATTGTTAACCCTTACATGGCAACTATTATGATTTTTGTATAACATCTTTCTTTGATAAACTGATCAACAATTTCTTTTTAATAAACTCTTCTTGAGCGTGACTCTTACCTTAATCCAATAATTGATGTGTTTTAAGGAGAATACCTCTACTACACAATGTATATATTTTTACAAAGTATTGTATCACAAGGAAAATGAGATTGTCTTGGAACAACTTTGGTAACCTAACAGGAGGAACAGCTGCTCCAAGGAACCAGCTTCACAAACAACAGCCTTTTGTACAGACACAAGTTTTCAGCAAAATTGAAGTGCAACGACGCAATATAATAGACACTGATAATGTGCAGTGCTAAAGCCTTAGAGAACAAATTACTGGTAGGTTGTTTTAATAAGATGCAATTAGAGGGAAATTTTACATTTCTTATCACTAGAAGTGAAACTTAAGGGAGAATCTGACCAAGAATTAAAACTCAGACTTTTGAGAGAGAACTGTATTTAATCTCCTTATGAGTGAATTTGAAGTCTTGATTTATTCTCTGTCACCCCAATTCTGTTAAGAAAGCAAATATATACATATTTTCAAAAATCTCATCTATTATCCTCAACTCTCATATGTCTTTTTAATTTAAAAATTAAATATTCTGGATATTAAGTTGCTAAATACTTTCTTTAAAAACTCACTTCAGTGTATTAGAAAGATAAGCTACCGATTACAGTAGTCCAGGTGCTGAGAACTGCTTACATATCTCTATGGAGCACAGCACTGTGCTGTATCATCAGATTCTATCTTTTGTCTGGCTTATTTTGTTAGCAGAACATTTCAATAATGTACAAAAAAAAGTGTTTCATTTTAATTCATTCATTGTTCTTCTTATCCATCCCAGAATCACAGTTCTTATCTGAAGGAGTTAGGTGGGAGGTGATGAAGAGCCCAATGAACCTTCTTTATTCCCTTTCCTCTCACTTGTGGTAACAGGTCATATTAGGGTTTAGCTAGAAGAATTTGAGTAGCCTCACTTTAACAGAATTATTACAATGCCATAGCTATGCTGATATAACTCCCCCATGTGGATACTCTATTCCAAGGATAAAAATTATTTTATTACAGAATAATTACTCTGCTATTTAGTTCTACCTGAACAACATTCCTTTCCCTCTGATGGGAGAGATCACATGGGATACCAAGATTTCTAAACAGTTTCACATCTTCTTATGGTCCAACCCTCTCAGGGGATCCCAAGATGCTGGAATGGCACTGACTCCAACTCACCAAATCTCCACCGTACCTCAGTCAAGGGAAGAGCATGATCTGCCACCTAGTTGAGTCCTCTCCACAGAGAAAGGGACTGAAAATGGGGTACCATGAGATATCTTAACAGCACTGGGTAGGTAATTAATGTATAGGTTAATATAATCCTGAACTGAAAGGAGGAATTTTCACTTGGTAAAATGTCTAGACTAAAATAAAAAACATTCATTTATTAGTTTTTTTGCTGATTGACAGTTGAAAAATATGCTTTTCTTTGACAAAAACAGCTCCATAGGAAAAGCCCAAGCAGTCCCAATTATAGTCTTAACTAAACGGAGGAATATTTAGTTTAGGGACAGAAGTAAGTTTACTAGTTTCATAGAAACCACTCCCTTCTTTAACATACACAAACGCTTTTCAAGTTATTTTTAAAAATGGATCTAAGAGTCTGCATACAGACACAGATTCATCTGTCTGTACAAGACTCCCAGTGCAGAATGTTTTCTAGACCTGCAGTCAAGTTCCACACTTTCACTTCACATATCAAGGAGACTTCATGCATTGAAAATGTAAAAGTACGTTATTTAAAAGTCAAAAGAAATAGGCATGTTGTTCTGTTATTTACCCCAGGCCTCCTTTTCTCTCTTAGAAAAAGTGAAGCTCCTCAGTGGTGTTAGAAAAAAAAAAAAAAAGATCAGTCTCGAGCTGATCTAGAAACAGAATAAAACTTTTTCTGTTTCTCCCATGATAAATAGTGTGGTTTATCTAGAGCTGCCTGATCATCAAGAATACATTTTGAATCATCAGCATGTAAAGAAATTCTCATTGTTACTAGCAGAACCCCTACCACAGCCTGAACACAAACAGTTAAGTTCACAACATCCAAACTTTCAAAATCACCAAGACAGAACTATTTTTAGCTATAAAGCTATTTTGTAGCATTTTATTTCTCTTAAGAGTACAATTTTTTAAAGAAAGTGCCCTGGTTACTACTTGGCAGCTTTACACTTCAGTTAGTACAGTGTCACAGGTTTTAAAGACCATCTGAACTTCCCCTTGAAAGGTATGAAAATACTCCTCAATGACTTCTAAACAATAGACTTAAGGACAGATACTTGGCTTGTATAAATCACTACCACTCACTCCATTTAGGTTAACAGAACTATGCCAAGATACCAGCTTTCATCTCACATGGTCTATTTTATGCTTCCAACCATTCTTTCATGGAGTTAGAGAACAAAAGAATTTCAGAAGAGATCTTTCTGGGTACAGATTGACCTCCTTGAGCCTGACACCATAAAGTGGAAATTTAGCTGATGAACGAAATCCCTGCATCACATTTCCTCCAACAACCATTTGAAAAAATGACCCATAGATGCTTAGTGTTGCCAGCTGATTTTAAACATTTCCCCTTGTGCCTCAACAGTTGAGATCCCAGGAAGTTAAATCAGCTTGCAAATTTGACTGAATCAACACCTGCTCATCCAAAACAAATTTTAACTACAGGAAGGAATTCTCCACTCTCATTCAGAGCAGCAAAAAACAAAACACAGAAATCATGGCCAAACAATTTCTAGGCTCTGCAGGAATGCAGAATAAAGCTGTAGTATGTCCTTGCTGTTCCCTGCTCTGTTATACTAGTTCCAGTACACAAGCAGGCCCAAGCTAGAAGCACATTTATCATTTGCCATGCTTCTGTTGAAATATAGCCAGATGTAGCCACACATCTCCTCTCACATGATGTGTATCTAATTGAGAAAGGGGAATTAATATCACAGTACCATTAACAGTTTCTGCTTCCCTTTGTTTTCTTATATGCATACACACTGATACACATAATAGTGTGACACACTGAATGCAAAACAGAGGGAAATATAATATCCAAACAAGCAAGTTTCTCCTGATGCTATGAATTCTGTCAAAACTGGCTTTCACCTGGCCTTGCAATCATAAAAAGACATAAGGTTAGATGTTACATACCTGTCACACCAGTATTAAAATAATTCTAGAGGATTTGAGAGTATTTAATTTTTACTTTATATTATAGATCTGAAAAATTGTTGCTATTGGAATTGCTAAGAAAATTTTAAAAGACATTTCAAATTCACTTTACTTGTAATGTTAGTTTAGTGCATTTTTGTAAAGGAAGGAAGAAAAGCATGCAGTGTAATGTTAATGAATGTATTCCTTTTGTTCAGAAGACCCCAAATAGAGACTGAGATCTTGGTGACTTAGGAACTCATTATAAAGAAGGAGAAATTCAGAATTACAAACTTGTCGTTAAGCTGGTGCTGTGGTTCTCTATGTGTAGTCAGCTGGGGTTGTTATATGAGAACAGCAGCTGATAAGCCACAAGACTACGAATGGAATCAAAGAGTGAAGGAATTGGCACCATCATCTCCTACGAACCTAGGAAGTGCCACAGCAAATGGGACTGTGGCAGTTTTAATATGAATCTCTCCCTAATTAATATGGGTTTTTTTAGCTACAAACATTTGAATAAGAGAAATCAACTGAATTCATAACTATCATGCCCAGGAAGAAGAATTCCTGTTTGTTAGCCCTAGTTGACAATTAATATTTAAGATACTTAAGCAGCTGCATTTGAAATGCCAGAGTAAACCCCAATAAAGAGGCCAAGAACACAAAAAAACCCAAAATACGTATGAGAGTTTTAAGTGCATTGTGTTGTCATTTGTCATGCAGCAATTTTATACATCAGGTGTCTTCTCATTCCTAATCCAGGAAATTGTATGGTTTTCCTATAAACCCACACGTTGATGCAGGCAGTGGTGCCCTGACACACACGTGTTCATTCTTGCACTGAGTCTCAATATCACAGATGCCAGGAATACCTCCAGCACTGGACCCTGATACCACTAACACATATCTAACTGGTTTCACAGAAGCACCTTATCTTGAAAATGGTCCCTTGATTTAGGCAATTTGCTGTTGTGAACATCGCTACCAGTCTTTATCAGTGCATCAACATCTCTCAACTAGCAGCAGTGAGGTGACCCTCCTCAGAAAAGCATGACAGGAAAGAATGCAACACTGATACTGACAGCAAAACAGAAAAATAGAGGACATAAAAGGAATAAAGGGGTCTTAATGGAAGGGAACTTGTAGCTATTGATAATAAACATCTCAAGCTACTTTACTGAAGTTTTATCAAGGGAGTGACACAGTCGTAATTATGCTGCAAGCATATTCTATGTATATGCATAGCTCATGCAATATTTTTACTGGAAACTTCCCCACTTCTTTCATCTTGTGCCAGCTCTTTATGCAAGCCCTGTACTAACTATTGTCAAGGGAACTGTTTGTATTTAGTTCCCTGTAGAAGGGGGTGAGGATTACACTAAGACTTTAGGACGAGAAGAGATAACAAAGAAAAAAGGCAATAAAGAGGAGACATGGGAAAAAATAGAACATCCATAATCTTGTAGTTCTCAACCTTTTAAATCAGTCAAATAAGGATGAACAATAATTTAATATATTCTAAGACCAACAAGAAGTGAATTTTGGAAGTCTGTACCTTACAGAAATGGAACAGCCACCTTCTGTTAAAGCTTTTACAGTTTATGGCAAATTTCTAAGACAATTTAATAAATGAAAGTTTAAGCCCCCACAATGAAACATACTGCTTATGTCTGATAGGAAAACCTCAAAACACTTAAAACCCCCTAGTAATCTGCTGCACAAGTCAAGACTTGAGTAGCCTCCTAGTCAGAGGAGCTGGTCAGATGATCCCATAAAAGATCCCATTGCCCACAGAACAGATGAGAACACCTGGCTAGTGATGCATGCTGACTCCGACAGTTCAGGGAGAGCACTTAACCTGCATGGCTTTCTTGGACAACAAAAGCTCTTTCTGCACAACATATGTAGTAAAGAGCCTCAGTGCCTCTACCTCTGTCAGTTTTCAGTCTTATAGTAAAACTGCTTTCATTAAACCACAAGAAATTTGAAAGCTGGGGGAGACAAAAAACATGCAGTGTAGGGATGCCAACCAGTGCCAGGGAAGAGAGGGTCTCCTGGATACTACTGGGACAAGCTGGCATTAGACCTGCAGTACTTAAGACAAAAGAAGACTAAATCCTTAACAAGAGTTCCAGTCATGGAAGTAGAAGAGGGCAGATGGAGGAAGACAGAGAAAAGTGACATGATGGAGTGACAACTTGCTCTGGAAAGAGGGAAGAAAGTGTCAAAATTGACATAGCAGTTGTAAGCCTGACTGACAGGGAAGATGCTGAAACTGCTGATGGACATGTAAGAGGAGGGATCAGGAAAAACAGAAGTGCACCTGTAAAAACGGGTAGATCTAAGCCAGCATATTGAATGCAGCTAAAACAGAACAAGGGCACTGAAACATAAGACCGCATTGAGACCGAAGGCAAGAAGGCCTTCTGCAGAGAAGGACGCATAGGAGAGGAACAGAAATAGAGTCAGAAGCAGGAGCAAAATTTTCAAAACTATTAGGAGAAATCAAGTACTAAAAGCTAAGATTATATTTTTCTGTCTGAACTGTTAAATCCATTATAAATAAGTGTACTTGGTAAAGAATATAGTTTTGTGACGTACTGAATTCTTGCAAAATTACTTTTGGGACAGCCAGATATGATGTGACCCAGGCTGAAGTCCTATAGAGAAATGTGCTTGACACATCATAACCTATTAACCCTGGGAAGCTGTCTAGAAGGCAATCTAGGGATGTCTGAGCTGCTGCTCCAGAGACATCGGTAGCTGAATCTGAGTTTAACCCTGGTGGACATCTAGAACAAGAGAGACAGGTGATTAATCTCTATTATGTGTTAAAAACTGATTTAGATAGAGATGGTAATAATGGAATTCTAGCAGCATAGGGTTTGGTGTCCATATCTCTCAGTGCAAATACAAATCTTGGGATAGAGAATTGCTCAACTGTGGACCTAATGCTAGACAAACAATAGAAAAAGATAAAAATCCCATGAAACATGAATCACAGTAGGGTTGAGATCATAATGGGGGAGGAAGCTGTTCACAAAAATTGTTGTTCTGATACATGTAGCTTTCAGTTGAAAATAAATTCCTTTCTAACTTGTATCTATTGCTTGCCTGACATGCTTAGTATTACTTTCTGCTTTGCTCTTTCTCAAGGGTTAAAAGGAGAAATAGGAGTACTTCAAGTCCAGTGAACTGTGATATGCAAGTTTGAGGCCTTAATTTCAAAGACTAGCTACACAGAAGACAGATATGGGTTATCTGGGAAAGTGTTAAAGGAGTAAAGTCAGTGGATGTTGCTTATAGGAATAACAGGAGTCTCATCAAAACCTATCTTAAAATTCAGTAGGAATTTTCTCCCTGCTACCACTGAATGGCTACTCCAGAATCTTGAACTGCTAGAAACCTCCTTTGAATCATCACCCTAGAGTCCCTCATGGCCTTTCAGCTAGAAATTTCCTTTATATAGTCTAAAACAGATTAAACATTTAACAGTTCTCACTTAATCCCTACAGTTGCTAGCCTTCATGATATGGCTGTCTTTACCTTTTAGCTTGTACTTACCTTACAGATATTACCCTCTTTTAGTTATTATTTATCTATGAAGCCTGATGAGGGTCATCCTAATAGCTTTTCTGCTTACATAGAAATAGTAGAAATAATTTCTAGATATGCAAGCAAACAGTATTTTCAGTTTACTTCACTAACTGCTTTCTTAAATATCTATTTTTCCATGTCTCTAAAGTAAAGCAACAGACTCATTTCTTAACCTTCCATTTAACTGAATTCTTAATCAGGCAATCAGAGCTTTCTGACAGTTCTTTTTGTAGTGCACTTTTAACAACTCATCTTCTATAACATGCTAATCACTCACAAGCTGTACTGGTTATGCAGTGATCTGGTTATGCCTATGGAAAAAAATGTCTGGGTCCAATCACTACTTGGGAGTATTTTTCTTTCAATCAACTTCTGGAAATTACATAACTCTTGGGAACATTTATTCTTGTAATAACATCACAGAGACTTTACACATCCAAGTCTGATACTTGCCATATGGTGGCTAGAAAGGTGAAATGAAACTTTTATAAAGATGGCAAGCAAGCATGAAATATCTGAAGGGAAAAAATGAAGAGAGGAAGAAAAGGCAAAAGCAAAGCAAGAAAGATGTCAGAACAGCTGCTGAGAAAAACAGGCAGAGGAATCAGGGAGAAAGAAAGCAAATGAACTGGTGATTTTTACAAAACAAACAAACAAACAAAACCCACAACAAAACATGCTGAGCAAGATTTCTAGCTAGTCTCTGTAATTCTCCATACTTCAAAGGCTGTCAGAATCAATATACAGGGGAAGGGAAGATAGCCCAGATGGTATAATACTTATGCAAAGTATTCTACAAAGTCTTGGCCCATTTTACAAACATACTAAGGCATTGTCTCCAGGCAATGATAAAAGTCAGGCTTACTCAACTCTTTAGTGCCAGTCCAAGAAGACAACAGTCTTGTAGGTTGAAAGAACACAGCCCTCCCTCAGTGGCTGCTAACAGTTATCTCACCTGGTCCTGAGACTTCAGATAACCTTTTCTAGAGGATTTAGGCACCAGTTGCTACTAGGAAAGTAAGGGCTTTTAGACAGTGGGTGACTACTAAACACAGAGACACTTGCATCCTACCTGCCACATGGATATGTGGATCTAGACTGTGATGAGCTTTGGCTTTAGCCCATTGCTTGGCTAAGCCACAAGTATAAACATAATCATAGAGCATAAGGTAAGAAAAACCAAATTACAGAAGTTTTTATCTAGATAAATTAGAGGTTGTAGAAGTATGATAAAAGACAGAGCACAATAGAGAGGGTGATGTAAGATAAAATAAGCTGATTATTAAAGAAGAGAAATTTGCAGCTAGTAGACCATGAAGAAAAGAAGGGTCAGGTAAGTCTCACATCAAGAACAGACAATGACAAGACTGTAAGTAAGGGAACTGATCCCGAACTACAAATGAAAACGGTCACATCAATGAAAGGGACTAAGATGAGACAAGGTGGAAAGCTAAATAAAAGCAAAATAACAAAAAGTGAAGGGAAATCGCAAAGAAAAGAGAGCTCAAAGAGTCAAACTCATTGAAGAAGAAAGGAAGAAAAACCAGAAACTACAATAGGACCCTGAATGTAAGAAAGCCTTTATTAGTTATCAGTGTCTGAGAAGGGACAGAAAAAGAAATGAAAATTATGCCTGACCTACTATGAAATATAGATACATACTAATTTTAAAAGAAAGGAATTATCTGGCTGTAGATAGCCAGCAGACTAATAGGGCTGGTACAGTTTATCTTACATACTCATTACTATAAGTAGCATCTAAACACAGGTTCTAATTGATCTATCTAATACAACATTATCAGGCAACTAATTCAGCCATACAATTCAGGGTGAATATTCTAAGACAATTTCAGATACTCTAGAAGAAAAACCAAACCGAGTTTGCAATGCTCTGGTTTACGTATCTGTCCATAGAGACACCATTTAATCAGATTTGTCTTGAACATTAATTTCTATACAAATGAGTTTCATAAAAATACTGTTAATTGAAATTACTTGAGATGGATATGGATTATTCCTTCTTCTCCATCAGAAAGTCATATAGGTTCAGAAAATATTTTTTTAAATTACTCCAAATATTGGAATCTGAACGTGAAATACTATAATTGGCTATTTCCATTTTTAAATGTGAAAATTAGTCTTAGTTATAGCAAAAATAGTAGCACAACCTTTTTCTTTACTTTTTCAGTGTAAGTAATGTTATTTGTTAGTTCCAACACAATCTAAGTAAAAGATATTTACATTAAAAGTATGAGACTAAATTGCTAGCATAGACAGATACAAGTCTCACAAAGTTATGTAAAATGAGATCTTTGCATACTCACTATGGAGCCAGCCCATCATTTCAACTGGATGGTGCCTCTTTAAATCAATACTCTGTGCACAGAGCACAGCAGGATGTTCAATCCCTGAAACTTCTCACCACAGGTGGGAAAGCTAAATTTTTTACTACATTCCTTAATTATTTTTCTTAGCCCTTTCTTCTCCTAAGCTGATTGAAAGACCTACACCTGTCTCAGTATGTGAATAAAACATACAACAAATTAAGAAAGCTCAGCTGTGAGACTGACCCTCTCTCTTCCAAGCCTGATAGGGTTCAGACCGCACTCTTGTGTTTCTACTTCTGTGCTACCACCGGACAATCAGACAGGTGACAGTGTGAATCTGAGTGTCACTGAACACTACGAAATGACCAGTCTGCACAGGTTTCTCATTCCTCACTTCTAAAGCATAGAACATGCATTACATGACACAGACCAAGCTCCAAGTCAAATTAAAATGTATATATATTTTACCCATTGTCTTTGCACGTCACCAACTCTGTACTTGTATGACTCAATCTTATGACAAGAAAACATATGCATATCATGCATACTGCTATGACTCCTATTGTGGTAGTCCAAGAGCTACATGGTACTTAAAAAATAATTAATTTTAAGAGGCAATATATGTTTCAGAGTGTCCATGGCAGATTGTATGTGGAATTCAGGTGCAAAACTGTACTCCCTTTGCTCCAGGTCCTGTCACAGATGTGTGTTTTATCTGCCTATTCTGTGGTACAGTAGAATGAGAATTCTTCATGTGGCTGTAACAACCCCAAGGAGTTACAAACACAGCCACGGTCAGAATGAGGTCAGGTTATTCCACATCCCATTTCTCCGGTATAGCAGCAGCAGGAAAAACATATGGCATAGCAGACATTAAGTCATATTGCTCATTCTAAACTTAGTCTTCTATTTCTACCACATGTGGCAAGTTCCACATGTAATAAATGTCAAGACCCCTTGCATTGCCCAAATTTTTAAAAATTCTTCCACTTGCTCAGGCAGCTGAAGCAGGAGGGACACAGACTGGGGCACTCTGACACAAAGACACTCAAAGATTTGTACCTTTCTTCAGTCGGCAAAGAAATGAATTTACCCACTGCAGCATCCCAGAGAATTATAATCAGATGTGAAAGGCCCCCAGTTTTTTATTGACACCATTGATCACACGCCCACAGTAAGCTAAGATGACCACATTTTGGCTACTTTTCTCATTGCACAGTATGAACTAAACCTGAAGTCATCCTGAAGAGCACACTTGCTGCCAACAGACAGGCAGCATTCCAAGGCAGGCTGAGGTGTAGTCAGTATTTCCAGGTTGTCCCCAGTACAGCTCCCCTGAGTACAGGAGGCAGCACACCACTGGGAACTCCCAGGTAACCTCACCATGAACTGTGGACTTCGGTTCACAAGCTACACAAATGTGAAAGGAAGGAAGTAGCTTGTGGATTTTTTAGTATGCAGAGATTCTTTGGACACACATGAAGAGACATAGCTTGGAAGTAAATTATGGCAGACACTACATGGACTGGTAAGAGAGAGGGTGCAAGAATCTTCTCCAGCACTCTAGTACTGGACTTAAAGGGTATGCTTCCACTTGGACTAAAAACTGCATATAGAGAGCTAGGATCACAAGCCCATTTATCATTATACTGGCATGTGCTCCCTCTGCATTCAAAAGGAATGGGGGAATCTCACCAGAAAATGTGCTGTGCCTTCTGCAGAGTCCTCTGGGATGGCATGGCCCTTTACTCTTATCCAGAAAAATGCCTTAAAACCCTTTCATATTATATATCCTTCACTGGGAGTGTTACATAGTCATTCAAGAGGAAAGGAAAAAAAGAAGGATAATTAAAAGGACATTCATATATCACTTTTAAAAATGTTTATGTGTGCACACATCTTTAGAGTATTTTTATTGGGAATACCATCAAGAAATTCAAACCTAATAATGTAACTCCACCCTAAGGTGAAATTGTCTGACTTCAATGGGCACTTGCCTGAGCACAGCCACAGGAATTAGATTCAATACAATTAAAGCTATAAAATATTCCCTCACCAAAATAAAACTGTAAAAAAGCTGCTGCTGCTACCTTAACACTGTTATTCCAGGTACGTGCTGCTGGACTGTTATTATACCTGGGTAGATAGTTGCAGGGCAAACAGGGCTCTACGTTCTCTTGTACCAAAGCAGATCTCTGCAGGTAATTTTAATGGGGCTGTTAATAACCTGGCAACCGTCCCAGCCAGATGTAGCACATTTAAACATTGTCCTTATAGCTTTGTCAGAACTGTTGACACTGCACGTCAGTAATGGAAAATTGCCACTGCACCAAACAACCATCTTCATTATATGGAATCACATTGTTAATCTACAGCCAAATGCAACTTGAGGCGGAAAGAGAGTTTAGATTGCACCCATCTGTATGCTATCACTCCAGGTGGCAGGTCGTTCTTCAGGATTAGAGATTGAATCAGTCTTTCCATCATCAATAAGCCCTCCTCCACAAGAAGTGCCTGTCAATCCAATATTTTACTTTCAGCACCGTGAGGACCGCACAGCATGGTAATGAAATTTCTCTGTAAGTAGACCACAGGGATCTATACCAGAGAGATATATCTCTTTAAAAAGCTCAGGGAAATCAGACAGCAAGCTGCACAATCTGGACAGTAACTCGGTTTCAAGTACCACCCTAACTGTTTTATCTGTTTAGGGACAAGATCTACCAGATAAAACAGCATTTTAATGCTGGGTTATTTAATTTTTTATAGTAATTAGTATTGGGTGGTTATTTTCCATTTCGAAAGGCTTGACAGCCTCAGAAAATAAATTCACTTCTGAAACTAAACATGCTTGTTTGTATAAAGCTTCTACATTTAACATTTTCAACACATGCTACAAGTATGACCTTGGCTAAAAGAAGTATTTTTAGTTCCCATGATTAAAACTTTATGGATATAATTTTTATTATTATCTTCTCAAGATGTGACAGCCTCTTCCAGCAGCAACCGGAATTTCTTCAAAGCCCACTTGCTATTAGCAGTAGGCATTTTGTCACACTGAGAAGTCTTCTGCCTCCTTGAACTATCTGTCTTGCTCTTAATGTATTTATAATATGACTCTAACCATGGTACGTAGTCACCATCACCAGGACTTTCTAAATCAGTTAGAATGAACATTTCAAGACTTCAGGTGTTTTGACTTTCTGATGTTAGGTTTACTATAAAAATACAAACTAAAAAAATGTATACACGCCTACTTAGCTGCAACTCATGTACTTAAATTTTTACATATGAACTACATTTGTAACAAAAAGAACAAAAATGAAAAATTCTCATATTGTAACAGGCATCTTGCTTTTTTTAAAGTATATTATGTGTATTGCATTCATTCCCACTTGTTGCATCATATACATTAAATTCAGTTCTTCCCCTCTTTTTTAAAGTGTTCGTGTTTTAACTGAAAATTGATAGTTACAGCACATTTTTTTCAAAGCATATAGCAATAAGAATAAATGCATTGTTCAGTTTTTCCCTGAACTATATTTTTAATATTGGTAGGTCATACATTTGTTAAACACCTAAAAAGCTCAAAGTAACAATTACGATAATTTACTAGAAATTACTATGTGACAATGTCACAGAAACTGCGGAAAATAGGAAATCAAATGAAACAGAAGGCATTTAAACCATGGAGGAACAGAAACAAAAACCAAAGCCTAAAACCAGAATTTCTGGAGCATTAGAACTGGTAGAAATATATCCTGGAATATGTCTTCTACTTCACTATATCATTTGGTTTTGGCTTACCACATCTGCAAGTACAGGAAATGTAATTGCCTATGAATATAGTTCCTTAGGAGACAGATAACTTGATTATTACCCATCTATTACTGTTGTAATAGTAATAGTGATGCAATAGTACCCACGAGAACAAAAGAAACAATGTCAATATATTTTCTGAGATCTCCTCTTTTTATTATACTGACAGTGGGTCTAATTGAGGTTGCTATTACCTTTCTGACTACATGGACTATAGTCCAGTACCTATGGAGGGGGCTCTGCCCACAGAACTGTAATGGAGCAAGTCAGAAATCCCTGCCTGGGCTACACTGTAGCTTATGGAAATGAATATACCTCAAAACTCCAGCAGTGGCACCTGTTAAGCCCATCCTGCACTGAGAGAAAGAAAATTATTAATTTCTTCATTCTGTGCTGTTTTTATCAGAAAAATCAGAATCAGTAAATTATCAGTATGGACTTGAATTTTATCCGAAGAGTAAAGTCCAAAATATGGAACTTTTCTCCCATATTCCTCAGTAATTTTGTAATTTATAAAGTAATACAGCCATGTCCTTTGGTATATCCTCTCATTTTTTCTTGGAAGTAAACTAAACTGATTCCATGAAAGGAAACATCACATGAAAAGAAACAAGTCTAAGAAAAAAAAGAATTTTTGTGGCTAAACTCAGAAACTCCTCTATCTATGGTTAGCCCCAAAACAGACCTTTTTGATGACCTTGACTTTGCTTGATAACACTTACAAGAAGATAAAAGCTACATATACACTACAAAAAACATTCTCTGGCTTCAGATCCCCTGGTATGAGTTTGCATCTACACTTCTTTGGAGTTCAACTCCATCAGAAAGGGATTATGCCCAAAGTGTACTGCAGCCCACACTGCGCTGCGCTTGGCCTTAATCCCTCTGGCCCCATTTGCTGCTTCAATATCCATCCTGACAAAAGGGGTTTGTTTTTTGCTCTTCAAAATACACAAAATAATGACCTTAACGTAACCTGCCAGAAAGGTATTATTTTAACATGATACCAAGAGTCTATATTGTGTGCCGTGGGTATAGTATGATATACGAAAGATATTTTAGGGTGCAAAGTTTGGCAAGACTGTGTGGGAAGACCATGTAAACAAAGATCCCAAGGTCTTACATACATTTGAAAATGAGCTGTCCTTGAAGTGAACTACCCACAAACTCACCACTAGGTTTTATTTTAAAAGGAACTGGCTGTTGTACTTTAGGAGAAAGCCTGCAATGTATGAACTGTGGATGAACAGCAAACAGAGCTCCAAACGCCACTTAAGAGATCTGATTTGGAGTGTAGATAATACTCTGACTGTTCTTGGCTTTACATTGAACATGGTCAGCCTACTGAATCTTTGAGAAGCTTTGGGATCCTGGATGGAAATGCACCCCTCCCTCAAGGTCTGAGTAAGGAGCCTGCAATCAGCAAGGATTCCACTTTTCTCCCTTCCAGAGCATTGTCAACCACCAGTGTCTCCTTGCATGGACCTTATTACATGCTTACATCCATGACGGTTGAAAGAGCCAGAAAAACTTAAGGCACCACTTTTCCCCAACTGCATGTTACCCTTCCTTGCCCCAGAAATCAAAGAGGACTGTGGGAGCACCACTGCGACTTCGCTGCCGCAGCCATTGGCTGAGTGGGGAGCGTGTTGAGGCTGGGGTGGGCTGTTCACACAGCAGTAGTAGCAAAGACAAGTGTCAAAGTACCCCCGACTGTAAGCGAAGATAAGGTTCATGACCATCTGAGGAACCTAAAGATATACAAGTCCATGGGACCTGATGAGATACATCCCAGAGTCCTGAAGGATTTGGCGGATGAAGTTGTCAAGCCATTCTACATGACATTTGAAAAGTCATGGCAGCCTGGTGAAGTCCCTGGTGACTGGAAGAAAGGACAAGTTATGCTCAAATTTAAAAAGGGTAGAAAGGAGGACCCTGGGAATTACTGAACTATCAGCCTCACCTCTGTGCCTAGGAAGATCATGGAACAGATCCTCCTAGAAGACATGCTAAGGCACATGGAGGACAAGGTGATCCAAGACAGCCAGCACAGCTTTACCAGGGGCAAATCCAACCTAGTAGCTTTCTACAACGAAGTGACTACATCAGTCGACCATGGAAAAGCAGTGGATGTCATCTATCTGGACTTCTGCAAGGCCTTTGACACAGTCCCCCACAATATTCTTCTCTCTAAATTGGAGAGATGTGGGTTTGACGGGTGGACTGTTCAGTGGATAAAGAATTGGCTGGATAGTCACGTCCAGAGGGTAGTGGCAAATGGCTGTAAGTCTAGATGGAAAACAGTGACAAGAGGTGTCCCTCAGGGGTCAGTGCTGGGCCCAGTGTTGTTTAATATCAGGTGATTATTTAGGTAAGACCTCACCTAGAATACTGTGTCCAGCTCTGGTGCCCCCAGCACAAGAAAGATGTGGACCTGTTGGAACGTGTTCAGAGAAGGGCCACAATAATGTTCTGAGGGCTGGACTACCTCTTTTATGAGGACAGGCTGAGGGAGTTGGGGTTGTTCAGCCTGAAGAAGAGAATGCTCCACGGGGACCTCATAGTGGCTTCCCAGTACCTGAAGGGGCTACAGGAAAGCTGGGGAGGAACTTTTTAGAGGGGATTGCAGTGAGAGGACATTTAAACTAAAAGAAGAGAGATTTAGGTTAGAGATCAGGCAGAAATTCTTCAGTGTAAGGGTAGTGAGACACTGGAACAGGCTGCCCAGAGATATTGTGGGGGCTCCATCCCTGAAGGTGTTCAAGGGCAGGTTGGATGGGGCTCTGAGCACCCTGGTCTAATGGGAGGCATCCCTGCCCGTGGCAGAGGAGTTGGAACTCGATGATCTTTAAGGTCCCTTCCAACTCCAAACATTCTGTGATTCTGAGTGCAGACCACACTAAGCATTCACAGCTGTCCTGTCGCTGAACATCTTTGTTTGATTTGTCTCCCCCTTTGCAGTGACAATTTCACAATGATAGTAAAAGATAGGTGCTGCAGCACCCACTTTCCTCTTGTATTCCTTTGGCAGTCTGTGAAAAGGCAGCACTATGGAACATCCCGTCAGAGTGCGGTAAAGCATAACTGGTTTTGAAGCATCATTTTTTGTCTCTGGATGGACATTAATTCTAACATCATAAACTGTGCAAATGGGCCTCCCAATGCAGACAAAGAAACAGCAGAAAGAATTAAACTTACAGGATATGAAATGCAAATAAACAGGCCATGTGTCATACCCCCAGGGTTGTTGGCTCAGTGTTACAAGAATCTTCCAAGAAGAATAAATGCCAAGCATTAAATCTGGCCTCCCACTCTGCCACCCTCAAGCTCAGTATGAATTCTGTTACTGAGTTCCAGAGGGAGGAAACTTACTACCAAACTTTCTGAATCACCTTTGTATTCCTTGAATATTCAGGTTGCCTGGGAACCTGCTGAACTCCTGGCATCAACTAGAGAAAGTTTGAAGTTCTTCTAATTCATATGCTAGCTGCAAGCATTCCTTACGAACCATCTACCTGTCCAGAAGAGCCAGATAATTGACCATTCTGGGCCTGCCTGTAACCCTCAGAATACCTCCAAAGTGAAGAGTATTTCCAAAGGCTGTTTTAACCTTTTATGACCTCTTTATATTGTCAAAGTGATGTAATTTGGATTACTCTAATGGAGAGTCATCTCTTCCATACACGCATTGAATTGCTGAATGCAGAAACACACCACACCAGGGTACGTGATGGATTTACTGGTCACTCAGGCCTGAAGAACAACCCCTCTCGTTAAGTGGCATTACAGCATTTTTTTCTCACTATGTAACTAAGAGCAGACTTTAAAACATACAATGCCTGGTTACAGTAACTTAGTGAACATACCTGTTTAAGAGAAAGTTAGAGGAAAGGTGGGAGATTTTTAGAGAAAGGAGCAACATTTGAGAAATAATTTTTAAAAGGATTACAGCCATTATACATGTAGAGATAGAAATAGGCATGATTAAATAAATTTACTTACATGGCCAGTTATATTTCTTACAATGGAGAAAAGGCTGCGTCAATGAACAACTTATTACCAGTGTTATTGTGAAATGATTACAAACCCCTTTATAACAGCTGTACAATATGCTGACTAAACAAGACAATATGCAGTAACCACAGTGTAATGATTTCTACCACTGCAGAAGTAAATGTCAGACTTGTTCCATGTATTCAGTGATTTTCTTAATGAAAACATCAGCATAACACTGGCATTTTCCTCCTTTCATTTAATTCTTGCACTCCACTTTCATCTGCTATCTGACCTTTGAATGCACTTGGTAACTTGCCCAAGGTGCTGTCACACCTTCAGTGCTCCTCTCTAATGATGGTATTTTGCTGCCAGATTCAAACAGGATTTTTGGTAAGGAACCGCAGGAGCCGGTTCCCAGTACAGTGATGAAAATTTGAACGCTTATGTGACTTTTCACTTCTTCTCAGAAAAGAATAATAAAAACTATTTGCCAGAATTAATGTGTTCAAATACTATCCTGTTATAGTATTCTAGGACCGAAGAGAAGTTACTAAAGAAACAACTATTGCACCAGCACCATAGAAACAATGACAACTAGTAACTGCTGAATGAGTCAGATGTTAGTGGAGTGTTTTCTCAGCACAAAAAGAAAGGGATGACACACGATTATGAGTACGTGGGGAGTTTTACATAAGACAATGACAAAGAGAAGTAACTTGCATTTTAAAAATAGGAACAATTATATAAAATGGGTCCATGTTCATAGTACCATGCTGCAAAGAAAAGACTTAATAATACTGTTGATCCAGTAGCTACACTGAAAGACCAACTTCATTTGGACAGATGTTATTTTTAGTATGAATACAAATAAATTGTGATCCAAGCTGATGATATAACAGAAAGATGAAAATTGTTTATCATACAAATCCTGACTGTGCATCACTTTTACTACTGGTCTGAGGAGATGTGTCACCATTGTACTGTGTTTAACAGCTCCTTCTCATATGTTAGCCAGCCACTGACCCCACAGCAGAGTTGGCAGGCAAGGGCAAGGTGTACAATACATTCTGGAGGGGCTTAAAGAGGGAACTAGTAAAAGTTGAGAGAATACCCAGTATCAGACAATTCAAAAGAATACTAAGTCCAAAGATTCCTTCCTGAGCAATGCCATTTTGAGGTTTTGCTCTCTCTTTCCAGGGTTTTTACACTCTCAAAGGCTAACTTTCTGCAACCGAAGTTCCTGTTCCCACCTTCTGAGCCTCTGGGAATGAACCCAGCAGATGCAGTCACCTTTTCCACACCATCCTCCCAGTGCTTTACGATATTCTTTTACTTTGCCTGTGGGTTAAGAAATTAATAGACCAACTGCAAGAAAAAGTAGTTCCTAGCTAGTGGATTTCACAAGGCTCGACAAAAGCCAGACTCATCTGGGCTACACAAGTTCACTCAGGTTTGCTGACATCATGCTATGCCCATATGCTGATTTATTCCTAACATTATTTGCTGCATACAGGAATACAAGGACATTCCTGTCTCAGGCATAAAACAGCTAAATTCTAATTGCTAGCAACCACTTAACTCTAAAAGTAAGGTGACCTATTTGGGGAAAGGAATGATCAGTTATTTAAATAATTTTCTACATTGCATAACACAACATATATAATAAAAACAACTAGGTTACAAATTTGACAGGTCTTCTGCTATGCCACTGTTAGTCAGGTCTCTCTACCTGTAATACCTATAATCAGTTTTTCTTATGAAAACGTGGATCAAAAGAAGTTGAAATGAGGCATATAGCAAGTTGCTGAACATAATAAGTAGGCTAAAGTAATTAAAGCTTTAGTTAAATATTTTTCACTTTTATCAGTTCACTGCATGCTGAGAAAAATAACTTACAAAAGAAGGAAAGATATTTCACATGGCATTTCACTTTTTCATAGCCTGAAAAATAAGAATGCAAAAGGACCAGAAGTCTGCAAATGACTGCGATGGGCTCCCCTGTGCCATAAGCATTGACACTCAGGCACCTCAGCACCAGATCAGCATCTCTGGTGTTTAACCAAGTTTAGACACTTGTGATTGAAATTTTTGGCCATGTGCTCTATACAAAGCATAATTGAATGACAAGTTCTGCTGTAATAAATGACCCCTTGTGATAGTGAGTGCAGATTGCATATTTCTAGGAGTGAAACATATAGTACTCTTTCAAGGATAATCTGATAATAGATCACAAGGATTTTCAATGCCACAAAAGACTAAGCAGAGCCTTGGGATTTCACTGAGAAGAGGGACGTAACTAACCTCACATAATCTCCTAATGAAGAATTAGAGATTCACTGTAAGCTGATACATGCAGTTACACAACCTCCTCTTGTCTCACCACGTCTTAACCAACTGCAACATTTTCCATAACAGGCCATAAAGCCTGTGCTCTCCCCTCCAGGAAAAGCCAACAGCTTCGACTTTGTAGGAAAGAAATCTGCACAAGAGCTCTCAGACTATGAAACCAACCATTTCTTTCAACTAAACAAAATCAGTGCCCAAATACAATTTTCCTATGTTGTGCACAGGAAAACATTCCTTAATAAACTCTGTAATAACAAGCATTTGACCTGGAGAAGGTGATCTGGCTTTAACACACCCTGCTAAACCACCAGTTTTACACTAGAGGCTTGTTTTTTTGGTAATGTTTATTTGTTTGAAGGGGCAGGCTGGGCTGCTGTGGTCACAAATCTCACAGAGTGGAAACTTTTTCTACGAAACATTGCCACCTTTTATGGGCAAAACTGAGTTAATGGTTGATAATTTGGGTCAATTATATTAGTTGTAACTCTGGAGTGGCTAGCAGTGTATGAGAAATGTATTCCATTACTTTCTGGTTTTCCTACACAGAATAGCAACCAAGATAACAATGGGCTAAATAATACATGAGGAAACACAAAAGGTGCTAGTCTTAGAATCACTGGAAAAAAATAAATCGATTTTCCAGCTTTCTGGATGCTCCAGAATAGGAAAATGTATGAACAGTTGATAAATACATTACTTTAAACAAGAGAATAAATAAGGAAAATAAAATGCTATTAGATATAGAAAAAAGCTGAATTATTTTCATAAGTGCTATATCCACAGAAAGGTCTCAAAGGAAAAAAGCAGAAAGAGTTGAATACACACTTTTCTTCCTCTCCTTGCAGGGTCCAGGAACATAATACGATAATGAACAATGGAAGGGCAGAAATCTCAAATTATTATAAAAAAAGTATCACTGTACAGGCTTGGATGGCCTTTTTGGTTTATCAGAACATGTGTTGCCATTAGATTAAAGATACATCCCATTTTGTTCAAGGTAAGCAAGTTTGCTTCGTATTTCATCCATTTTTTATTTTATTTTTCATTTGCACATTTACCAGAAAGTTGCTGTGCAAATTACCAGACTTAGATTTGGGGATGAGCTTCTTAAAACTACGTACTTGGCATTGTCACCCACTTAAAGTGTAACTGACAGTTTTTCAAGATCTAGCTAAGTATTATCAAACTTTTGTACAGGCAGATGGAAAGGTTTTTGTGTCATGTTACCCATGAGGCTTCTGCAGTAGTCACTCCCTCCTCTGGTCTGAAAAGTAGGTAACTACTGGGATTACGTTTTTGATTTGAACTTGCTTTTCCCATCTGTTTGTTGCACCATGACATAGTTATCAAGATGAGCTGTATGATTTTTGCTATAGAAAAATGAAAAAAAAAAAAAATTATCTACTTTTTTTCTTTATCATCCATTTGAAGCTACATGTAGTTCAGTTTTACCTCCTTCCTCTCCTCTTCCCTGATCCTGTATAACCTTACATGACTTAGAGCCAAAGAGACAGGGTAGAATTAAAAGAGTTTTAGTGGCTGAGAAATTGTTGAAATAGTTGTTTCTACTGCAACACATTAATGAAGTTTGTCTAACTATGGTATTGTTTTCACTACACTAATTGTTAATCTAAAAGCTTTCTTGTTAATTTAAAAAGCTCATTCTGTTTTGTAATGCTTACAGTCCCAAATTCTCTTTTAAGATGTTCTTCCAGAATTACCTACCAGCAATCCTGTAGTTTCAAACATAAGCTCATTACCATTTAAAGTAGATAACCTCAGGTAGTTAGAAGTAGTGATTTATGACATAAGTCAAGTAATTTTAGCAAAGATTAAGGAAAGAGAATTTTTGAAGTACTATAATTTTCATGAAAATTCCTCATGTTTAAAGGAGATACTGTAAGTGACTGAGATCTACTCGTCATACAATCTTCTCCACTTGCTTAAGAGGTTGTGCTTTATTCATTTATGATAATAGACCACTTTCATATAAAGAGTCTTATTATTCTGAGTGAGTAATTTTGAAGAACATTTCCAATGACCTTGCAAACCAAGAGTTCAGAATTTCAGAATTAGGGAGGAAAATGATTTGAAAATATTTCTTAAGCAAAAGAAAAATCTTAAGTACTACTTTTAAAACTTTCCTAAGTTCTTAGCTTTATGGCTAGCTCTAAGACCAAACAGTCTGCCTGACAACTCATGTGCTTAATGCTACAGCAGAACTGAAGTGCTTGAAACCAGAATCTAAATATTTCATGCAAATATGATTAGAAGCGTGTATTCATCTTGGATAGGGAATCACACCACATTTACATATCTCCTTATCTTTAAGTATATGGTCTGAAGTTCAGAGCCTTAAAAATACCCCACTGATTTCAAAGGGCACTGTATCCAGCATTAGTTAATAACTATAGCTGCAATAATATGCTATTTGAAAATACTTAATTGAGCTCTGAAAACTCCAGATATCAGAGCAATTTTTAGTCCATTTTGACTAAACTCAATGGTAAAACCTTGTAACAGTGATGGAACTAGTCCTAAACCAGCTGAAACTGGGAGATTTTATGGCATAATCCTTGTTTCAAGAAAACAAAGCGGAGTGTACCCACTTTGCCTCTGCAGAGACAATGCTTTCATTCCAGTCCTGTGACTTATCCTGAACACAGTCACTGACTTTGTTGCCTTGGAACCAAATAATGGCAGTAAGGAACTGTTGAAAGTTTTCAAAGCTAACTGAATCAGCATATAAAAATATTTTCACTGTGTAATATATTTCATGATAATCAACCTCTCTATGGCAGACACTTTCCTATGATATGCAAATTTCAATTATTTATTAAGGATATATTTAGCATTTCCATGTGACTCTATTTTCTATCTTAAAAATTGGGGAGTTGCATTGAACAGCCAGCTCTCCTCTGGAAGCTGTTACTAGCAACAATGTACACCAATATAATAATGGAGATTTCAAATATTTGGACTACAACTACAATCTAGAAAAGGTGAAGAAAGTGTTTCGCTCAAACTTCACTTTGGAGCTTCTTAATCCAATCTATTGAGCTGCCATCTTTACAATGTAGAACATGGAAAGAGATCAAGGCTTTTACAGATATTTTACCTATTTTTCCCCAACAGGAGAGAATAAATTTCACAACATACATACCATGTATTTCCATATGAAAGTTTTGTTCATTCTTAGTGAACTCACGCTGTAATTCTGAGTGCAAAAAAAAAACTTATAGGAACATCTATTGAGCAAGAAATACAGACCAGCTTCAGAAAGTACTAAAATAATGACCTGAGTATGGAAAACCCAAGCAGGCAACATCTCTTGAAATTCAAAAGTCTATGAGCCTAAACAACGCATCATTCTGCTCTGCTGGGAGCAAGGAGAAAGGGAAGCATCAGGAAACAGATACTGTCTTGTGGAGACATTTCACAGTGTATGATAAAATCATCAAATCATAGGGGCTGGAGGGGACCTCTGAAGATCACCGAGTTCAACCCCTCTGCTGTAGCAGGAACACCAGGGGCAGATCACACAGGAATGTGTTTAGATGGGTCTTAAAAGTCTCCAGAGAAGGAGATTCCACAACCTCCCTGGGCAGCCTGTTCCAGTGCTCTGTAACCCTCACAGTAAAGAAGTTTTTCCTTACGTTGAGGTGGAACTTCCTGTGTCGTAGCTTGGTGCCGTTTCCCCTTGTCTTATCACAGGGCACCACTGAAAAGAGACTGGCCTGTTCTTGACATCCACCCCTCAGATATTTATAGATCTTAATAAGGTCCCCTCTTAGGCTTCTTTTCTCAAGACTGAATCGCTTCCGGTCTCTTAGCCTTTCCTAGCACACTGAGATTTTTATTGTTTCTTGTGAGACATGAAGAACATGGCAAAAAAAGTCATATATAAACCAAACACTGAGATTAAAAGTTAAAGAGATGTGGAGTTGTTTTTATTCCCTGAGTAGCAAATGCTTCTCCAACATCACATTTACTGTGAATATAAAACAATAACATGAGACCAGAACTTGTTCCGTGCATAATTACTTTTTGAATTTGTATTGAGCATCTTCTCTGTTGTGAATAATGTCATCTTCCTGAAGCACTAGGTACTAACACAGTTTCATGATGATGGCCATCTCTCAAGATGGCAAAACTCAACCTGTGAATTTCTGTTCTTCCTTTTTATTGTTTTTACAGAAAATTGTGTAGAATAATACATTACTTCAACACAGACTAGACTGTCACTATGATTTCCAAAGAACATTAACATTTAATGAATACTTCACGTTCATTTGTTTTTTGGGATTCACATGGAAAAGTTAGATTCATATTAGAGAAATAACTGAAATGTATGTAGCAAAGGGTGAAAGTACTGCTCAGTTAAACATAAAACATCATCAGCAGGAAAACAAGGATTCCTAACTAAGGTATATTATATTCTATGTCTCAACAAAATGAGGCAGTTACTAGAGGGGTCAGGAATTACAAAAAAATTAGACACAAAGCTTGTATATACCATATGTTGGATTAAGCATCTCCAGGTATCAGAGGAAGTTTTTATGATAGACACTTAAATGATGAATCCTGAACTGTGATAGAAAAATACATCACAAAAAGACATTTGAAGGTCTCTAAATAAACCCTGGCTAAGAACTGATTATGCTAGATTTAAATATCAGTGTGCGAATGAACTAAGGTTGCACCCATCCTAGGTGAATCCCCATATCAGATATTTCTCCTCTTTTTTCTTTCTGGCCACTTCAATATCTAATTACTCTAGGCAAAACAAAACAAATTCAAAAGGAGAGGCAGAGGCAATGTAACTGTAGAAAACCCACTGGACAAATACAGCAGATACATAGAGGATATCTCCACTGATCCCACCTCTCTAGCTATGCTTCACGTGACAAGCCCAGGTTAAGTAGGTAATACCAGAAAAGGAAAGAGGCTGGTAAGAATAAAACAGCTTCTGAAGTTGCTTACATACATTCTTATCTTCAGCAGCTTCTATTAAGTGGATGTAATTGGTCTGTGTCCTCTGGATCACATTCAGATGCACCTAACTCTTCCTTGTATAAGGGAACAAAGAAGAGTGGTAGATTTTTTACAAAATTATTGGTTTTGAGCATAGTTACTTCTATGCTTAATGCCACACAGCTAAAATGTCTTTTGGATACAGGCCTCTGTGTGCCCCTTGGCAATTCAGATGCTACTCAAACACGCACTTCTGCGGGAATCATTGTGATGCTGAAACTCTTCTATGAATCCAGCTCTACCAAACTATTCGCTGGAAAACAAAAAAACGTCTCAATCTAACAGCTATGTTCTGCAAGTATGGTAATTGCTATGTAGTGTTAGCAGGTATGTCTTCCTTAATGGACAGAAGCTAAGAGGAACTTTTGATGGTTACTAAAAACACATTCTGGCAACACTGGTTGGACTCTGAAAGCCTGTGAAAAGTCTCATAAACCATTTCTGAATACAATCCCTATATACAATCTGGCAAAATCAACACACTCAGGATTCTAGTTTAGGCTTGTAATACCTCTTTCCCTGCAGATGAAAGTGTTATTTGTGAATATTGCTTATAGAGTAAGGAAAGGGATAGGTTACATCTCACTCTGTGGCTTTGAGGTTTGCCTGCTCCTTTTCCAAACTACTAAAATAAAAGTACTCTGTAAAGCATGACTCCTAAGAGACACACATACTCTAAGGGAGAAAAAATGTCTGCATTGGGATGATAAATTACTGACTACAACTAATTAATCAATTAATTGTTTTTACAATAAAACCCAGCATTGGAAGCAGAGGCCTTAAATACATCATGACCCATAGTTTTAGCTGATATATTATGCTCCACCAAAATGCACTATCACTTTATTGTGTAATGTTCCAAATTGGATCTTCTAATTCCGAATTAATTTAGATCCTAAGTATTCTGCATTTGTATTGCCACCCAAAAGGGTTCTTTTAAAAACCATGTTTAAAATAGGGATATACTATATTTACAGCAGGAACATGCTCGACTTTCTAGGATATTAAAAAAGCTTAGCAAAAGGGAACAATGCTCATCATCTAAATGTCTGCTCTCAAAAAATTACTCGCGAGGTAATTTTAGGATGCAGCTCTCCCTGGATTCAATTTACGTTCTGCATCTACAATAAAGGGCAAATGTCTCTGCAGTTCCCTGCTGAAATTAGTGTTGGGCTTGTACTGACTTCTCAGTCTCACAGCTTGGAAGAAGGCCATTACAAAGAAGCACGAAAAAGGGAAATGAGCCGCCACAGAGAGAGTCAAGAGTGAAGATACACTTCAAATCAATTTTGGCATGAAGTTGAGCTCTTGTTATGTCTGGTAGGAATGGATTTTAACAGATAGGAGAGTATAAACCTCGGGCTACTGTTCTCCTAATCACACAGATTTTTTAATATATATTTTTTTTTACTTTCCTGAAAAGACAAAAATATTTTAAGCTTGCTAAGTGTCTAATAAAATCTCAGAAAAGTGTTGTTTTTTCTTGGAAAAAGACCGTAGTTGATCTATGAAACATATTAAACAGAGTTTTAAAGAGAGACTTTGTAATTCTAACTGTTAAATTGTCAAGTTTTTATGTAATCAGTTTCCCAAAGACGATGGAGAAGGAGGCAAAAGAAGTGTCAGTATGATGAAATACTAGAAAGAACTTCGAAACAGTATTTGACAACATATTAAAAAAAAAAAAAAAGAGTGCAATTCAATAAGCAGTCACAATTCAAACATTCAATAGCATTTAAAAGACTACACAATTTTCAACTCCACAAAAATACACATCTCTGAGTGCTATCCTAATGCACAGAACACAATTACAGGAATTAGTCTGCAGAATAGTGGAAAAAAACATAAGGACTGCTGATGAGCACTCCAAGGCTTTTCCACAACTAACTGAAACAGAGGTTGTAAGTCTCACAAAAATCCTGTTTCAAATACTTACCATAAACTCATCACGACAGCTAGACACACCAGCACCTTCGAGTTCAGCTTGCAGCAGCAAGTGTTTAGAGATAGGTATAGTGGGGAACAAAAGAAAGCAGTGTTAGTTGCTACAACTATCATGGCTGAGCAGCTCTATGGCCAGTTATCTGTTTGGAGTCTGTTATAATTTGTGTAAGTGTGCCCAGATAAGATCTTAACTACTATTTCCAAACATACACAAGTTAGTTTCCACTGCATAGGGTGCTAGATTGAGTTCTCTGTCTTTTCTGGGTTATTTCACTAACAAAATGGTCACAACAAAGAGACAATATACCTGCAGACATTCAGACATTCAGCAGCCCCACAAAGTCTTTATAGAATTGACAGCTGCATGTGGTTGCTTGCAGCTTAGGTACATTGCCTACAATGTACCTAAAACAAAAGAGTTTTCACCAAATTGCCACTTATTCACACTGCAACATTCTCAAATTCACTTTATCTATTTTTAGAGACAGATAATAAACATTTATGTGATCAAAAGAAATAATATACGACCACTGAAACATCTCAGAGGCTTTGCTGTTTAGAATTACACCAGCTCCTGCCAAGGAAGCACACTCAGCACAAGCCACACTTCAGCTTTCAGCCATTTATTTTTGACATAATGAAAATGCCTTCCCTCTGAGTACATGGCTTCTCGTCCTCTCTTTTGTCAGTCTACAAGTCACAGAGGGTAAAAGACGTATGAGCTTGTTCAGACTGAGAGAGCCAGCAATTTAGTTTTTTGCTTTGGGTTTTTGGTGTTGGGTTGTGGCTTTTTTTGTTTTGTTGTTGCTTTGTTTGTTGGTTTCGTTTGGGTTTTGGTTTTGGTTTATGGTTGGGTTTTTTTGAGTATTTAATATCTTCCCTGACTGTGGTGGATTTAGTACTGTTGAAAGTTAAAATTGGAATATTTGGGCTGCCACTGACTGAGGGACAGTGACTGCTGAGACAGGATAGAGTCAGAATTTTTTGCTTGTCCTGCTTTTAAATACATCATTAAAGAGGTCAAGCAAATATTTTGTTAGAGAACTCCGCAGACCAGGCAATGCCACCGTGAATCACACATTGCTGCTTGCTAGACTTGTCTCTGTAACTGCAGCTGCTCACGTTCTTTTGTGTATGCTTACAGCTTGCAGACTGAAAGTCCTGAAATGAAGAGGAAAGGAAAAAAAAATGGATTACAGAGGAACTGGCTGGATTCACCCTGAAGAATCTGAGGCAGTGGCTGCTTAAAGCTTCTGTGGGGTTATCTAACTAACCTGAGGGATTAAAACACAACTCTGTTCCTAGATAACCTATCACCAAAGGCATTAACAAGGAGTTTGTAACACAAGTAAAAGCGTTCACCACTTCTACTTCAGCAGCCTTTAAAACTGCAGCCAAGCATCATTAGAGTGCATACTGACATTACATCAGACTATACAGAACTGCATTGTTTCTTGAAAATCAGCAGTTTTAGGCCAAATTCGATGAATCCCAGTGACCTTGCAGTCAAATAAAATGTGAAGCACTGGTGAATTGAATGGTGACTTTAACCAAGCTGAATAATAGTTTAAGCATGCCATGCTGGGATATGCAAAAGAACAGGCTATTCTGTAAAAGTACAAGCAGCCATGTAGAAGATTAGATTGTCTGTACCAGCATCTCTGAAATTCAATCCTTTCTTATATCATTTCAAAGGCAGATGGAAAATGTTTTGCCAAGTCTGCAATTTGGTGGTGACGGAATTGCCTCATGAATGTGATGGAAGTTAGAGGACTACTTAGAATTTCATATATTTGTGAGAGAACAGAGGAAGAATTATCTGAAGTCTTCTAAACTGCAAGAAAAGAGAGGAAATTGGCTACATGCTGAAGCATCGGCAAAAGGACAAGCTGAATCTGTTTGTAAGAACGCTGGCAAAAGATTAAGTGCCTTACAATTTCAAATCAAAGGCCTGCTGGTGGAGAAAAGCTGGAGAGAAAAAAGAGAAACCTCCGAATACAGTTATACTTTGCTTCTAATACAAGATAGGAACCAGGAACAGAGGAATTAAGAGGGAGAGGAATGCAAGGAATTTTTATACAGGTAAATATTTCTGAGCTCAAACTTGCAAAAAGAGAGGAGATACTACGCAAAAATAATAAATACGATAAATACATCTGAAAGAATCACTCATACACAAATAAATTGTACAGACTACTTAGTTTCATATGTTAGCAAGGATATTTAAATACTTAGTAGTTATATTCTGGTTTGATGTGCGTTAGAATACCAGCAACACAAGCTGTGCAAACTGCTTGCAGTTCACTTTGCCATAGTACACTTCAGCTGTTTTCTGCGCTGTTTTAAAAAGGAAGGTTTTATAACACATCTCCCTGCGCCTGTTGTTTTTTTTTTCCCCCTTTGTGTAGAATGTATCTGTGCAAAATATGGCAACGTTGGTAGATAACATACAGCTATAATGTACTCCTATCAATATAATAATACAAAAATATTGTTTCTCCTTATATGCTATACCAGCTACTTTTCTATAACAGAGACAGAAAAGGAAGGACATCCGCAGTCATCTCCTTGTTTGGGACATCAACATCCTTACACTTACTAAACATTAACAAGAGAACACAGTAACAGCAGATCTATTCTGAAATAAGGGATGAAGAGAAGCCTGAAGACCATCTGTGAAAGGACTCAAACTTCTAAAATAGGCACGACTTTGGATATCTGACTGCAACTATGTGATCCAAATAGGTTCTCTTCATTGTCACCCTGAACACAAAGGCTTTGCAAACACTTATAGTCTGGTTTAGATCCGAAACTTTATATTTACATTTGCTTGTCCTAATTTTGCCCTGTTTGAGCTCCAGCAGAAGAAAGAAAATGTGCAGGACAAGTCTATAGGTTCTCATTTCAGCGTGTGCTCTGGGCATGTTCATACACCTGCTTATGGCATCCTTAACCCACTGATAATTTTCTTTAAAAGACACTCTCAGTGCTTTAGTTGACACTCATCTTGTACCACAGCCTCATGCAGAAACATGTCTGTTCAGATCTACCTGAGCCTAGCTATAAGGACTTCAACCCCTAGTTCCCTCTACAATGCTTTAGCCAGAGAATAACAAGGCAGTCTGGATCAGAGCACTATCGATGAGGATAGGAAAGCCATGACTCAGTTCATGGTGCAACATCTGGACATGACCTCTTACATCATCCTCAGTATGCAGAAAGACCACCGTCTGATGATTCAAGAAAGATCTGTGACATACTTGTAGAGGTTATCTCAGTCCTCTCCATTTGCTTCCATCGCCAACTTTTGTCTTTCCTACCTGCTACTTACTTTCCTTTTTCTCATCACAAAACTGGAACAGTAACTTCAGATGTCGCCAGTGTCTGTCCTCATTATGGCTTTTAATCTTTGCCTTACTTTCACATCCTCTCAAGTCACAGCACAAACATGCTTTCCTCCCCTCGCCCCTGCCTCTTTAACTACCATTTTTCCTTTCTCTTTAATCTCTTTATGCTCAGAAACAGCACTGTATCCTGTCTTGAACTGTTGGCTCCCTCCGATACAACTAAGTTCCTCTTGAAATCAGTCTCCTTTTGGCTTTTCTGACTCTGTGCACTTTAATAATTTTTTTCACTATGTTTTGCAGAACCCTCCAGATTTCAGTTCTTAGAAAGAACTGAAAATATTTTGTATTTTGTCTCCTGCCTTTAAATGATCTCAAGGTATTCTTACCTGCAAATTTAAATTTAACTGTTATCTTAAAGCAACTCACAGCCCTACCTCACCACCCCAGAACTATCACTTCCTCATCTCTTTGATATCTTCTTATAAGTGGTTATCAACTATCAACTTTTCAAGTTCAACAAAATTAGCACAGGCTTCTTGAAATTCACTTCCAATATTTTCTATTTTCTTAAGCACCTGGGATAACTCTCTCGTTCTGTCACTCAAACAACAAGCCAAAGATGCAGATGTTTTACTTGCATCTTTCACTAGCCTCTTTCAGTGCGAGAGCCAGTTTTGCAAATTCTTCTGCTCGGTACCTCCTAGGTATACTCTTCTTTATCCCCACAACAAAACCTCTTTTTTCTAGCTTTGATCAACAGCATTTCACTATAATCTATATTTAGAAATACAAGACATATTCAGTCTTCCTTCACTTACTCCACATGCTGCTGCAAAGACTGCTCTTCTGCTACGAAGTTTTGTCCATATCACCCCTTCTCTTTTCATTCTTCCACTAATAGGTCATTTTTCTACAAAATACAATGTATTTGTCTTAATTTTAATGCTCAACAGAGCACAGCCCCATCCTAGTAAATTTCAGTAATTCAACAGCAGGAACTCCAAATCAGTCCTCAGTTCAGTCTCTGTATTTTAACTGCTCTACCTCTCATATAGTAGAGTGAAAATATCCCCTTGTCTTTTTCCCCTCCATTCATTAAAAATATCCCTTATTATGTAGCCTCATAAAACTTTAAGATAATGATACTTAGAAAGCTCTATGACTGCAGCGTACCACCACTGTGCTTCTCTTGTGCTCTGTGCTTTTTTGCATCTGGTATTTCATTTTACTCTAAGATCAGTTGGGCAGGGATCTTCTTATACAGTACACAGTCAAGGGCATAACCAGTGCCATTGCCACATTTTATACTGCTGTTTAGCAATGTTCTCATGTGGGCCACCTGGATGTAGCTCCTTGTTCATAACTAACTACAAGCCCTTGAGAGCATGTCCAAAAGCCAAGGCTGGTCCTGAGATGTTTAAAAGAAAGGAGAGGGGAAAACAGTTGCAAAGCAGAGAATAGCCCTCACAAAGAATATACAGGCTGGAAAACTGACACAAGTTGGACAGGACAAAAATAGAAAAGTTAAGCAAAAAAATCTTTCTTCAAGAGAAAAGCAGGCCTCACAGAAGCAGAAAGAAGCAACTTCTTCTTGTTGCACTTCTCCCTGTCCCAGCCTTGCAAACATGAGTCATTCTGAAAGCAGAAGTTACATACATGCTTCCAGGAAGAAAATTATGAATGTGAAGAACATTCTATAATCCAGAATGAGTTTTCCGTTATAATCAGTCAGCAAGAAGAGACACAGAGAAAATAAACTTATTTCTGTTCTACACATATGTAGGTCTTTGGTTCATTTTAATGGTTTTATTCTAAACTAATGCTGATAGCAATACTGTAACTAACACAGCAAGCAATTACAGAATCTGTCAAATTCTCTTCAGTGTAGATTCCTATGATTCTTTTCAGCTGGATTTACAAGATCAGTATCAGTTCTTGAGTTGCTATCCACGCTGAACTAAAATCTTCAGGTATTTTTTAATATTCTTCATGAAACAGTATTTGTAGTAAAATGGTCAATGGAAAAAACAGTAGGAATCTTTCAGGTAGAAATCAAACATGTTTATACTGAATTACTCAATTTCTGTCATTTGAAATTCTGCATATTTGGCATAATTTTGTTTAGGATTAAAGACCAGCAGAAGTGACTGTTAAGACTTATAAGTATACTTAATCCTATTTTATACTGAAGTCTTTATTGAATTATGTATTTTAAGTTACACTCACGCAAAGTGCAGAGAAAGGCACACTGAACTGGTCTTATATAGCAGTTAAAAGCCTTCTTCAAATGCTAATCATTTATAATTAGACTACTTCAATTAGTAATGAAGCCACAAATTGCCCTCTCCAAGAAAACAGAACATATTCCATGTGCTGATTAAAAGGGAACAGTGATCTTCAAATTGTGAAGTGAATGATTGATGTGAAGCAAAACTCTCTCACAATTTTGTTCTTTTAACTCTTTGATGAACTGATCAACAAAGGCAAGTTTCCCCAAAATTTCAAAAGCATTATTACCAATTCACATAAAGAAAAGCACATCTGTGTTCACGCTTTACATATATCCTTACTTTTGTGTTTTTTCATGCCATTTACCAAGCAGGTGTTATCTTCGCTCTTTTTCTCTCCAGGAATCAGATCTTAATTAACTACTTTCTAGCGTGCAATAAAATCAAAAAGCAACTGACTGGTTGACAACTAGTTCTTCAGCACTAGTCCCAGAAAAGCCTTGGGCAGGAATAAAGGCATCTTGTGGATTCAGTACAACCTCAGTCACTAAAGATCACACGATTTATGAGAAAATACCTAAGCTGAATTCTGGTGCAAGGCTTTTTCCATTTGCTCAGTGTCAGTATTCTAAACTGCCAAGAAGAGCGTTTACTGGAAGAGTGGCTTTGCTCAGTCTTAATGTACGTGCTCCCCGGGCAATAGCATACTTCATGCTCAAGCACATGCAAATAAACAGTACTGAATCAGCTATAATGAAATGGGGCAGGGACAAAGGAAAGAAAATGAGATAATTAATTCAGAAAGTTTCTGCTTTCTGCTGATATGTCAACCAGTGGATTACAGAAAACCAATGTTCTGATACTAGATGTTCTGTTTTGAGATTTTTGGAGAGGTCTTGCATAACTGGGGTTTTGTTCACTGATTTTGGTGGCCTTTTTATTTTGTCAGCAGTGTGTGTGGGCTGTTAAGTGAAGATGCACAGGCTAATGTATCTGTTACATTTTAAAAAGTAGACAAAATCCTCATCAGTGATATAAGTGCGTAGGCAACTGCTGTAGAAGTGGTAAGAATTATATTTTAAAAAAGACTGCAAATGGAAAAAAGCAGACTTGACAAAACGGGATAAAATTCCTTCAACAACAAATCTGTCTCAACAGGAGCAGCAGAGCTAGGTAGAGTGCTTCTATAACAAAATTAATGGAATTTAACAGAGGTTTCCAGTAGTTCATTTTAGCTTTACACTTCTTTCAGAAATTAAGGTCTGCATGTAATTCTTCCCGTAAGGACCCTTAGCACAGTCTCTGAAGGAGGTGGTATGTCTATCCAGTCATCTGCCACTGGTATGGATTGACCCTCATCTGGGGAGGCAGACGATGGGACAGAAGTACAGCTTGGAAGCAGATATAAACTGTAAATCATTCCAGCATCAGAACATCATTTGAAAAAATGTAGGCACTTATAATTGTAATCACTCCCTTCTATCCGTGAATAGGGAAAGGGACATCCTCTTACATTATATAAATACACATCTACAGCACTGATTAATGTCCTTATTAGATCTATAAGCAATTTCTTAAAATAAGCAGGAATACATTCATAAAGAATTCACCGAATATCTAGAATTTAGACAGTAAAACATAGTCTATCTAAGAAAATGGTTGGTTACCCTGTGAGTCTGTTTCTTCCTTCACTGTCAGCTACATTAGTAATATTATGGTGAGCTCACAGCAATTCTGTAAATGTTCTACCAGATCTGAAGAATGATCATTATCCCATAAAATATCAGTGTAAGGATCTTAATTTCACACATTTAACCCTTTGTCTCAGTTCAGGTGAGAACTTTCTGGTTCTGAGAAAGTTATTCACTGTGCATAAGCATGACAAAATTTTTTTTCAAAGCATTTGTTGTTTGATTGCAAATGACCTCACATCCCTGTTAAGATGTTTGGATCGTTATGATCAGAACTCAACTGCATTTTTTGCTCTTTAAGGTTTCCAGATATACTGCAACAATGAAATGTCAGTAAAATGTAGCGCACAATACATGTAAACAGCTACATTGTAACTTATCTGTTTGTACTTTTTATACATTGTATTTAACAGAACCACTGTTTTTGAAGGGATTATTAAGACTAATTAGGAACAGCCTTTGGGTCAAGTGCCTTTGTTTTCTCACACAGAGCTATGTTTAACTTCTACTCTAGATAACATATCTGACTTTTGTGAAGAAGGAAGTTTAGGAATTTATGGTATTAGGAAAACACAACACTGCGTTACTTCTGCTTTTTTGAAACACAGCAATGAAATGAGGAACTGAAGATACAATCTATTTAAAGAGAAAATCTATATTGTTCTAAGACTTGCCTTCTCTGTGGCCCTGTAATGTGGATATTGTTTTGTTTGAAGAAAAATGTAGCATTCTCAGACTATTGATGGACTTTCAGAGTCATCAATATTACTAATTCTGGAGAAATGAAAAATATTTTCCCAGGAGTCATTCAATTTACCACTTACAATGCACAAAGGAACCTGAAGAGAAACAAGAAAAATCACTTTGCAAAATAAAGGTTTATCATAAAAATTAAGTATTGTCCTTAATAAATGGGCTTTCATTTAAAAAATCATCTCACTGCACCAGCTTCAGAATCCACATCTTATTTCACAGAAAATACATGGAAAATGAGCTGTGTGTGCATTAAACACTTAGCAGACATTGCCTTTTTATGTTCTGCGAACAACAGTCAGGAAGGAGAAATAACCCAATGAATTAGTGAAAATATAGGGGTACAATAGCAATCTGGTTGCTTGGGAACTCAACATGAAACTCAGAATAGCTTTACAACTAATCAAGGTTATATTCAGTAAGTGATGATACAAGATGCTGCTCTTGCAAGAAATGAAGATGCATTTTAACCATATAAAACACAACCAATTTTTGGGCCATTCCATAAGGACTATTGATCCCTTATGTTGGGAACATCCTTATAGAAACCTTTATGGATTCTTTCTGTGGCAAAACACCATCAAGTACCATAACACAAGTGAAAAATTTGTTTTTGTATCTGAAGCACAGAGAAGTGGACACTTTAGGAAATAATAAAAATGCAACACAAATTGTCAGCAACTGGATTTTTTTAGAGGGCAGAATGCAAAACTGGAAAGATAATTATTACTTAACTGGGAATTATCCTCAAAAAGTAGAGCCAAGGATAGTAGAATGAAAAGAAATTGAGACCACAGAGAAGAAATTTTCTCTGATAATGAGTTCTTCTGGGTTATGGAAAAACCTTTGATGAAAGTCATGACTCTTGGAATTTACACAAAACACTACAAAATGTAATACAGGAAATACTGGTGGATTGGCTGAACAGCAGCTGAAGAGTTCTTAGGATTTCTCCTCTTTTTTAACTCTCTACTCTTACCATTGACAGCATTGAGTATTTCTAATATTTTTATCACCATTTCTCTACCATTAAAAGTTAATTTCACATTTAAAGTGAAGGAACTCTCAGTTTTTATGGGAACATCTTGTAATAGGCAAACATATAAAAAGGGTGAGAACTGTCACCATTTAAACATCTACATAAGAGCTTACATAAGAGCTATCTATACAGTGACCCTTCATACACAGTAGAGATAAGCACTCCTACAGCACACATCATTTTATATTGCCAACAGCTTATTTATGAGCTAGCTTCTAAGAGGCCAATATAACAGCTCACACACAGAGATAATAAACACTAAGCAGAAGTTGTACAAGGAAGTGTACAAATGATACGGTTATTAGAATGCAATTAGACATGAGGATTCAATGAAGTCAAATGGACATAAAATGCTTAGTTCCCTGGTGCAGGACATTGTGGGTTTTTTTGGAATAGGTTGAACGGATGAAGTAGAACATACTGGCCAACTCCTCTGTACTGAGAACCTGTCAGGACCCTTCTGCCTTCACAGAAACGCACGCCATGGTTAGCAGCAACACAGATCTCCAAAGCAGTTCAGAAACTAGCATGCTCCTTTCAAAAGATGCAGGAACTGTCTTAAAGAAATGTGCTTCTCAGACAAATGTACTTTGTACCTCCTATTCTCTTGCTAACAGCCTGTGATTTGGAGCATATTTCTGCTTGGATACTTTCAGTTACTTCAAGAATCAAACTTCCTAATTTGTTTCCTACTCGTTCTTCAGCTATACCCAGCTGTGTAACAGACTAGCAAGCAGACTCCACCATAATGGAGCTGTCTGCTCTTTGCATAAACTGTGATTGATTCCTCATAAATCCATGTTTTGAGTTGTACATATTCAGATTTAAAAATGTATAGCCAAGACTGCTGACTGTGATTCCATCACACAACAGTATGCTTGTGTTCTGCTACTACGACATTTTCTGTAGTTATTTTGTCACAAAAAACACCAAAAACGTAAAGGGAGCAAACATAAGATACAGAGGTTTTACTCATTTCTTTGCAGCACTCAAAACTTAAATACCTGATTACATGGCAGTAAATTTAAATATACTACACAATACATGAAGACAAATCGAGCCTAAAGTCAATCTTTGCAGCAGGTAGGATCTTGATTTGCCCCTCAGACTCGAAGCTGTTGCCATCTATTCTAAACGCTGTATGTTCTTTGGATAGATTTTTGTAGTTCCAGATTCACAAAGAATCAAGCTCTACTTCCCAGAACACTTTTTTCATACCTTTCAACATATAAGGTGATTTTTCACCTTTTTTGTTGTTGTTATTTAGACTATCAGACAACAACAAAGGCCATTCACTAGCTCCTTTCCACTGTGTTTCAAGGCAACATGATTACACTTCAGATGCACAAGAAAGCCCCAGCTGACTGTTTCAAACTGAAGGATTTTCTAGCTGAAAAAGCTGAACTCACAAGCTCTATTAAAGATTGCCTAGGATCTCAAAAGGAACATAAAGAATAAGGCCAAGGAAAATCAGATGGACACTCGTGAATCTGGATGACCTGTGACTCTCAGAAGAGAGGTCCAGGGCTTTATGCAACCAGACACAATTTAGAGTAAACTTCATGCAGCTCTAATTTCAGCCAGCAGTACCAATCTGTCTGGACTCAGCATTAGGCCTGAGGCAGTGAAAAGATCTTTTTGTTCCGTCTCATTTTTTTTGCTTTTTTTTTTGTTTCTGTTTTGTTTTCCAAATGAAGCTTGTACACACTACCAGACCTGCTTTTCTATTTATATCCTGTTAAGACATACGTGGGTAACTTTACAGACCTTTCAGAAAACACATACTTCATGGGACGTGCTCTGCCAATGCGCAGACTGCAGGGAAGCGAAGCTCATTAGCACTCCCCACAGCCCTGCTCCCACAAACAGGCACACCACAGGCCTTCCAGGTTAAGCAGCTGCCTTTCATTCCAGTGACAACTGAGCTGGAGAACAGATAAGGGGAAGTGACATGTTTCCATCTTAAATTTTGGTCTCTTTCAGTCTAGAGGCTGCATGCAGTGGAGCACGTGCCCAAGGCCAGTAAAGCAGCAACTGCTCCTGTACTGCTGTTTAGATGTAGCAACAGATATCCTGCTTTGTAAGGTGACAAACTATGATCACATTTGACCTTTGAAATTCTACAGTTTGCAGGGTTAGAAATAATAAAATAATAGCAGGCCCAACAGAAAGAATGGAGCTCATGTTTAAAGTACACCTTTTCCTCTTTTAACGGATAGGTATTTATAATTTACTAACCCTGCAATGATAATGAGGATAACCTGACAAAGCAAAGTAAGCTCTCTGGCTTTCCAGCTTAGCCTTCTGTTCACTCAGGTAAGGGAGCTGATTTTCATTTTAAGCAAACATCTAACTATTCATAGGCTGCTCAGCATAAGAAGTTAGGTTTCTGTGAGTTTCTCAACAGCCAGTGCGTCAAGAGGGTCTGAGGGAGACTCATCTGCACGATGCAGAGGTAACTGAGGTTTGGGGCAAACATGGAGAAGGGAAAGCAGCTGTGAAGTGTTGGTGGACAGAGAGGCCCCTGGCAGCACCCATGGGAATGCAGGTGACACTGTGCACGCAGACTGCAGGGGCTTCTGGCTCCTTCTCATGTACTTTTTTGCTCATCTCTCTGTTGCATGGTGTCACTCATGGCATCAGTCACCCAAACAGCTCTGAGAGACTTGATACACTGGCAAGGCACAGTACTGCTTAAGGTGCTAAATGCCATCTGGTCAGTCTGGCACTTCCTGGTCACCCAGGCTAATAATAACAGTTTGCTTTCTCAAGCTCTGCGACATACTAATTCAGCAGTATTGCATCCCTTGCTTCAAGCTGACTTAGTCTCTGGACATCTGAACATCGCTTCAGTGCCTACAGCTGTAGCTATTTATCTTCAGTGCTCTCCGTGGAAAAGATCTGCATCTCTTTCCCCTCCAAAGCTACCAGATTTTTATGTAAGAAACAGCCTAATCAGAGCCACAAAATGCAACATTTAAAGATTAAAGAGTAGTGGGTTATTATTTTGGGGGGAGTGGTAGGGGGACACAGCACACATACAATTTCATCCTATGTCTGTATGCTGTTGCACAGGATAATCTAGCTTTTTGCAGAAATATATTAGAATAATTCTAAAAAAGCACAATAACAACAAAAAACTGAATGTGTCGTGAATACTTAAAGAAAACAAGCCGCTAGTCTTATCTAGAGAATACTTCTAAGATTTCCTTTTCACCATGTCCAAATGATAAGAGTTTCTGTAATAATTAGTGCCTTGATATTAACGAAATCTCAAAGGTACCTTTCATGGAGTTTTCATAGCATGGGCTGTTTTATTTAATTGATGAATAGCTTTGTATGTGCTTAGTTTTAATCCTACCCATTTATCTTATGAATAATTGCTATGTTTGTAATTATTCCAAAGAAATAATACCAATATTTTTAATGATAATAATGAATGACACAGCTTTAGCAAGATTTTTTAATGTTTGTAAAACAATACTCTGATTAGTCAGGCTGAAATATTTGCTCAGTTAATACATAAGAGCTTGATTTTTTTACTTGATCTCACGTCAATATAATGAATCCAACAGGCTTAGTTTCTCTTTTAAACCCATGAACAGATTATTTTTTTTTTTCAATCATGCTTTATAGTCTGCAGAATACTCTTGAAGATCTGTATGTTACTACTTAAAGAATACAAAATACTACCAGAAAGAACCCATACAGCATTTTACCTGCTCTCATATTCTGTATCCAATAGTTGTGTCATGTTGAGAGTTTAAATTGGAAGGTCGTCTTTGTACCAGGTGAGGCAGTTTGTTCTACCTCTCAAAACAGCTTTGTTGCCTATTGCTAAGGTTCCTCATGCTAATGCACTACAAAGACTGGTTATTATTTAATGAATACCTGTCATCTCCTGGTTGGTTCACTGAGATTTTCATTGTCAGTTATACTGTCTAACCTTACATTAAAAATTACAGGAATAACTATCCCCTTGTTCACTAAAGAGAACAGAAGATTTTACCACTTAAGCAAAATGCATGCACAAATACCATCTGTAGTTGCAGTTTCAAGAGTTCTTAAAAATAGGACAGAATCCGTATCTGAGTGCCTGGCCCTGAATCTTGGCCTGTGATCCACAAGTCAGTTTTAGGCCCTTAAATAAGCAGAGACATTTATAAAAAGCCTTCATTACCTAGTCACATCACACAAGTCACTGGCTGCCAGCAGAATCCATCAGTCCCATGTCATTGGAGACGAGTAATTTCTCTTTTGCCAAGTTCACAGACTACAGAGGCAATGGTTTTGATAATAGGCCTTCAGGTTTTTCTATTTTGACTGCTTCTATCTGAAGCTTTTCAGAAGACTTCTGAAGACTTTCAGGAAATACTCAAATCATTCAGTTTTAAAGACAGAGAAGACCTCCTACTACCTGCCATTTTCCCCATATTTTCTCTTTTCTTTGATTCTTACAGAAAAATGCGAAATGAGATTTGCATTTTCAAATTTTTTTTTGACAAGCGACTTACTGATTTGAGACTATAAAACATTATTTTAATCACTTAATTTTTTACCAGTCTAATAAGTTAATATTTAGAGTGTTTTAGATTAAGAAATGAAGCATTTTTTTTACATTCAGTGCTTCTCAGAAAACACCAAGAAAAAAACACCCGTATGAATTTCAACAAACTTCTGGATTTTTTTTCCCAAGTTTTTAATTAATCTGCTTCACTATCCACATCTCCCTTCCCCAATCACTGTAAACAGTTTCTGATCATTAAGGAAATTGTTAACCCTGCAGCTGATATATACCTCTTTTGTTAATCTCATAACAGAGGCTTTTCTGAACAAGCAATACACTTTATAACTATTTTGCTTAAAAAAGCAAACAAGGATGGAGCACATTTATTGTTATAATTTTATCTCTCTTTTGCATGCATGCCACATAAACAATCTTGGAGTGAGAATGGAGGTCTTCCAATTATCACTGTGTACTGAAAACTGGTAAAAGCAGTATGAAAGTTCTTCAGTCTGTGGAAAAGCATTAAGCAAATACTTCATTGGGAAAAATCACTGCACCTTTTGCCGCAGGTTCTCAAAGACGTTGCATACTCAGGAGCTTTGCTTCCTTGCTTTTCCTGTGTACATATACATAAACAAAGAACACAAAGTGTGTTTGGCTTAAACAAAATAGCAACTTTAAGTAAGTTATTTCAGTTTAAACATGATGAGACTTCAAATTATACTTTCTATTAAATTAAATCCCACTTAAGTTTTGCTTACTTTTAAAGCTTTATATCTAACTGCACTTCCCCATAAAAGATCTCAGGTGGAAAAACAACTACATAATTTTGTAGGTTATAAGAACTTCTTCCTGCTTCTCCTGTTAAAAAAGACTGAAAAGCTGTAACTGTTCAACAAATTCATTGTGCTGAAATTTCCCTAAATTCCAATTTCAATGTAGTTCTTATTGGTTGAAAAAATTACACAAGCTCTACTCATAAATGATGTACTTAAGAACCAAGAACATCCAGTGTCTTATGAACCGTAATTACAAATCAAGCCTTATAGAAGAGTCTCTTCCTGTGTCATTCCAGTATTCTCTCAGCAGTGTAGTTTTGTGCAAGTTTTATGTCTCTAATATTAGCTTATTTCCTTAGGGACTGAATATTCTTAACCAAAAATAATTCAAAATATTCTCACAACAAGCTCATGTTGACACTGCTGTGGTGTCACAGCACATGTACTATTATTTGGCTAATGAGTGCCCTTACAATTGTTATTATAAAGGTTATAGTCCCTCTCCCTTTTAATGGCCAGTATTTCACCTCCTGCTAACCTCCAGAGTTTTCAGATTCCTAACATTGCAGGTCTACAAAATTTAATATTGCACCTAGACACAGCACCCTGTGCACACAAGAAAAGGGAATAAAAAGATGGAGAAAAATAACAGTCCTGCACCCCTACAGCCTGCTTAGCACTGTAATTGCTGGAAGAATAATTTTCTGAACTTAACCAGACTCAGCCACTTAGTCAAAGTGGGAACTTGGACTTACTACGTTCTTTAATCGATCAGTTACAAGAGATTCTGTTCCTATTTATCCCCTGAAGGAGCATCCCAGTCTCTGCAGGCTATATAAAAAGCCAGAAAAAGACAAACTTCCTAACACAGGTGCTTAAGCTCAAACCTGGGATAAGACACTGAGCACTCTGAAAAAGTGTGAAAACGTAAACCTCCAAGGTCTTAGAGTGTTAGAATGGGAACTTCACATGCTGGGCATCTCAACAGGTAAGAAGTAGTTCAGAAGACACCAGCTAAAAGGCCAGGTGATGGAAGTATCTTCTTCAAACATGTCAGAATTCATGCAACAGTCTATACTGCTTACAGTTAGTCTGCCTCCTTTCTTCAGGGAGTTTAAAACATTATAGCTCTCTACTATTCAAACAAGGCAGCCCCTGCTCAAAATCAATTACAGTAGCTTGGTGATTAACTAGAAAACCTCACTGCATCGTTCCATTATTTTATATGCTATTTATTTTAGAATCCTAGAGCCTTTGGATATTGGAGAGAAAATGAACACCAAGTTTGATGTTATTTTTATATTCTTGTTTTATCATACTGATTGAAGGTATTATGACTGCTTCAAATAGAAAGCACATCTTAAATTTCCAAAATTATAAAAAGCAACTAAAACATCTGATTGAATGTTAGATATGTTAGACAAATAAATTACTTTTTAAAAAAAGCTTTGAATATTAATGAACACACTAAAAATTGTTTAAAGCCTTATGAAATGGTAATCCCAATCACAACATTAACACATTTCTTTGAGTTCCCTGTAATGATAGGAAAATAGCTATTCTACCAAAGAATTTAGGATACTTCTAAAAGAGCAGAAACAGAAACACTTTTCTACCCTGAAAGTGAAGCTACTCAGATGCCACTCAGGATCAATGTATTCTTAGATAACAAAATACTAGCCAAGCATGAGATTTGCATCTTCACTTCAGATTTCTCCCACATGAACTTCTTTCCGCCTTATCAATGCAGCTACCAAAAGGCTCAGCAAACGCAGTCGAGTGAAGCCTCTCACTGTAGTCCTGACTGAAAACATAATTGTTCATGTCCATGTCTAGCAGCAAGTCATGCCTCCAGACTTGTGATAAATTTAACAGCAAAACAGGAAAAAACTTGGGGATATATGCAAATAAAATATTATCCTACATCTGTAAGAGTTAACATAACAAATTATATTACACGTATTATGCACATCATTTCATTTGTACTTTAAATCAGATGGCCTGATCAAAAGGAGAAATACTCTACCTGCACTTCAAGTAATGTGGGTCAGTTTAAACATGCTTAATGTTACCATGTCCTTACTAAATTTACTTCTGTCATTTAGATCAATGGTACGTATTTGGAGCATTTGCCATGCCTGCTCATAAGACCCTGGTACTAATGCTGTTGTAATTGCTCAGAAAGTACTAAAATCACAGAATTTAATTCTGTGAAAGATTCCCTTTAATAAAATATTGCTGTTTTTTCTTATGACTATGTCATAATTTATTCTTTTCATGCAGTTTGTTTCAGAAGTTTCAAAGTGTTTGACAACAACAAAAAAAATCAATTAAAAGCCCAAAGACATCACTGCAGTAACATGAAAAGAAATATCATAAAATTAAAAGCAACGCTCTAAATTATTCAAGTTAAAAGTTTTTAAAGGTGTCCACAGTAACAAGAAATAACAGAAAGCCTTCAAAGGAAGAAAAAAGGCATCAGGGGTTTGAAGACTGATACTTGGTTTAATATCTGTAATTAGTTTAATAATTTGGCGATACTTTTGCCTCGCAGGATAATAGCAGTTGTCTATAGAAATTACATGTGCACTTGCTTAAAACTCCCTTATTTCATTTACCTATCTATGCACTATTTTACAGATACTTCATCCTCTATCTACTGAACACAGAAATATTTTGTGCTTTTATAATGCCTTTGATCTATAAATCTCAAAGTAACTTGAACAATCACAACATTCTGCAAAATGAAAATTATTTTTACTTTGTAACTGGGGAAACAGAAGCACACGGTTCCCACCTTCAGATGTTTCAGATGTTCCTGAATAAAAATTACAGTGGCCAAAAACGCAGAGGTGACAAACATTTGTACTTTGCAGTGAAGTATGTATGAGTTACAAAGCCTTGCTGTGTCAGCAGCATTGGTCCAGCTGGACTTACTTAAGTTCCAAGTTAAGAACCTGACGATCTTCACTTTCAGTGTCTGAATGTATAAATGTTGGGGCACATGATTTATTCCCTGACTATATATTATGGCACAGTGTGTAGAAACCCACGCTAGGGAAAATTCTTCTACCTCATTTGATCACTTTTATAGTAACACAAGCTGAGAATCTCACAGATGGTGTATTTGCCATCATTACCTCTTGTGATAGCGTCCCAGTTCTACAGTCTGAGGATCCAAGAACAATGGAATTAAGGGCTTAATACAGGACTTGATCTAAATTCACCTAGAGCAGGATGATGCACTACCCCAGAGATAGTGGCAGAATTAGCATAATGAGGCAAACATGCTTCAGAGTCATAACTTCCCTTCCAATGCCTCTTGCAATGCTTCCTTTGCTCTGTTGAGTACTAAAAGCATCTCAGGGCAGCTGACAAGTGGCTGATAAAGGAAAAGAATAAAATGCTGTCACAAATGTTTCCTGTTCCCTTTAGGCTCTCCACACACATGATCCAAGCTACAGGAAAACAGGAACTGCCATGCTAGAGTAGACTGAAATGGCTAAACCCTGCCTCTAAGTGCAATCAGTAGCTGATGCTTAGGGGACATAGGAGAAACAAGCGAAGGACAGCCTGATCCTTCTGAGCAGACATCAGTACTTCTGGCAGTCAGAAGGTTAAGGATTTCCTGAACTGCCTATCTGCCATGAAGTATTAATTCATCTGGCACCAAGTTCAACAATTTTTTAAAATTTTATGAAAAAAAAATATTCCTTTTGCTTGTTTCAGATCTGCTCTTTCAAAAATGACATGTGGGTTCTCTGCCTTCCTAAGTAAATTGTTGTTCATGGACACCTTTGCAATAACACATTTTTATTGATCTCTCTGTGATCCCTCTATTTCTCATAACCTTTGAGTCCTCTGCTTTTCAGAACATCTATCTGGAAACATTCTTCTATAGTAAAAAATCCCATTATTCATATACCTCTACCTCACCTTTAACCCAGTTATTAATCATCACAACTGATAATTACTATGATTAAGAAACAGTGACACTTGAGTAAAAACATTTCCTCTCATTTCATAATAGCTTAGTGTCCTAAAGAATTTTTCAACAAGGGACATGGTCAGAAATCCCAGCTCAGCGGTGCTATAGCTATTCCAGTAAACTGAGGTGCCAAAGAACATTCCCACTCAGAAGATTTTTCTCTCTCTGCAATTTGTCAAACCATTAAAATCACCCTTGCAACACCTTTGGAGCACGTGAGCTGGCACTCTCTGGACAGTACCACTTCTGACACAGTGCACTAGGTTAAGATGGTTGGCCACAGCCAGTGTGGATGCAGCCCTCTGCCTTTGAATGCTGATAGTATTTAATAGCATGGCCAGATGCTGCCTGGCTGCCCCAAGGATACTGAACATTCATAGTTTAGAAGCTCTACTGGTATCACGCTTACTCCTGTAAACCATATCTTATTTTTTCATTTTAAATTATTATAAAATAATTTCTTAATTTGTGACTTTCGTTCCAGGGAAGAGTTAATCAGAGATAAGCTACTTCTTTGAAGATTAAAACCTAAAATAACCCAATCCCTTTCCTACACGTTATCTTTCCAGGCGACCCTCCATTATAGACATTTTACCATGGCATACTTCCCTACTTGCTTAGTTAAGACTTAGTTAAGGCTAACTAACTGATTATCCAAGATTTCAGTTACTTCCTTAAGTCCCACGGCATCTCATTGCAGTTGAATTGAACTGAGAGCTTACCGAGTAATGAACTGAATCTGACATGATGATTCCTCTGATCAACATAATTATGACTTTGCTAGGTTCCATTTAGGAAACCTAATCACCTTCTTATTGAAACACAGACCTTTATGCAATTTTAATGTATTAGTGTGAACTTTACTCCTACTACATGTTCACACTTCTTCCAGGCCTGTTGGTTTTTGTAGGGTTTAACTATTGCACTGCTCTAGCTAGTTCAACAAAAGCACCAATTCTGCTAAGCTCTGCAGAATGCTCTGCAGATGACTTGTTCAATTTAACTTCAGGTGAGATTCATCTCACTGACTTTGGATAGCTACAGTATAGTTGTTTGAGTCTGCATTCCTAGATCCCAGCTACAGTCGGTAGAGAGAAAAAGGCATTTCATAGGCCAATATACTTCAGTCTAGTGAAATGTCAAGAAGTAGCTGAGATCCACACTTTTAAACTGTAGTCATCTAAAACTAGCTGAGACAATTCTGTTTCCTTTACATATTCTTTTAATACCACCTTCCTCGTAAGTACATGAGGAAAGCTAATTCTTTGATTGTCCTGAGAAACAATAGAGGAACAGCACTTGAGAGCATTATGTTGTATCTTTCCAAGTGATTAGCAGTCGAAGAGTGCCAACCTGCAAGCATGAATTATATTCAATTACCATTAATCTAGAGTAGAAAACAAAGGCATGATTGTTCACAGAGGTTTAGTATGTAATTCTGTCTTTTTCAATGATTTCTCCAGAACATGCCATACAGCCAATGAAAATCTTCCAGGGACCTAATTTATAGCATGGTCTAAAGCATAAAATTGTCCTCTCTCATGAGTTACGAACAAATACAGTGTCAGCGTAAGAGAGAGAAAATCTGAACCAGCAGTGTGTTTTCTTGAGCCATGAAGAAGGAAATGGTAATAAGAGATAGTGAGGTTTATTATGTGCCCTGGTTCACTATGTTCACATTCAACAAATCATTACCTTGTTCTGTGACTCAGTTTACCCTTGTGCAGACCAAGTATTCATATTTTCTGAAAAAGCAGCTGTGAAGACTTAACAGCTCAGAATTAAACTTTGCTTTCAAATACACACTAGCTTCTGTTTGTTTCATGTCTGAAAATGAAATCGGAGTCCCAGCCCCTGAGGTTCACATAAATAATATGAGACTCGCAGTTGGAAAAGGGCTAGGAAAGCGTATAGCAATATCTAAACTTGCTTTGCACGGCATTTTTTGGGACATGTTTTCTAATCATTGACACTATCCAAACATGCCACATTTCCTCTTTAGCAAGGTTTTACTGTGGGATTATCTTGATTGATGTGGATAACAGCATTGCTGTGAAGAGAGGTCTTTTATCCATGCACTCCAGTTCTGTTAACAACTGTAAAGATTAGAGGTTTATACAAGAGGTATTAACAGACTTTTCCTGTTATTAACCATTTAGGTCAGTATTTTGCTTTATATTTTGTGGATGAAGGCCTTATGATTAAGTATTCAAAATGATTCTGCATTCTTTTTCTTGTTTGATTTACTGTTGGACAAGCTTACTTACATCTTTGTTCACCTTTTCATATTTGAGGAACTGAAAAAATCTGCAGGCTCAAGGAAGGTGAATACATTATATCATACATCATTGTATAATACATTTCCAAATTGTTTTATGGAACTAAAAATGTTACCAGTTAAGGCCTCAACTCTAGAAAAATTACTTGTAAAATGACATATGCCATAGCTTGGATATAACCCTCATCAGGGTCACAAGACATTCACAACTAAACATATTATTCTCTTCTCAATGCTGTGAACAGCACTGTGAGAGAGAGAAAGAAAGGGCCACTCAAATAAATTATTACATATAATTCAAAGATTTAAATCATCTTCCACCTTGAGACCAAATATTTAACATCCCTTTCTCACCCATAGTCCCCAAAAAAATCTGACAAGATTTTAACTTTTATTTTTGTCAAAGGGCTCAGAAACCTTTTACATACTTATCTTGAAGAAAACCTATGCCACAACTATTCCCTACTGCCTAGGCATTTGAAAGTTAAAGGTATGCAGATATTTTTCTTCATGATGACAGAAATATCAGAGGCTTAAAATGAAGAAAAACAAAACAAAACAGAGCAATACCATTAGGCTGAAATATGTGTAGTCACTTCACTTCAAAGCCTGTAGCTTCCAAAAAAACTTGGTGTTTGCATGATAAAAGCAATAAATGCTCAAATGAGAAATTTTACCTGTAAATAGGTTTCTTACCAATCACATATGTATATAGCTTAAAAAGCATCCCAGAAGCCTTATGGTTGTAAAATGTTTAGTTGTTGACCTCACTTCATTCTTCCTAAGGAGAAACAGATGGCTGTAATTGAAATTATATGTGATTTTAAAGTTGTGCTTAATTTATGGATTTAGATACAGCTCTTCAGTATTATACAATAAAAGAGGACTTCTTTCTTCCCTTCTTTCTTTCAGGTGAGTCAGCTTTTTTATTAATGTGTTTATTTTTAAATTCTGGCCACTGCTTTAGGCAACGGCGTAATTGTAGCGCAAATCATTGCTCAGGGCTATACCTATACTGTGTGTTTGGCCCAAACACAGGCTGATGACACCATCCACTACCTGGACAATTAACTAACTCCAAAATCTACACTACACTCCCTTTTCTTGCTTTGGGGTACCACAGTCTGGTAGAGATCTCTGTCCTTGCCCAGTGCCAGCCAGCGTGGGCAAACCTGAGCTCTGCTGGGAGCCAGGTCCAGGCCAAGCTACCAACTGACTTTAGCAAGAGAGCTGGTACTGCTGTCACCCAGCTCTCAGCCACCTTCCTCTGCTGCACCCCTTGTCTGAGGGAAGCCAAATTTCTTGTCCTTCACCTGAGGACACAAGAGGGAAGGTAACCCTCGCACAGTAGAGCACCATGCTTGTGTTCATGAATGCAGGAATACTTAAAAGCAACTAGAAATCACTAATAATTTAATGAAGTGAAGAGACAGTCTGGAACCATATAAAGCAATAAATCACATCAGTACAAGAGAAACAGAAACTCTTCTAAGAAAAAAATATGTATTCAAGAGGAAGGCTGCAAAATCTGAAGAAGCATGTTCCATGAGTCAAGATAAGTGGCACATTGGTTTTTTTTGTTTTGCTTTGTTTTTTGGGGGGAGTTGTTTTTTGTTGTTTTGTTTTGCCTTTTTTTTTTTTTTTAATAAAAGAAATAGCATCAGAAGCTAGCACTGTTTGAGGAGTAAAATCTGGCTGAACTCAGCTGTTACAACTGTCTTACTATCTCATTTGAAAGTATGGGGACATGAGGGTTACTCCAATACTTCTGTAATTCTGGTTAGCATATTATATCAGAAACATATTTATTTTACATAAAAACAGGGAAATTATTTCTGCTGATGCAGAACCATTACAATGTGCCCAGTTCTAAGCAAAGCAAACAATTTGCTTTTGTTTGGCAACTCATTGAAAATATAATTTTCTTTCATGATATAAAGAACAATTACATCAGCACAATTCTTTATAGATTCCAGTGATAAAATTACTTTTAATGCCATGTGACAAAAAAACCACTTTCCCAGGGGATTAAATTTCCCATCCCCTTAACACTGACCTAAGCTCTACAGGAGAAATAATCTCAACAGCAAAGCCCTGCTTGGCAACATTATGCAATCTTTTCTAGGACCTTTCCCTGCACCCAACCCAGCTAACACCATGGCAGGCCTACAAATCTGTTTTGTAAGATGAGGTTAAACCTTCAGAAATCTTAATTAGTCTCCTGAGCATTTGCAAATAGGCACATACACAACCAAGACCAAGCAAAAAGGTCTACTGAGTATGGGAGGAATGACAATCAGTGGAATAAAGTAAATGTCTCAAAAATTTGAAAACAAAATTTGAAGTAAAAACCCATATTTGAACATTTAAAGTAATTTTTAGATAACTCTATTCATAGTGGGGAATCACTGAGATTTTGCATGACCCTGAGACAGACAGTATGCTTTAAAAACTATTATATTTACAAAAAGTCCACCAGATGTCTTCTACTTTCCTGCTTAGATAAAACAAAAATTGAACCCATGTGTTCATAAACACACATTACTGAGGTACAGTCAAGAGCTGCCTGAAGGGCTTTTCTAAAATGAATTTCTAAGCTCCTCCTCCTTCTGACCCTTCTGTAAGGGAGGAAAAGGAGTCAGGATCAAATGGGTCAAACTAACTCAAAGAGGAAGCCCTTAAAAACTTGAAACTGGTTTGAGCCTTTCTTCATCCGATGCAAGTGGATAGAACCATTGCAGGGCACTGTGCAAAAAGATAAGCCTGGCACTACAGCTCTTGCCGCCCTCACGCAGGGTGTTGGATCACTAGACTTCTTCAGCAAGTGTAAGCAAATGGCTTGTGGCCTCACGTGAGAGGCCACCCAACTTGAAAAAGCTGAGAAAATAAGGCTAGAACAGAAGCACAACATTTAAATTAACTGTCACACAAAAGAAAACTGTCCAAACTGAGTGAAATATTGATGTTAAACAGCACGGTTCAGAATCTATTTAAAGAAAAAAAAATAATAATTGATTTTATTTTCAGGAATTTAAGAATTTGTTTTTTAAATTACTGCTTTTCTAGCACTGAGTTTGAACACTTCTCTGCACTCCTGATTTTAAATATATCTTATATTGAATATTGCATTTGAACTGAAAATAATATAGTAAGGTAATAAAAATTTTCCAGTGGTCGTTCTAAATCAACAAAATGGAATGGCTTTCCTTCTAGTTCCTTCTACCACTAAGAAACTGAGAGCCTCTTCTGTTGAGAATCCCTCCCACAAATTTTCAGGCACTCCTAGTACCTGGCATGTAAATACCTGCCTTAATGAAATAATGATAGTTTGCCCATGGACTTGAATGAATTGCAGATCACTTGCTTGGTAACATTTTGCACTTACTTATCTCAGCAAATGAATGGATAAAAGATGAATGCCTTTGTAAGACCAATTATATCGTTGTCTTTAGTCGTCTTTAGTCATCAAGTTTAATTTTGCTAATATTTTCAGGGGCTAATTCTCACAAATTTTTACAAGAGTATTACTTTAATAGATAGAATGTTTCCATTTATTGCATTCAAAAAGCAAACTAGCTTCTGGATGAGTAGCTGCAGTGCAGAATTCTGCAAAATACCAACATTTCAACATGCTAAACTTACAATAGTGCTGAATAATGTCATTTTCAAGACAAAAAAAAAAATTCCACCATACATTTAAAATATACCGAACTCTCAAACTAGAAGCCACATTTATTCCCTTTCAAAGCTCAAAGAAAAGGAAAATCAAGGCAAGTCCACCAAATGTTTCACATTTTTGGTCAAAGGGCAATTTACATAAAGCACCTAAATAATGGAGACCTATAGGCTTTCTTTCTTAAAATGCTACAGATGTATAGTACCACACTACATGCTGCAAACAGCAGTAAGCACCTGAGATTGTGAAATACAGAATAACTGATGATGAGATGATGACAGCAAAATTAAACATGTCTCATTTGTAACAGGGGTCACTGGATCATATGATGTAAAATTTTCCTGAGCTCTGATAATTTCCTCTGGGATACCTTAATGCTTGAATGGATTTCTATCAGAATTACTGGAAGAAATGCCAAGTGTCCATTGGTGCTGGATATGAACTTTGTCTTTTTTACCAGGTTTTGATGTCTCTTCTGGAAGGATCCTAACTACATCATATTCCCCCACAGCAGATCACACATAAATAAGGTGAAATATGACCTAAAAGACACCTACATCTTCACACACATGAAGCGATGCTCTCGCTTCAGCCCAGTAAGGACTCTCCTGTTTGACTCCACTCTTTTGCCTTTGCACACTAGATTTAGGAAAAAAAGGTAAAACCTATCTTCTAGGTTTGGATGAATTATTTTTAAAGTAAATATTTCTACTTCCGAAAATAGTTGTGGCACAACCGCACTGAATTACTTCCACTAAATAATAAAAAAGAAACAAAAGCCTCAGTCATGCCAATGATTAGTTCTTAGGATCATTTAGGTTGGAAAAGACCCTTAAGATCATCAAGTCCAATGGTAAATCTAACACTGCCAAGTCCACCCCTGAACCATATCCCTAAGCACCACATCCTCACATCTTTCAAATACCTCCAGGGATGGTGACTCCACCACTTCCCTGGGCAGCCCATTTCAGTTCCTGACAACCCAATCAGTGAAGAATTTTTTCCTAATATCCAATTTAAACCTCCTCAGGCACAACTTGAGGCTGTTTCCTCTCATCCTATCACTTGTTACTTGGGAAAAGAGACCGACACTCACCTTGCTACAACCTCCTTTCATGTAATTGTAGAGAGCAATTTACTAATTTCAAAGTGCCTGTTTCTTAATTCTCCACAATATTGTTATAATTTTGAGTTTCACAATATTTTGCAAGTAAATAAGCTTTCTCGGCTTGCAGCCTAGTAATTAGAATGGGCTGTCTGAGGCTCAGATTCAAATCTAATCCCCCTCTGAAACAAAACAAGCATTTATGAAAATATCTTACACACAAAGTAATAAAGAATTGCGGGCTGGGGCCCCTCAGTCTCTCATTTTTTCTATTAAGCACTTAAATATTCATTAACACAGGAACCTGGGCATCCCCAGAGAGTGTTCTAAACAGTAGGTTATAGAGTTACTTTTTGTATTGCAGACCAAAATAGATGCTTAAGTGTTTTACATGTAGTGGACCTGTTCCAACAGAAAAGCATGACATTCGGTAATAGCATATAGGTCCATGGTGAGGACATTTTCTTCCAAGTTAGGAAGGAAAAAAAGTACATTTCCTTAAAAACAGAAGAGATTTGAACTGCTCCTTATATTTGAACTGTTCCTTATCCAACATACATATGAAAACTGCAGCACCTGTTCCATGATTGCAGCTATATTCTGCTTTAACTCTAGCTTTTGCTTTTATCTAAAATGCCTGCAAATGCATTTTTGGTTGAACAAAGCATGTTGCTCTGATCAGCTGGAAAAAAGGAGGGAGGAAGGAAGAGAGATCTGTTTCTCATCAGCTGGAGCAATTTTAATTTATTTATTTTTAAGTCAGTCACTGAACTGACAAATCAATTTATTGTGTAGCCCAAGTGCAGATCACCTACCCTGAAGTCAAAGCAAAGTTGCACATATATAGGCAAAATTTGGCCTTCGCTTTGTGAGTGCACCCCTCTGAGCTGCAGAGCTCAGCCCCTACTGAAGGCTCTGCAGGTTCCATGTCAGTGAATGTCAATGGGTAAGCTAAAAGAGAGAAGCTTTACAGAGATTAAGAGATTACAGTTTCTCTGCAAGATATAATTAAATGAGAAGGGAGCTTAATTTCTCTAATTCCTAAAATGGAATAAATCAGAGTAAAATATTTTGTGTTTTTATTTTCATGAAAGTAAGTATTAATGTGTTTCACAAAGCATTGTATCACTACACATTTATTTCAACAGCAACAAAGCAGATGTATCCATTAACAAACACCTGCTGAGATAAGCACTTTGCACTGTACTAATTCATACTGATATCTATTATACATGGCTTTTTATAATTTCATCTAACTTCTTAATTCAGTAATTCTACAACAATTCTTAATAGCGAGAAATTAAATAAAGATGTAGAATTGTGGCAATTTTCTGCAACCTAAAGCAAAACAAATACCTGGACCAGATTTACTACTTTGCTATTTACCATGACAAGTCTGCATCTACAAAGAATTACTGCTGGATACTTCCTGATCATAAGTGGGAAGAATTTTCTGCTAGCTATTTAAGTGCTGCATCAGTGACACAAAATTTTAATTCCTATTTGTGAGGAACACATGGATGGCTTCTGGATTAAGCTTCTCTGAACACATCAGGATAATAAAAGAAAGCAAGAGAATCACAAAATCGTCATAGTTGTAAAGGACCTCTGAAATGATCACAGAGCCCAACCATCAACACAAAAACCAAACAAACAGAACCAAACCAAAAAAAACCACAACACCCCAAACACACACTCCACCAAAAAACACCCAGAAGAAAAGAAAACAAAACACACTCACAACCTCAGTCACTAGAGCCTGTCCTGAAGTGACACATCTACATGTTTCTTGAACATCTCCAAGGATGGTGACACAACCACATCCCTGTGTAGGCTGTTCCAGTGCCTGATCACTGTTTCAGTAAAGAAATTCTTCCTAATGTCTAATCTAAACCTCAGTAAAGAAATTCTTCCTAATAACCAATCTAAACCTCCCCTGCCACAACTTCAGGCCATTTCCTTCGGTCCTATACCTATTTACATGGGAGAGGAGGCCAACACCCACCTCTCTACAACTTCCTTTCAGGTAGTTGTAGAGTGCAATGAGGTCTCCCCTCAGCCTCCTCTTCTTCAGTCTAAATAACCCTAGTTCCCTCAGCCACTTCTCACATGACTTGTTCTCCAGGCCCTTCCCCAGCTTGGCAGCTCTTCTCTGGACACCTTCCAGCACCTCAACATCCTTCTTGTAGTGAGGGGCCCAGACTGCACACAATGCATGAGGTGTGGCCTCACTAGTGCTGAATACAAGGGCACGATCACTTCCCTCTTTCTGCTGGCCACACTATTGCTGATGCAGGCCAGGATGCTTTTGGCCTTCTTGGCCACAAGCAGCACCAGTAATGCAAAGAAGCCCTCCTCCACAGGGATACTGCAGGGAGGTGACATATACCGTGGGAGACTGGTTCAGATCTCCAGAAGGTTTTTCAAAAAATGCTCATACTTGAAAAGCACCACTTGATATTGCCCCCAAGGAAACACAGTGCACACAAGATAGAAATTTACCCTCAGTTATGCAGACAGTTTACCTGGCAGCTGGTGTCAGGTGCCACAGAGAGCAACGACTGCATCAGAGGGGAAGGGCTCCAAGCTTTTCACCTTCCTGCAGATGAGGAAGTCTTGGGAGGAGCATTAGGGCAGCCTCTGCCTCCACTCTGGCTTGAAGCACTTCATTTAGGAACCCAGTGGCCTAATTTAACTGTTAAAACTGAACTGGAAAGCTATTGTACAGTGTGCCTTCAACAACTACAAAGGCAGAAAGTACAAACACATTCATCTAGTCTGACATCAAGTCTGCAAAATTCCGCTAAATTCTGAGAATTTCTGTGTCAAATCAAAATATTCTGGGTTAACTGCCATTTCTTTTTGGAAAAGATCTAGGTGCAATTTCACCACATTTCAAGACATACTGTTTCAATAATGAATTAAGCTCATTTTAAAATACCTTTTTTTAATCTGTATTTGTTCTTTCAAATGTGAAATTTACCCATTCCATTCACAATGCATTTTAATACAATTTATTCTTCCATTTGAATGGAAAGACAAATTATCCAGAAATAAACAAAATAAATTAAGACATCACCAGCTCTTCTCTTTGGAACTGAATATTTCACTGTTCCTCATCTACTTTTAAATGTGAATTTTGTTACCAGGTAATCTGTCACTAGAGAAGCTATTCCTTTTGCATCCATAGAGTGGAAGAACTGTGAATTATCAGGAAGAAAACTATCAGGAATCCTCTGCAAGAAAGCCAATCATGATGCAACTACAGAGCCTGAAATCTGCACCAAGGTGTAGGTCTGATTTCTTAGGAACTGGGGAGGTATGAATGTGACTTTCTACTTTAGATCCACTGCATAGAAACAGAGGGAGTTTTAAGAGTGTCCTGGTAGAAAGGGAAGAAAACAGGAACAGGATCTAGACTATCCTTTATCTCCCTGACCCTGAACTTGCTTGCAAAGAACAGGACCTGCAGGATATTTCCTCCCACTGCCCCAAAGCCATTTGTCCTGTGCATTTAGATAATAAAAATATTTGGGAGATTCTAGACTTCACAAAGAAACTCTCCCCAGGAAGAAGAAACACAAACCAAAGCCTAGCACTAGTGCTGTGACCATCCTGCTTTCTAAGGTTTTCTCTATAGGGCCACTTTCCCACTTGGGAAAAGTGAGGCACCTGACACCTGTGCCCCATTCTCACTCCCACACATTGTATTCCTCTTGCACCATTCTCCAGTCCTCTCTCTTCCTCTACTCATCATGACCTTACTTTTTATGGTCTCTCTTCTTGACTCCTGATAACTAACAAATCCCCCTTAGAAAACTCAAGAAAGTATTTTAAAAACTCAGACTCCATTAGCCCCGAAACAGATCTCTCCCTTGATGAAAAGAAGAAAAAAAGCTACTACAGAAAATAAAGTCCAAGTGTACTGGTATAATACCTGCAATCACTGTATTTAATTTTATTTTTTGCTCTGTTCCCTTCTTCATACTCTGTTTACACCACTTAGTTGGATACTATTACTTCATCTTTGTACAGTACATAGGCAGTTCTTGTTCCCTGCCTGTCCATAAAACACAACTATATTGATTAAATCTATGAGAAAGCATATTATTAAAAAGACATCTGATTTTTATCTTGATCTCTGTGTTGATCCCCATCCTGCACACATTCTTACACAAAAAAAACATTTTTCAAACATTCAAGAAGATGCAAGACTGAATGGATACCTCAACAAAGGACATAAATCAAAATATGTAATTCAATTGCAGGGTTTAATATAATGGTAAACTTAAATTCTATAATAAAGAATGTTAAACTCTACACTTCTTTCACCTCATGCTTATAACAGTAATAAATATCTGTTTTTCATAACAGACCATATCCATAGGAATTTTATTCTATCTATAGTGAAAAATCATGCTGTTTACCAAAAAATCCCATCTCATTTAGGGACAAAAACCAACCAAGACTCTTGCATGACACTCCGTTACTTAGATTAGGACATATTCATTAAGTTACAGCAATCTCTGATGTTGCTATAACAGCAAAATACAGATAACTAAATAATCACACTTAGAGAATACTGTGGCATACATACATAAAAACAAAAGATAGAAAAAAAAATTAGAAAAAGAAAAAAAGATAAAATATCAAACAACAAAGCCCTGTAAGAAAGTCCTGGTACCAGCCAGTCCCTGAGGAATTGGAGCTGAACTGCTGGAGCACCTCACCTTCCACCGGAGTTGTGGACTGGGGAGACCAGGGACAGTGCTCCGGTGCTCAGTGAGGTTAATGCTACAGCAATCAAGTAAAATCAGCAGGAAACCCATCCTATGGGCAGTTAATTCATAGCAAAAACACACAGACAGCTGCAGTGAAGTAAAAGCAGAAAGGGATGAGAACAAACACAAGATGCTAAAACTGCAAACAAGCAGGGGAAAAAAAGTGGCAATAGGCAAGAGCAGTTTAAGAAAAACTGTAAACTGTAGTCAGGACATTATCAGCAACACAAAGCACAGAGGCCTCCCACACCCTGAAAGGCAGGCAGGAGTTAGTGATGGACTTCAAACAAAATAAAATTAATTCAGCAAACAGAAATTTTCTTTCAGAAGGAAACTTTTTCCTTTAATCACCTGTTTTATATTCTTCCTAGTACTATCAGATAGAGATTGAAAATTTTCAAAATCATTCTAGAAGATGACATGATAGAATGACAACCAAGCTGTTGAGCAGATCTCGCCTGTTCCCCAAAAAAATCTTTAAGAGTTTACTAAGAAGAAAAATACAGGACAGAAACTGAGTTCACAAACGCTGCTGCCTTAGCCAAGAGGTGACTAATGTTACCTCTTTCAAAATAAAAAATGAGTTGTCGTTTTTTTAATTGTAGCCACAGGATGAGGTACCTCTTACTAGCCCTCATACAATAACTAACAAGTAGTCAGAGCACTCTTCCAGGCTGCTTGAATTCATTCCTATGCCAGGACAATTCCACTCCATTTTGCAACCTGGCTATTAAGAGGAAGGTCGCCATTCCTATCAAGGCATTCTCCATTGTCCCAGTGGACGCTATGAAATTATAGTGGACAATGCTGAACTAGAGAATTCAGCAGCCACCTTAACTGGAAAGGGAACTTCAAATCCCTGTGCCAAAAGCTGATATTAGAGCTGAAGATGTCCTTAGCATGGACACTGGAGCCCTCAGGTGAATACAAACCATTAAAACTCATGCTCACACATATTTTCTCTCTGGCCCACTGAATCATAAATTATTTTCTGCCTAAAATAACCAAGAAATACAAGGTTAAGGAAACTCCTTGTACGTGAGAAGAGATTCTGAATCAGTTCAGGTCTCAGATGGTGTGGGTGAATGCTTTAACCACAAAGCAAGTATATACACTGAGAGACTTTTATATCAGCAGCCCTTCAGTTCACTGCCTTAAATGCAAGAAAGTACCTATTGCGTTTTTTAAAAAATGACCTCTACAGAGTGTTCTTGAGACAAGCCAGCTAGGTTGAGCACAGGGAGAGGGCATAGTGTTCTGTTTCTTCCTCATCCCTTTCCATCTCCATGAGGTATGGTAGAGATGGCTGTCTCATTCTGTACATACGTAACAGCCAGACTCAGCCTCTCCCACAAGCCATAAAGGAGCAGAAAGGCAGCCAAAAGTAAAGTGGAGTTGTTTCTACTGCTGGACTTAAACTTGGGACTTAGCATTTACTCACTCCCTACCTGAACAGGTAAGTCTATCATGGCAGAGTCTGAGCAATTCTCTGGGAGCTGGAAGACATCCTTCCTACGTGGCAAAATTTGCCAACTACCTTCTTACCTTTGATATAAAATTTAAAATTCATACAACAAATTTGGTAGGTTCTGCAGTGATTAGCAAGCTGGGAAGGTTTGGTAAGGAGGCCTCTATTCAGTTACGCTTCCTGAATGCAAAACTTGATCACACCATTGCAACTTCAGAGAGCACATTAATCAGAATTTAGCTTCTTTCCTCGAATCGGTTCTGGCACATATAGGATACCAGGAACTGGTTTAAGCTTCTGGGCTCTTAACTGGGCACAGCAGTATATTTGAGAATAGAGAGTGAAAAATTACTTCTGCATATTCCAGGACAATCAGTCCCCTGCAGGAATGAAGAGGGTGCCACTGAGAAGGCTGAGCCATGGGTCCTGGTTGAGGCAGAATGACTAAATAAATCCTAGCTTATACATATAGTTGTGTTCTGGTGACTGTTGCACCCGGTTTCTTCTGGGTCAGTTACAGTAGTTCACTATGTACACTACTGCAGCCTGCATTTCTTCATATTCTTATGGAATAAAAATATTTCACTGGCTACTTCGAAAAATTATCTGTTACTAGCTATTCTCTAACAAACTGCCAAGAGATGTGATTAAAGAGAATTTCATTGTAGCATTGGCTTTCCTTTAAAAATGAAAAGGGCAGGTCGGGAGGAGAGAGATGCCGTAAGTCCAGAAGCAAAACACTGTTATTATACTGAAGTGGGAATGACATCCTTGCATTAACACAGTATAAAATCATGGTAGCAATTTTTATGCTATATTATTTTGTTTTTGTCAGGTCACTGATTTTCAGTTTCATCAATACTGTATAAAACTAAAGAAGATAACAGAATAAAAAGCATCTATTTGGAGTTCACTACTGAAGCTAGAGCATGTTAATGCTTTTGTGATTTCAAACCAACCAACCCACCCTCAGAAAACATGGGTTACTCTGGTCCCAGAATAACATAAATAGCTCACACTCCGAGGTTACAGAAAAAAACAACAACAATGTACCAAGTAAATCTGATACAATTCTGAGTAAGTTCATGTCACTACAGTTTACAAGTTGATCTTTACCTTCTTCTAACATGCAACAAAGTAACCAGAGAAGTACAAAGCCAAAAAAGCAACAATGGGCTTTGTTTACTCTCATATGGACCCATCTTATTAAGCTTTTTCCAAACATTATTAAAGTAAAATTACCACTTAAATCACCCCAGATTTATCTTACCAATTTTCATCTTTCAGCGAAGTTTTGACTGTATCATTACAACTGATCAGGCCTCCTAAATCGCAAGTTAGAGCAAAATGCAGAACTAGGAGAGAGACACAAAGCCTATCTGCCAAATCACCACCTCTGGGGGTACCAGTTCAAGAAAAAAAGCTCATAGAACTGCACTGGGTAGCAGAGAAAGCCCTAGACATCCACTTCTCCATTTGCAGGCATTTATGAGATTCTTTGCCTACACATGGGAAGAAGGGAAAGCAAACAGCAGCTATTGCTCACAAAAGATCCATGCAAGCTTGGAGCTGAGCAGCTTGACTGTGAAGTATGTTGATAGCTGCTTCTCTGATTCAGGACTTCTCCACCAGGCTCTACAGTCTAAGCGCCTTACCTGCACACAGGCCCAGCCCAAGCAAGAGAACCCTCCCATGAGGAAGCCACCAAACTTCCATGTTTATTCTTGGGCATATGTCTGTGCAAGATCAGAGATTATTTTCCAAGGAGAAACATGCAGCTTCTTTCTTCAGAGGTAACTGGAAGCCCCTACAAACTTTCCACAGTGAAGGAGTATGGGTGGCAGGGAGATGGATGCCGCCAGTCCTCCTCCCTCTATTTTCCATTTGTATCTATGGCAGGCATGTCCCTCACTGTCTCAGAGTCCACCAGGAAGACTACCTGCTGCTTTCATTCCCCAACATTCTTGTTGATGTACAGAACAGACCCAAGAAGTTTAGCTGCAAGGGACCTAATGCTCACCCTAGCCAAGCCCCAATTTGGATGGTTGAGGAATGAGGCCACACTGCACAGCATACCCATGCCGCAGTTCACACAAGCTCTTGTGAGAGCAACTATGTCTGCTTTCTCTGTAAGAGTTTAAACATGCTGTGATTTTATCCACTGTCCTTCCATTATCACCAGTCACACATTTCCCTATGAAAATACTACGTATTAAATTGGACATTCCATGATTTTTTAATAAAACTAGATCCTTCTCATCTCTATTTGAAAATAATTAGTCCTTCTCCAACACGGAATGATTAAAATATAACTAACACCACACTTATTTTACATGATCAATGTTGATACAATGAATAGCACATGAATTAATAACAACTAGGCGCTTCTTCTAATTGTTTCCTAATGTTCTGTTATTATATATTCATTTGATATTCACTGTAATGCTAGTGATCACCATTTTTTCGTTTGTTCTATAAAAATCACACATTTTGCCTTTTCTTTCTGCAAAAGAATTAAAAGAATGTGAATTATGGTCACCTGATTTCTCACATTTCAAAATGCTGCAGTGTCACTCATGGACATGGTGTTTGTTCAAAAAAACTCCATCACATAAATGTACAGGGTAAATGCCCACTTGGGGAACCAGTCTCTTAGAACAGGATGGTCAGTCACAGCCTGGAGGGCAGGAGGAGTCTCCATTTCAAGCATCCTTGCAGCAGCACCTTCAGCTGGGTTGGGTTAGATTCCCCAAACTGCTTTTCTCATATTCTCTTAAAATCCAGAAGGCTGTTGGTCCTTTGCAACAACTCCAAAACTAACAAAATCCATCACTATTGCTTATCTTACACCATGTACAAAACATATCCTATCTTAACTATGCAAACAGACTGTTCTATATAGCCATTTCTGCATCTGCAGGAACTGTTTCTACTGACTGTGTACAGGTCCTCATCTATGTATAATTTGGTTGATTCTACAAGAGGAACCACATGGAGAAATCTGCTGGAGCAGCCCAGTTACCCACTACGCACACAGAAAGAGCGTGTTCACTAGTCCAGACATTGCAGGAGCTGCCCAGAAAAAAAATCAGGACTGTCCAAAATTCCCATGTGGAAATAAAGTATTTTTCTGTGGTGCGGTCTGGGAGTTCAAATGATCACCTTGTTTTGAGTTGGTCAACTGTCTCCTCTTAATTCTCTTGTATCAGCCCTGCCAAACCTGGGTGGGAAGTTCCTGTATCACCCAGGGAAATAATGACTGCACAGCCCTCATATCCAGCCCCACCCCAGCCACTACTATTTATTGTTCGAAGTGGAATTTCATCCTTATATCCCACTTAAAACTTCAATTCCGTGTGCTCTTGCTGTAAACCTCTCAAATCTGTTACTGACTCTTGAGGCAGTTTCAGTTTGGTTTTTTTCTGTATGCACTGGATGTCCCACTTCTGCATTAGGAATTTATTGTCATTGTGGGTATCTGTGTGGTTAACACCTCTGAAGTCTCTCTTTTCTGTGGACCAATACTCAGTATTACGTCAGTACGGGAGATGAGATGAACACATTCTACTTCTGCTACAAATATATAACAATATGTAAAATATGAATATATGTATACAATGTTAAAATATGTGTAAAATATACAGAGGGAATACCCTGCAACATCATGGCCTTTTCCCAGATAATCCTAAATTACAATCTTTTCTCTCCTGCTTGAATAAAAATAAAAAATTGTGTATGTTGACAAGCATGTATGACCCTGGAATCTGATATTTTTCTCACTCCTATGGTGTCCAGTTTTTCCAGGTGGCAACAGTCTTCTTATTATATAAGGTGCCTTTATTTAACTGTTCTTAGGGTGGGGAGTATCATGGAACGGAAATCATATTAGATTGCTCACGGTCTCACAAACTTGCTTTTAAACAAAACCAAATATTCTAATTACATAAATTACTATCTACACACTTCAGAGAAAAAATGAAATTCACTGTGTAGAAACAGTCTTTAAAAGCAGGTCACCTGGATGTAACGGAAGTAACCAATGTAATATTCAAAGAAGTATGTCCAAGTACTGGTTTCTTTCCTTATCAGGCTTTGTTTGGCTTGATCCTAACTCCCAGCAAACATCAACTAAAACAGATTTCTCAGGACCATACTTCAGAATTTTTTTTTATTAGTCACAATGGAAAAACCCTGCATTTTGCAGCTATTCATGCGCAGTGGAAAAGCTCACAAAACATGACACAGGATTACTCCAGGCTTTGTTTTGTGCCCTCGTCCATATCTTCAAAACATCATGCAAAGCAAAAAAAAAGTACTTCACATCAATATTTTATTGAAATTCTTTCAGAGAAGACTTATATACATTATATTTTCAATATAAGATGCAGACTATTTTAGTTGCAGAGGAGAGCAATATATTGGATAACAGCTGACATTTGACTCCCAGGGTTATGCTTTTATGAATCAAAATTCATTTAGTGATAGCAATGTAGAAGAGTGTGGCTAAGAAATCGATAGGAGTGTTCTGTATTCTAGCTATGGAACACAGAGATAACCCTAAGTCAACATTAATGATGCCGGCCTGTGTAAGCATTGACAAAGCCAAAGGAATGACTTTAAATAATAGACTTCAACAAACACATACCAACAAGCTGTGTTCATGGAAATTGCTGCCGTAATTTATGATGGTTTAATGTATTCAGTGTGTGGAAATGATCAGTGACATCCAGTTGACAGTGGTAGGATGATGTAATTTGGACTTCGTAATTTTTTTAACTACATGACAACAGTCATCTCCTTTCCTGTAATGGCTCTGAAATAATAAAAAATCTTTTACAATATATAACATTTATTAACTGACTCAGCCCAGCTCTGTGCCAGTGGCCCAGGATGTTTTTATTGATTTATGTTCCTTATTGGCAACAAACACACTGAAATTACACTACCACATGCACATATCCCATGCATTAATGAACCAGGTAAAGTTCATATAATAAGCAGGACAAAGACCTTATATTTATGATTATCAAAAATATGGCTGTTACTGGAAGGAACTGTTACGTTCAAAGAGTGAAAGAGTAAAACAGAAGAGGGGGATAAGGATGTGAGCTGTCTGCTCCATACATGGATGATTAAGCCCATCTTTCCTTCAGCTCAGAAGGAAAACTGCCACATAAAACTGACCCAAGCAAAGGGGTAAAAAAAAAAAAAAAAAAGGAGGTGATGAAATAGTGTTTAACAAATACAGCTCCAAAAGAAACAAAGAAGCAATAAAGAGTAATGCAGATAAAGATCAAGATATATTCCAAGTTATTACATCAAGTATTAATTTTAGGAACACCTATTCTTCAATTCTGGAATTAAAACATTTTGTTTCTGAACATCAGAAGCCGATGCCAACTCTTTAATTAGATATAAATGTATTTATTTATATTTATATTTTTTTAATTTATTTATATTCTGTTTTACTTCAAGGAGTTGAATTTTACTAAACCTTTGCCCTGTTTTGGATTTCAACGTGTAATTTTCCCCTCATTCAACCACCTGCTTGAAATAGAGCCATTCCTGAGATATCTCAGCTAAAGCTTCAGATCATCCACTTAATTTTCAGTTTATTCAAAAACAATTCAGTTTTTTACTCTAAAATATCAAGTTTACTACAAAGGAAGCTGTCAGGCACACTTATAAGTATACAGTTCAGGACACTGCAATATATATCTTATTTCCTTAAATTCAGCATACATCAGAGGTTAATAGTGAAAACATCTGTAAGACCCATTATACAGTGAGTGACAATAACTATGCAAAATTAATTAGAAGTTTCAGTGAGTGTCACAAAGGCAAAACCAAACAGACGTTCTGGGTCATCCTTCATTATTTACTGAGCGTTTCTACACTTCTGAGAATTCCAGATTTTTCTTTAAAAAAAGCATATCTACCTCTCAAAGTTATGAAGACAAGCTTAAACATGCAGCTTTAATGTACCCCAAAGACACAAGTAAGAATGCAAAGAGACATTTTGGATTCATTTTATTTCATGTTTTAAGCAAAACTCCCAATTCTTGTACAGTTAACACAAGCAGTACTGTTCATTCGAAATGTCAGTAAAAAAAAAAAAAAGTCTTTGCCAGCAGGATCAACACAATGAGAATGAGGAATTAAAAAAATGCCCAGGCAAAAGAAAGTGCCTTCTCTCCCCTTAGTTTGATTTCTTACTAGGAAATAAAAATATGGTTATTACTCTCTATTGGGAAATGCATATCAATTCCTCCTTTATTTTATGAATATTTACTTAGCTGAATACCTACTGCTGCTAATCCATATTTTATGAATATGTGTACACACACAAAAACTACATGAAAATTGTTTCCTGTATAACACAGAAGAACCTTTTCTCTTGGTGAGGTTTTTTGTTTGTTTGTTTTTTTAACAGGAGGGAGGAGTAACCCTTATGCCAGCCAAAATATATCTGAATTTTGAGAAGCTTTTAAGACTATTTCCAAGCAACAGAATTATTTTTTGTTTTCATAACGTATCTTCTGAGGCAGAACAGGAGAGAACATTTTGCTTTTGTCCTTTATTGTGCCTTTACCTATGTTATCTTTAGTGAATAGTAATACATTCCATAAAGCTAAGTTAATTATTTTCAGGAGAATAGGCAGGAAAAGCCTCAGTGACTAAGAATAAAACTGCGTTCTTATTCACCACCCCATCATGTGATATTTTTATATCAGCAATTTTCCTTAGCAAGGATGCAGGGAGAAGCACCAGAAGCATTTCTGCTCACAGAGGACAGAATAACTCAATAAATGTGTTTCAGAAACCATTTCTCAGGATCTTTCAATTCTATTTATTTCAAATACCACTGCCTCAAGAGTAATAAATATACAACTGCCTGGGGACAAAACAAAGTGTTTAATCTTGATGCAAGAGGTTTCACAGATGTTAAACAAGAGAACCTCAGAATTCGTTTCTTTTAGAAAATATGGAGAGAAGAATTTTATTTGGAATACTTTATGATACCCAAGACACTTAAGAAATGTAGACCAATTTTAGCAATAAAGATGTATTAAATGACTGCATCATGCATGAGGATTTTTGTATGCTGACCTTACAAACAGGAATTCAGCAGAAGGCAGATCACACAAGAAAAAAACAAAACACAACAACACTATCTTGTAATAGAGCTGTGTGTAGACACTAATGTTTACATGTGTTGACTGGTTCAGGAAAACTGAACATTCGTACTTCCCATATGGAAGCCTGATTCATACACCACTGCAGCACACCACAACCATAAGCAATGTCTATGTTCTTGCTTTCTTCAGCTCAAAAGAAACATGCTGGATTGTTGTGTAGTCCTGCCTTATCTGTATTAGTGTACTCAGGATTACCTTGAAGTGAGTAATTCTTTCAGGAGTATTACAGCAATTCAACCAAAACACATCCTTGATCTTCATCTGACGCAAGACTGTTCATCTTCAAATGGAAAAGTCAGTCTCATAAGAGAAACACTCATGGTTTTGCTTGAAAGGCATTTTTAGAAGTGTCAGAGCTTTGAGTAGTCATCTCAGAAGACAGGCTTTGTCTTAATAAACTACTTATACATTAACCACAGATAGCAAAAGCATTAAAGAAGATTAAGTTGAAACATCATGGTTTAATTTGAAGAAGCAGTTTCCAGTGTAGAAACACTAAATAATTTATCTAATTGCATTCTGGGCACCTGAACAGTCTGTACAATTTTTCTCCAAGTGAAAACATTTCAACCCTTCCTTTCCCAATTTGCTGCTTTACCTGTAGAAAACCCATAATTTAGTATGGCAAAACAGTAGTGTCTGATTCTGCTAGAAATTATGGCCTCTGAGATCCTGCACAACACCACCAGACCATCAGTCATCTGTGCTCTGCGTTTAGCCACTGAATTAGAAACCCAGGTTCACCCAGAAGACAAAAATGACAGCAACTAATTCATCTGAAAAAATCTGTATTGATGAAGTCCAAGAAATTTATTTCAAAATGACAAAGTGGGTCACAAGAAGATAGATTTCATTTTGGAGTCTTGTTTTTAAACAGAAAGGACAGATTAATGATGCAACACCTAAAATAAGAGTTATCTTCAAGCCAAGCTTATGTTTTCTTTTCAGCCATAAAAAAAAAGGTACAGAGCCTCAGATGAGACACCAGGGAGGATATACAAATTTCTCTAAAGACAAATTAATGGATTTCGGGGTGGACATAGCAGTGTGCTGGCTTAATGGATGGACTTGATGATCTTAAAGGTCTTTTCCAATCAGAATTATTCTATGATGTTAATATAAACTTACAGAATTGAAATAATTGAAACCTGAAAGCTACAACTTCAGGAGGCAAAGACGAGAATAAAGTTTACAAGCCTTTCTCCTTAGAGAAGGCAAAATTCTACAAGACACCTAAATACTGAAATAAAGATTCAGTACTCCTTACCTCTCTTACAATGAGAGACTGTCTGCCTGTTACTGTGCACTGGTGTACGAGTACAAAAAACAAAGCTGCTTTTCCTTCTCATGAACCATAGTCCAAGCAGCAAGTTTGAAGTTCATGAGTAGGAAAACTCTGGTTTTGTTCAAAATTCACCAAAGTTGTAACTATTTGTCTCTCATCTTACATAAGAAAACAACCCCCAAACATTTCACCATTAGCTAAACCGGATAAAAAGACTAATGCTAATAGTGCAAGCCTGGGGAACTTCATTTTAAAAACGTTTTATTTTTGTTAGAAAATACATTCAAACAAACTCCTATCTATACACAGTAAAGAAAAACTCATTAGGGTGGCCTTTTATTTCACTTTGGTAAAACAAAATCCAAGATAAAAATAACTCCTCTGGAAGACAAAGGTAGATGATAAATAACCTTTAGGCTAAGACGGTGCAGTGGCAGGACGGGGGCTGCTCCAACTTACAGACTCCTTGCAGCTGCATAGAGACTGTCCTGCATGGCTGCAAGAGGGAAACACTAGGCACCCTCCTCTGTGTCAAACTCAACCACAGTTTCAACGGCGTTTTTGCCCTCTTATGCTAGTTCGGTGCTTGATATTGGGCTTGATCCCAAACTAACCAGACTCCCACCTTGCTTACCTACTGCTTTATGCAAAGTCCAGTGCAAGCCAAGCAACTAAGCAGAGAAACTAGTTCTGGAAAGGACAACTCCAGCTTGACCTCAGTGGGGGAACTCATGGACAACAGAGAGCATGGTACAGAGCCAGCTCTACTGGTCTCCCAGCAGCACTGAGAACTCCAAGACACTGTTTGAGCTACATATTTCACTAAACTGCAGAAAAACTGAGTAAAAGACCACTAAACAGCACTGTATCTATAATGCTCCAGCTCTTGGGACCCTGGAGCTAACCTGTACTCTGTACAGCCCTGCACAGTGCAGCTATGCCCTGAGAAGCACAAGTAACAGAAAACCTGTAAATGATCCCTTGCCCTTTCTCCCATCTCCACACTCTGCCTGTCCTCTGTTGACAAGTCAACAAGTCAACAAGACCAGCCAAGCCCTCCTGTTCCCAAAACATTTCCCCAGCATGGAGCAGAGAACTATAACCTTTAAATGTGTTTATTCCTACCCCTCCTCAGTTAACCCTGCCTGGCAGCCCTCCAGGCAGCACAGGACTCTGCCTGCATGGAGACATCTGGAAAAACAGCATGCAAAGAGCTGCTCGCTGCCTGGGTTGGACCTGGACAGCCATGCACACTTCAGTTACACAACTGAAGTTCAAGGCCCACCATACTGAGGTTAGGCAGAGGCATCTCACTTCTGCCCTGCAGGGGAGGCTTTGTTCTTCCCTGATTGTCGGTCTCTCTTGCTTTCTTACACTTGGATTTTCTCTGTGGTGACTGATACATGAGTCAGCTTACCTACAAGTAGTGCCCTTTTCATACATTTTATGTGACCAACAATCAGAACCAAAAAGAAGACTGAGGCACTGGAATGGATAATAAACACATAAGTATTTGTCCTGCTTCAGATCCAAAGCAGCTACTGATCTGGAGACATTAAGACATGTCCCTGTAGAAGGGTTCTATAAATATCTCTGCTGGTGATTTCTAGCTTCCTTTGAAGTTTCAGGCACTTGACATTACCACAGATTCCTCTGCATTAGGCAGACACATGTGATACCATGTATTAATCCCAAGCAGTAGATTGCTATATCCCCTCCTGGCACCCACCTAAAACTCAGCAGAAGAGAGTGAAGTTAAAGTAAAGCCCTTTGAAGATGTGTTTTGCCACTTCACCCATTTAGTAAAATGGTGTCAAAGCCCAACAGGATACTGCTGGAAGCTGCAGGACAGCCTACAGCTGTGCTAAGTGCTACTCTGTTGTGCTGCAATTGTAAGGCCCTCTAAACAGAAATAGTTCAGGATTGTGCCACATTAGACCTTTGCACCTTTCATTAGGAGCAAACACTCACTGTCACACACACAGGATCAACAGCCTGCTGTGTTGACACTGTGACAAAGAGGTCACTCAGACCAGAGGAGTTTTCATTACAAATAAAGGATCAGTAGCCAAGAAAAGGGACAAAGTAAATGACTACTTGCCTATGAACCAAGCTTTCCCCACTGTGGTTACAGTGCACTTCCCCAAAGATCTGCCACGTTACAGCTAGCTAACACAGCAGGGCAAGGAGAAGAAAAAAAGTTCCTTCCACCCCTAGCCACATCTACACATATAAACATGAGCAAAGAATGCAGCATGCCACCAAAGATGACCTGAAATATAGCACAAGTGATTCATACAACGTGCGTGATTCAGGAGCTTTTTGACCATGATTATTTGCAGAGGATATGTATTGTAGTTTTGTACTACAACTGCAAACAAAATGCTGACAGGTTCTACAGACTTGTAATCATTGTACTGAAAGAACATCTGTGTTCGTGACACACAAATAACAGAAGGCGTCTCTTTTTTCCTTGAAATACAAAGACATTTAAGCCCATATCTCCAAAGGTGTTTCTGTCTTCTATATGTCACCTAACTCTCACTGAACTTGGTACTTAACTGCTTTGGAGAAGATGACATTTAGGTTTTATCTAGACAAATTTTGAAAGTACTTTCAACTCCCTGGGAAGTAAAGCAACAAACATTAGCAGTATCTCTTAAAAATGGAGAATATTTGAGGAAGTAATTTATAATCAGAAACAGTCAAACCTTGAGCAAGCATGGCAGAGTCAGACCCAGCCAGGGATATTAAGAATAACAAGAAAGGTTTCTATAGGCATGTCAGCAATAAGAGGAAGATGAGGGAAACTGTGGACCCACTTCAGAAGGACATGTTCCTGGATCGGGGCAATCCCAAGTACAAATACAGACTGGGAAAAGAATTGATTTAAAACAGTCCAGGGAAGAAGGCTTTGGGATTGATGGTGGACGAGAAGATCAACATGAGCCAGTAATGTGCACTTGCAGCCCAGAAAGCCAACTTTGTCCTGAGCTGCATCAAAAGAAGCATGGCCAGCAGGGCCAGGGAAGTGATTCTCCCCATTTACTCAGCTCTCATTAGACCCTACCTGGAGTATTATGTCCACTTCTGGAGCCCCCAACATAAGAAGGATATGGAGCTCATGGAGGAAATCCAGAGAAGGGCCATGAAGATGATTCAAGGCCTGGAGCTTGTCTTCTATGAGGACAGGCTGAGAGAGTTGGGGCTGTTCAGCCTGGAGAAGAGAAGGCTCCAGGGAGACCTAATAGAAGACCTAAAGGGGGCATACAGGGAAGATGGGGAGGGACTTTTTACAAGGCCTTGTAGTAAGAGGACAAGAGATAATGGATCAGAACTGCACGTGGAGAGATTTAGGTTAGACATTAAGAGGGTCTTGAGTGTGAGGGTGGTGAGACACTGGAACAGGTTGCCCAGGGAGGCTGCGGATGCCCCACCTCTGGAAGTGTTCAAGGCCAGGTCGGATGGGGCTTTGAGCAACCTGCTCTAGTGGGAGCTGTCCCTGTCCATGCAAGGGGGTTGGAGGTAGAGGCTCTTAAAGGTCCCTTCCAACTCAAACCATTCTATGATACTATAAAAATTTATTGTGGTTTTTTATTATATCGATATATTTTTATTTTGGCTAACCACACAGAAATCACTTGTAGTCTGTTTTTTTGTGTTTCTAATTAGTGATACTTTAAAAGCACGTACAGTTTTATTCCCTTTATCTATAGAAAAAGAAAAACAGAGATTGAAATGTCACAGAAAATTTCCAAAGACTCATACAGCTATTTTTAAATACCTTTATACACTTATTTCATTTTATGAATCACTTGTGATGCTTAATCAGCTCTGTTTTGCTCTGTATTTATTTCAAAAATATTAAGCAGCAACTTTGTGTCAGTGTGGGATGCATCTAAGTCTGTTAACTTGCCTGCCATTGAGTTTCATACTACAATCTTCTGTCCTTCAGTTTTCAGAGGAAGAATACAGTTCAGTCCCAACTAGCCAACTGTTCACTACATTCAGAATGCTTACAAAACAGACATCTCTCTCTCTCTCCTCCACCCCATCCTTCACTGAAAGTTATTTATACAAAACATTCCTCAGTATGTATGTGTGTGACAGGAAGACAGGAGAAAACAAGCTCAAGTGACCATATGAAATGCACACACCAGTGAATTGGACATTCCGTACCACTCAAAGTAAAATAACTCTCAAACTGTTCAAAGAACTGAGACTTGTCCACTTTAAAAAATAAAAATAAAAAATTCCAGAGTTGTTGTGCCAAACAAAATACCCTCAAAACTTCATTTTCCAACTTAGCACCATCAAAGGAGGAAGTCATCTGTTGTATACTCTCGTGCCAATTTCCAGCTTGGTCCACAGCCCCACTTTTTGGGAATATAATGGCCAAAATCAGCATCAATCCTACATACTAAAAGCTAACATTGTCTACTTTGTTATGCAAAAAACAAATAAAATAGGAACTGACCCCTTCATTTTCTAACAGGTGTTAAAAAATGATGAAGAACAATGTTACATGGTCCCTCAGTTCATCCTAGAAAAAAAAAAAAACAACTACAAATTGCACCGGTTTCCTAAGGCTGGAAGTTATTTCATATTAGATTTATCAAACATATCCCTCACATTAGAGGGGACCAGAAGTCGTTGTGAATGGATCAGTAAGCTGGTTCAAAATACTCAAATCACTTCTACAAATGTCAAGTTACAGAACACAAGATCTGGTGCAGAATATACCTACAGAATTTTACTGTACAAAATATGCTTCATAACACAATCCTCTGATACGGTTTTTATTAAAACCACAGCACTAGCAATCACTGCCAATAAATGATGCTGATCTGAAAGCTCTAGCTGGATGAAGCAGCACCTCCAGAGAAGAGGATTTTTTTATTATTAAATGTGCTACGAAACCTTGTGATGTAAAAAAGAAAGCTGCATACCTTCGTAGAGAGAACAACCATAATCCTGCTGAGGAACGTTAATCTAGGCAGCTGAACTATCCACACAAGGCTGGTAAAATATTTGACTAAATTCTGACAGTGAGTTCTGTATTCCTACTCAAAACTCCTTGGCAAACTTTTCTTAATGTTAACCAGGTGTCCAGAAGAGGAAAACCCTTCTGAGTCCTTTTTTTTATAATAGTTTAAAAGTAAATAATAATTTTGAAGTAAAAAATAAAAAGTAATTTTGTTTTTCTGTAAAGCAGAGCTCAGTGCTACTTAGAAGCTGCACTGATATAAGCAATTTGGAGCTGTAGTTTTATTGAGAAATAGAATGGACTCTCACTACACTGATGGAAATGCACTCTAAAAGAGGTACATAATTTAATAATGAGGTACAGAAATCAAAAAGGTTTTTTAGTTTTGTTAGCAGACCTAAAATGCTCACATGCCCTTTTGAACAATGCAAATTAATACTCAAGGTGTCAGACTCACAGAAGGAACACAGACCTCAAAGTCTAAAATTATGTAGAACAAATCAAAACAGGTAAACTGTTTTTCAAGAATGAATAACAACAGATTCTGGCTTTGAGCCCAGCCACAGACAGGCAGAGTGCAGAAGTCTCATGTATTCAAAGCACTGAGGAACGTGTTCCCCAATGACCACCCGATAGCTCCCACACCACACTCTTCCAACGCAAGGCTGGCAAGCAAAGAGGGCTGGCTACAACGCAAATAGCCACAGTCCCTCCTCAGTTCCTTATAGAATAAGCTTCTTCAGCAGGAGAAAGCAACTCTAGGCAAGTACAGGGAGTTTCTCACAGATATTCCCCTCCTCTAAGTCCAGAGGTACAAGGCTCCTTGTGCACAAATTCACCTTTTGTGTAACAACTCCGTAACGCAATCTGTGCTTCAGACATACCTGCAAACTTCTGTCTATGCTTGTTTTCAGCTTCTTGATTATGACAGGCCTCCTAATAGGGTTTTCTAAAGATTCTTTTTGCTCATTTGGTATAATCCAAAAAGAAAAGTATCTAGCTATATTGGTCTGCATGTTTTAAAGAAAAGCTTTTCATGCCTTTAAGCATTCAGACAGAATAAATATGGCTTCCAATTCTAAGCAGGGAAGCTTTCTTTATTGTTCACTGGCTTACTTATGACTATACAATTTAATTAACATTTCTGCACCTTTTTTACTAGATAACTACTTCTTTCTTCAACCTTGCTTTTAAAAAAAAACTATATAATAAATCACAAGGGAAAAATCTTTATTTTTAATATTTTCATTTACGCATTTAATGAACGTTATTGAATTTTTGCCAAGTACTTATTGGAAACTTAGAATAAATATCTGTGATCTAGTATTTCATTTCTGTCTGTGTGGATGAAGTGTTCTGCTGACACCAGAATTTTAATAATAATTAGTTCCTTTATTAGAAATCTGCTCTTCATTTTCAGTAACATTGTAAAAGGCTGACTTTTAAACTAAACTAGAAATCAAAAGTGCTTTTTTTTTTTTTCTTTTTTTGAAGCTTTTCTATCCTTTGAATGTAAGTTTTGAGGAAATCTTCAAAAACACAGACTGCAGAATGCCAAGCCATGCCTACTACTAATTAGTACTTAGCCCTGAATTTGGAGTTTTCAGCAAAGAGTACCAGCCTGTCCTCTTGAACTGCCTCAGTTCTGCCTGCAGTTTTCTCTCTGAAACATGCATTGTGCTGATCAAGCTCCTGCATTTTTCTGTGCAACTCCTTAAGTATTTTTGAAACTTCACTACTAAGACACCTCACTTCCCAGCTGACATTGGGTATGTGCACCAGTGGTCCCTTCTCCCTCCTTTGTAAAGGATTCAATTCTCAGTAATCTTTGTTCTCAGTTATTAAGCTACCTCTCCAAAGGAAGTGTTCATATTCCATTTAAGGATATAACTTGCAGCTTTAATTCCCTAAAGATAAGGAAAAGTGAAATTCAGTACTAACAACAGGCCTCTTACTATTCTCACCCCCAATTTTTCTGCCATAGGTTCATGGAACAATTACTATCAGTAAGTTTACAGGGGTATACCAAGTGACAAAGTCTTCTTTAGAAAAAAAAAATATGACTTTTTCAAGAAGTTGTGTTATCCTCAGAGTATTTCATCAGTAGGGTAAACAGAACTCAATGTTTGTAAGTCATATATCTTGCATGCTAATATTTTGACAGGATCAGGTCCATTAAAATAGAGCTTTTAGTACACAGTCCTTTATGTCTGTGTGCAAACTACCATAGTTATCTGAAGTTTTCACACGTAAAATGTATCTGAAGCATCAATTATAAATCAAAGTATTCAACATTCAGTAGGTTCCAAATTACGAATGCTCTTGATCATATTTCATCTTACAGCTTCTTTGACAAACTGTAAGACAAAAGATTTTTTTTTAAAGCCTAATCTTTACTAAATAATTGGGTATGTAATTGTTGTGCTTTTGCATTTATGAAAAGGAACTATATATTTTCACTCTTAATTTTTCTAGGCTAAGGAAACAACAAAATTAACACAAAAATCTTTGAGAACACATTACATACACCTCCTTTAAACAAAGGATCCTTCCTACAACATCCACAAACTCATTAGAGACAAAAGTTAAATAAAATACATCAACATAAGAACAAAATTGCAATTTGGTTACTTGGCATATATGTAGTCTTGTATAATAAGAACTTCAATTGAAAATTATAGTTTGGCAAGTACCAGTGCTGTACTATTTTGATATGCAGCTCTGACTAGCATTTTAAGCAGCAATACTGGTTTCTTTTTTGGCCATTAAAAATTTCTTAATTCAAGAAGTGAGTATTGACTGTGGCTAAGCTATAGGCTAGTATTTATGAGATTGAAAAATAGATTTCAATATTGAAAAATATAAATGCCAGTGTTTGGTGGAAGTCTGTGCCCGTACACATACCCTTTTGCTTTAAATCAGGGTAGATGTTTCCTACTTCAGATCTGTTCCGAACTTCCCTGCAGCCCTTTATATCATATCAGACCCAGGATTAAGATCCAGAGTGAAAAACTATCCTCTCTTCTGCAACCAGAAAGAATAGAAATTGTGGCATATTCCTGTAACAAAACACTCCCATGTTTCATTAGCAAAAAGTCACATAATGAACAAGCTGACTTGCAAGAAACATGTTCTTCATGTATAGAGCACAGACTCTATTGTTCATGTCAAGGCTGTTATTTCCTGTTATCCACCAAACAGAATTAGCTCCAGATTTCTTCATCTCTAAGATAAATAGTAACTATTCCCCAAGAAACTTCACCCTCTTTCCTAGTCTGCTTTCCTCCAATCAGCTTCCTCCTGCCCCCAACTGAGTGATGCTTTTACCAAGATGTTCCCTGATACTCACAGTCTGGAAGAGCTAGCCACAAGAGTTGCTATATTTTTATGCCATTCTCAGCTGTGGAAATCTGAGACATGATTTACTGTTTACTGAAATACGTGGACAGCCTGCTATTGACGTCAATAGATACAGAACCTGACCTTTTATGTGCAAGTTTTTGCTCCCAAAAGAAAGTCACAAATGGCTGGAAAAGAATGATTGGAGGTTATCAAGACCTAATGCAGTCCATTTTTTTCACTCACTTCTTTCTTCCCTCTCCTTATATCCTGATATCTTTCTAGATTGATAGGCAAGCCCTTAATTAGAACACACACCTCTTAGTATTTTCAGAAGAGACAGACAGGCACAAATCACATCCACTTTTTACTTCAGAGTTCTCCTGCAGGGTGACCACTGAGAACAGTACGACAGACCATAATGGCTTTTTTTTTTTTTTTAAATGCTTTTTTTACTTTCACTTTTCCATTGATACTCACCTACCAAGTGTCATTTGATATTCTAGTTTCTCTTTGTTGTTTATTGGATGATTCCATAAACATGGCATTGTAATTATATACACTGGCAGGCCTTTACCTCTGTAAAACTGGTCTCTTCTAGTGGCACACCTTAATTGTTGTACTTTCTAAAAACTAAGTACTCAACTTCACAACCCTTTTTAATATCATGATAATAAAAGTGTATGTATCTATGGGATTGTATATACAGTACTGTTAAAAAAAGAAAACCTCATAGGAAAAAAACAAACAAACAGATAATTTGCACATCAGATTTCAGCATAGTTCAGCATTCTCCCAGTTAACAGACACCTTTAATCACGTTATCAATTTTGCTATGCTTATTTCTTCAGTACATCAAAACCAAGACTCATAAGACCTCACAGAAGAAGAGTCTGAAAACAAAATTCAGACCAAAGTTTGCTATTCTGATGACATCATATACATGTGAACAAACCACTCAACTCCCTTAATGTTCCTCTTCTATGCAAATGCAAACTTTGACAGCACATATGCTGTTTGGTGCAGAAATGTTTGCCTACATTCAGAAAAAACCTGAAATAACTTCAAAATGTGAAAGGCCTGATTCATTTCAAGATTGTTAACTCACAGTAAATGGTAATCCCTTCAAGGGCCAATATTGAGAACTGTGATCATCAAACCTGTCTGAAGCTTGAAGCTTCACACTACTCTGATCTATACAACCTCCAAATAACCACTTTTAAAACAAGTAGCAAGATGGTTGATAACTAAGATTTACTTTAAGAGTTAAGGGAAGCTGTGCTTGAAATCCTAATATTTAAATACAAAGTAAAGAAAAAATTATATATCCCTATACAAAAATACTGAACTCAATGAACTTCAATGAAATGCCCCCAATTGACTAATGGTCTTCACTTTTCCCTACATGACACCTTTTAGACTAGGATACCATTGATTCTGACAATGAAACAACTCATAAAACGTGCTGTTAGAACAAATCTACAGAAGTTTTTGGAAGGAAGGTACTACTTACTGAACCATTAAAGTTGTGGGAAGTGGGCATTTTATCTGTAATTTTCTACAACATCCGTGGGATACATTAGACTAATGATTCAATAATCATTAAAAGCTTAGAAGTATGAAGCCTCTTTAAGGAAGCTCCTTACTGAACACATCAGTTTTAACAGAGCAACGATGTATTCTGAATTCTCATTTCTTGCACAGTACTCATACGTGGAGGACTTCAGAGACACTAGGAGCAATGTTCTAAGAAATCCACAGTATCTTTAATTCAATTAAATACTTCTTCTGTATCACTTATACGATATTTGAATGTTGTCTGGGTTTTATCAGACAAATCCTAGCATGAGTTCCACTAGAATAAAAGAAAAAAGTAATTCTTTATAGCTTTCCTGCCACTTCAACTAAAGCCAAACTAAACGTATTTGTCCTAGACCTATGGAAGATGTATAGTGATTGCTGAACCTCTTCTGTCCTATTTTTTATTTATTTTTTTTCCTCCAAGGTTCCCACTTGATCCAAGCCCCAGAGCAGCTGAAGCACTCAGAAAGCCTCCCTGTTCTGAGTAGAACCTCTCTTTGGTGGCCCAGTGAGTACCTGGAAGTAGCCTGGAAATTAAATCTAACTAGTACCAAGGGAGCTCTCTTTGATGACTCAAATCTAAATGTTTAAAGACATGGGGGAAAAAAAAAAAAAAAACCCAACAAAAAAAACCCAAACACAAAAAAAAAACACAAATAAAAGGTAACCACAGATAACTTTCAGAGATTTGGGAAACAATAAAAAAACTACCAAAAAAATGCATGTTTCCTTCCTTCCCAAGCACATTGTTGCTGCTGTTACTTCCCATAGAAATCTACTTGTGTCATGTTTTCAGTGTACTTCATGAGAAGCGTACCAAAGCAATCTAGCCTTTCAGCAGAATTAAGATAAGACACTTAAAGAAAGAGTTAAATTATGTTGTTTAAGGAATTGGCACTGATCATACTTTCCAAGCTTAGGGTTGGGGTATACAAAAGAACGGTGCTGTTCATATGCAATGGAAACACGAAGTTAGTGACCTTTTACATCTCAGATGATGCCAGCACGTGATGCAGACACATTTAGTACAAGAAGCTGTGTCTAATTATTACGCTCTTTAATTCCATGTACAACACTGATTCTGAAAGTGTGCAACAGTTCCAATTCATCAGCTGATCAGTGAAATAAAAAGCAGTATTAAACATACTGAAATGTCAACTTATCACTGTAATGAAAATATTTAATTCAGTCAGATGGCCATTTCCACCATTTGAAACTAAAACACTGCATTTCATTTGCAGGAGAGAGATTTCATCATTCAAAGTTTTGATAGCCATAATACTAGTCATGGACACAGTTACGAGTAAGAGATGCAAAACAAGTAATCCCAGACACTTTAACCTTCCACAGCTTTCAGATAAATTCTAAGTTCTTCTGCTCTAATATATAAAGAGTGAGGATGTCATGGCAACTTCCCAAAAATTTTGGCACATGAACTCAAGGGAACGAGATCCATCACCATGACAATTCAGAAGAAATCATCACAAACCAACACTGGAACAACCTCCTCCCCCCATCCCCAAATACATGTTATATATATGCATATTACAAGTTACTGGCTTGTACCATACATACATATATGCCAGAGATACACTTCCTCTAATCTTTTCCTAGTGCATTTTATATTACGTTAAGACTGAGAAAATTATTGGTATTAAGGGGAACAGGCCCAAAAAGAATTATTTAGTATTTGACAGGCATACACTGGATGTTGTATTTTGCAAAGTGCATGGAATAAACAGAATTAACACTGCATCACATAAGTATTAAGATTCAACAGATTGTGTTTACCTTGTTTATTTAGGAAGAGGAGAAGCATCACTTCAAAGGCAATGGCTTGGACATTATATCCTTTAGAAATAGTAGAAAACAGTTTTTATTTGAAGGGAGCAAGCAGAAGCTGAGAACAGGTAATGCATGACTCTAGGCAATGAGACTACAGTGGTGCGTACCCCTAGCAGAACTATCACATTTCCCAGGGCCAATATGAGTGGTGCATAAAACAGATCATAAAGCCTTCTTCCTTCATAATCCTTGCAATTGAAACAGTGAAATGCCTAACTTTCTGGCCAACTTGTCTACCTGTTTTTAATTTTACATCAGTCTTGTACTGATTTAAAGCCTTACAAAGTCTATCTCCCTTCATATCCAATCCCAACATCAGCTCAAGTTTCAGTCCACAACAGTGGTGTCTTAGGCTGGGAAAAATAAGAGATCTATTTCTGCACATAAGCCCTGAACAGTGTTGTTTACCAATGTCATTGATGACAAACTTGGTAATTCCATTTCTTCATAAATATTTGAATGTTACATTTTGCTAGCTAGATATCTGTTCATTTGATCTAATGGCTGTCCTTTCGAAAATGTCATAGAAAGCCATTAGCATAGCTTCACCAGTGTTAAATGGTTAGACGTAAATGGTGATTGCTGAGAACAATATCTTTTGCCCATAGCACAGTGATGTAAGGGTTGGATAATTTTATTACCTTTAATAGCATTTGCAGCTATGCAAGCTAAGCCAATGATATGGGTAATCAAATCTCAGGCTTATAAGATGACCACCTGTGGCTATTAGGAAAGGAAATCCCCACTGTCTCAGGTCCAGGCACAACGCTGCATAACCAACAGTCTGTCATTTCAAAGAGGGCACAGGGGAGAAGGATGAGAAAATTGCTTTGGATGGCAAACAAATTTAGTTTTCATCAGAACTGATCTGAACCATTGTTCATTCACAGAGAATCTTAAATGCACAAGATCGGAAATTTGAGAAATCTCGCTCCTGGCCCCTGCACCTTCCAAAACTACAAAAGTCTACTCCTGTGGCAGCTCTCTAAGCTGTCTGTAACAGGCAGAAAGAAGCACAATGCTGCCAAGAAAGGTGAATGTGACCCTGTAAATGTCAGACATGCTACACTCTGCACTGTTCTGGGACCAAAAAGGTTTGAAAGTACAACATTGTCATTAGAAAGTGGAGGTCTCTCTGCCATGGCTGACTGCCTTCCCTGGACAGAGCAGCACAAATGAGGTGGGAAGAGCTTCAAGGAGTGTTCTGTTTGCTTATTAAGATTGTAGGCTAATCGTGCAGGCTGACCAGAAAGTAACCAGGTATAAAGAGATAACAGTGACCTCAAAACTAGTAAAGATGGGGTTATAGATATTTTCCAATTTACATAGCATTTCCTTCATTATTTCCTAACCTACTGTGTTTTTGTGGTCTCTCCTCTAGTCCTCGCGGACTGAGGCACAGTGCAGACAAGTTGTGCTGCACTTCTGAAGAACTTCAAGTTGCAATTTCAGAGTGATTTTATGCCTCTGTTGAAGCTGTGTAAATACACTTCAGATTGTATAGCAAATACATCGAAAGATAGAGCACAAAATATTTAGTCCTGAACTACTGCATATTTGAGGTAAGATCTATTCCATGGCAGCTACCATGGCTACTAAACCCTGAACTTTAGATCCAGAGATCAGCTAAACCAGATAAACAGCAAAATATTGTTCAAACAGGTAGATGATAAGTCAGAAATACCTCCCACGTGAAATTAGCAAACATGAAGGTAACTTTTTTTAAAATTATGAACTCACTTCGAAGAATGCTGCATTGCAGAAAGCATTTAGCTTGTCATGTTCTTCTAGTATTTTTATTTTACACTTCATTCGTTTCTATTACATAGCCTTGCTATTTTTTGTTAGGGTGTTCTGTTGTTGCAAACAGGCACACTGAATTCTGATCCCGTTATTCCACTCAGTGGAAGTTTTTTGTCAGCCTTTAAACTGAAACAAATGAATGAGTGTGATACTCAACAGTTTTAATAATATGTTTTGACTCTTGGGTATTCATGGCCTTTAGACGCCTAAAAATAATAATGCTTTTATATGAAGAATGAGTATTGATTAATGATCTGTAATTTTTTTTTTTAACAGAAGTCAAGCCAGTAGCTACACTTGTAATGTAATTTGTTGTAAGTCACATAACATACATACCAAGCAAAGATATACCAAGATAACGGCATTTTTCCACTGCAAAATGCCTCCCTATCATAACCCTACATCCTGTTGCCCTTAACAATGGAGGACAAATACACAAATATAAAAAAAAAAAAAAAAAAAAAAAGAAAAAAAAACCACAAAAAAAACCCCAACTATCCTCTCTGACAAATGCTTAACAAATTCATGCACAAATAATTATCAGAAAAAATTCAGCAACACTGTAACCATCTGTGAAAAACTTCTACCTAAGCTAATACCCTATACACATAAGAATTCCTTTATCTACCAATTGCTATTACTGGAAAATATTATGCTTTCTCTGGAGCTCAAGATATGCTCAGTATTAATTATTTGCAAAATTACATTTTTTCTTTCACAAGTAAAACACATACCAAATTAGCATCACTGTAATGAACCAACCTACAGCCAGCAAGATTCTCAGTATCATCCAATTTGACTGGTCAACCAACTTCAGATCAAACAGAAAAACTATGTACCAATTGATCCATTCATGTGAAGAAAGAAGCAATGAAAGGAAACTAACTTCAGGATGTAAAACACCCAGGAAAAACTTGAACGGTAAAATACTTAACATGAAAACATTAGCAAATACAAATACAGCACATTCCTAACACAGACAAGACAAATGCAAACACACTCCTGTAGACAAGCAAAACACACTATGAAAATTTTAACATAAGTAAATATAAATCCATACTCCCTTATTTTTATCTTAGTCAGACCAAAGGATTTGTCTTGAATTTGAAATAGAAGATTCAAAGGGTTGTAGAGCATTCAGGTGCCATGCCAGGCAGGTAGCAACTGCTTCTGTTAGCCCACCTGCTGCCAACACACTCACCTGAAGAGCACACCCAAAACCTTCTTCCCCTGTCACCCTTAGCTTTAACAGTTTCATGAGTTTGTTTTCCCCACTTGGAGTTATGGCTCTTAAAATGAAAAAAAAAAAAATGAAATCACAGCTTTTTTGCCTTTTTTTTTTTTTTAAAGCATTGCCTTTTTTACACTCCATTATATGTATTTCATTAACTGTAACACTAAGGTCTACTGCCACGGTACTCAAAACGAACAAAGATAAGAGAATTCAGATATATCTTGCTTCTTTCATCTCCTTCAAAATTTAACTTCTTTCACCATACTTAAAAGATCCACAATAGTGGATATAATAAGTAATCTGCATATAAGCACTTGGAGCTTTACTTGGTGGCTTCTGTGAAACCCATCATTTATTTTTATACTTGAAGATTTCTTCCCTGAGAATGTTATCTTCTCACTATGTTTCATAAAAATTTTCCTCAATCACACACACACAATGATTTTCTACATTTTCTTTCAAAGCTCCTTGTGGAACTCCTTTGATTCAGACAAACTCTAAGCTGCCTATTACTGGAAAAATAACTTCCTTCAATAACATGTAAAATACAGGCACTTCCACCAATCTGAGTAATTTGCCCCTAATCTTTTCAATAGAAAAATACTATGTTATTTTAGAGGAAAAAACAAGCACCACTTTTTATCTGAGAAGCAACAACCCAGGGTTGCAGTAATGCAGTTCATTTCTATACTTCTCAACCTGTGAGTATTTAAGCAAAAAGTTACTTGTTCTTTTCCATCTCCAGATCTACCACAGAAGGGCTGCTTATAACGAAAGTCACTCCCATGCAGCACATAAGACAGGTGTTTAGACTTACGTGAAGAAAAAGAACAGTTTCCTGCACACAGGGTATCCCTTAAATCTAGAAGATGAACCAACTCTTCCTGACAATTTTTTAATGAATAAAAATTACTCTTTTTCTACTATGCCTGGTAGCACTCAAGAGAACAATTTATAGCTTCAAAGAGACAATTTTGCTTTAATATGTCTCTATTTTGTAAACTCTTATTTTCAGGGAGCCAGAACAGTCCACAAAATAAAAAAGGACATATAATTTGTAATCGTGCAAGTAATCCTGATTAATTTACACCTATTCACAATACAAAGTATGGTTTCTTAGGAAGTTCTAATTAGAATCAACCACCAAAATGCTTGAAAAACTTGCCTTGTTGTTCTTCATATTCTGTTCTAGAAGTCCACAGCATCTCTCCTAAACTCAGGTTAATTTTATGGTGGATTTCTGCATCTGCTAAAACACAGGACTTTTTCTCCCTTATATGATGCTAACACTTAAAAACAAGCGCAAAGAAACCTTTAGAAGCTCTACATAGAAAAAAAAATTAAAATTGCCAAAAAACTTTTCAAGTAATTATTTTGTTGTCCCAGATAAAATATATCACAGAATATAAAAGTACTGCAATTTTATGACAACGTGGAGGTAGGCTACAACGATGAATTGTATATCCTAGAAAAAGAAGCCCTATAGAAATCTCAGAAATATTGCAGTTGATAGTGTTACACCAAATGCTTTTAATGTGTATTTATTTCACCAGTTATTGTATGACAAGGCAGAGTTCTTTCAGGATCAAGCCATTAAGTCAGTGATTTAAATGAAAGAAAAAGAGAAAAGATGAAGAAAATGTACATTTTTCCTGTATACATTTACTCAGTAGTATTATCAACATACAGAATTAGAAACATTTCACTCATCTGGTCAAGACTAGGATTTTCCTCTTTCTAATTTCACTGGGATTCCACATAGTTTATTTTTGCCAACTTTAGTAATGAGATTGATGAGCACATTTAAGACCCAAAAACAGCAGGAAAAGCCTAATGCAGGGTGCCTTCACAGCTATCAAGTTTTGTAATGCCCTTTGCAAATAGATTTTCTAACTACTCTATTAAATATGATGGCCCATCTTTCCAGTCTTACTTGTTTTGTAATCTTCAGAACTACTTAAATAACAAAATAGTTGGTCGTGCCATGGACTGAAAAACATTCCTAATACAGGCTAGTATTGCCCTCCACTAATTTTTGCTTAGGAACATCAGTGTACATTGTCAAAGGATATTTTCATGCTCTTTTTTTCAAGAGAAGAAATCATTAGGGGGATCTGTAATTAGCTTTTCCCTCCCCAGATTTCAATATAGATACTAGCACAGGAGAAGTACCCTCCAAAAATACTCTCACATATATATCTTCCTTTTGTGAAACAGGAAGAGGAGCAGATGGGGAAGCCTACCAATACATCCATAATGCAGCATAGAGAGGTTGCATGCTCTAGGAAGGATAGAAAAGCTTCAAGTAAACTGTTTTATAAATAGCTGTTAAAAAGAAAACAAGAATGACCTAACTAAAATGCTTCCTAATGGTACAGTTTCAAGATAAAGCACAATCTAGTCTCTTTATGATAAAACATATGAATCAGCAGAATGGAAACAGCTTCTATAAATAGCACTTAAGACTGATTAATTCTAAGACATGTTGTCATTAATAATTGAAAAGTTTAGCCAGTAAAACAATGACCGGTAAAATGTAATAAATTTAGTAAAATGGAATTATAGTATGAAAGTTATAAATGTAATTGAAAAATGGAAACATACCAAAAACTAAATCTCATTTTAGCACAGATTTTAAAAAGCATTTCCTTTCTTATTTTAGAATTGTCATTCATGTGAAATGTAGTTTACCATACAGAAGAACATGAACCTGAATTCCCTTTTTATCCTGCAATAAATTCTTCTCCTGGCTTATTTTTGTCAGCTAACCAGTACATAGCATTGGCATACAACGGGTTTGGTCCCCCTTCCTCCTTTCAGCATGTTCTCTTAGCACAGAAGTGATACTCCACTTGTTTCATACATTCCTAGATGGACAACCCCTTTCTTAGACCTGCTTCATTCAAGTAGAAGCAATTCCATAGATTGGTTCCAAGTCAAAACATCCTGGGATAACAGAAGACTGTACTCAAGAATCAGAAGATGAAAATTAAAATAGTAAAAAAAGATTCTTGAGGAAATCAACAAGATGTCCAGTCACAGAGCTGTGTGGCAGCTTTAAAGACAGACAAACATTAAGTAGCAAAATACTGCTTGTATTCAAGGTGTGTGAGTTACTGAGAACTAATTATTGCAATTAAATCTCTCTCTGTTAACTATTTTACTTTCAATCAGTGAACACTAAGGAGTAGCAAGGCTTGGTTTTGTAGCATATAACTTACTTCATATAATGGCTGAAGCATCTAATTTACCTGTATGACACAGCTGATGCTCACTTCTGCACTGATAAGAGATTATATCCTTGTATTTACCCTATACCCTTGCACAGGGTATGATCCCTACATAGAGAATATGTACAAGTTGTATTCACCTCCTATTTTATAGACTTAATCATCCTGTTACCCCAAAGCTACTTGGTAGGAAAATAAATAAATAAATAAACAAACAAACTAACTTATAGATCAAATACTTTCCTCATGGATTCTTCAGTCTGTCTGTGAACACTTTAGAATTTGATTTTAACAACCTTCATAGGCAGGAAACAGATTTAAGATTGCTTTAAGATTGCAATGCAGAACATAGATTCAGCTAGTGATAATCCCTGACTAAATACAATCTCAAAAGGTAAATAGACTTGTTCAAATTCCTTGCCTAAATGTTTCTAATTGTGAAATCTGCATAATTTGTGTTTGTTTACAAATGTATTGTTTATATTAACTGCATTCTGATAATTGTTTAACATACATGGGAAATCAAAGAGGAAAAAACTGGAATAAATTTATGCATTATGTGAAGTATATTTTGGAGTTTTTGTACAATAAATGCTTTCTGCAGAAGAAATTAGAATTATAGACGTAGATACAGTTCATAAACTACCAAAACACACTAACATTTCTCAACATATTTCCAGCGAGTATTCACATTTCAGTTAATTTCAGGCTTCCTCATAGTATAAAAAAGCCAGCCTGTTTTAAAATGCACAATACAAAGGTATCTATCCTCTTTTCAAGTATACCTTTCAGGGACATGTGATTAAGTCTTCTATTTTATTTTTTCTTTTAAATTTCATCTTAGCTTATAATGTAATTATAGTTTATTAAGTACTATAGCTTAGGACAGTATCTCATTACAAATTTACAGGCCTATGACCATACCAACAAAATAGCTTTAGGGGTAGGAAGAAGGATGTGTATAATCTGTATTTAATCCTACCTCTTTACCTCTTCTAGTCATTCAGCCTGACTCTCACTGCATGTAACAAAACAGCAACATCTGCATGACTCATTTTGTACATCTAGGCCTAAAATAAATCAAGGATTTAGCAGGTACTAATAATTATATAATATTACTTTTTATGTCATGACTAAAAGAAGAAAATAACTCAAGGCTTGAATACCCTCCATGAAAGCAACATACCAGCAAGAAGTTCTTGAAACAAAACAGGATTATAACACAGGGACACACAGCTCTAGATTATAACCAATTATCAACCTCAAATGTAAGAAACATTAAAAGCAAAACAATCCTCAATATGGCTTTAATTTGGTCTGATAACCAAAACACACACACAGCAAAACCCAAACCAAAACACCACACCAACCAGCAATCAAAAAACCCCAAATACTGACACTGAACCCAAGAGTCAGCTGCTACTTCTCTGAACAACTCCTGGCTTCTAAAAATTATTCAAACAGAGTAAAATACCCTTTATGAGAGGTTAAAGTTTGCATACTACTGCAGTACTATTAACTCAAAACTTTCTAAATAAGGAATCAAAGTCTTTTTTATTACTTGTAATCTGCAGCTTGATCTGGAGGCCTCCAGAGTTCTTTCCTAAGGAAGGAGCTATTGGGAGGACAAAGCAAAGCTATTTTATATCAGCTTTGTACCTGTTGATCTGCCGGGTGCTGCTGCACAGCTACACAGCAGCACTGCTGCTGCTATATGTAGAAGGAAGTATAAAATACTCAAAAATAAAACCTACACAGGAGTTAGTGTAAGCTCACTTCAAAATGGTCTAAGTTACTTCACCTAAACTGCATAAAAAAGAATACTAAAACCAGCATAATTAATGAATACAGCAAAATAAAATATATAATTTTTTTTCCAATAATGAGAGGCAATATATTATTATAGAACTGATGAGACTGCTTATTCTGAAGATGCCCTTTATATTATTTTCACATTCAATGGGTCTCAAGGACAAACTTCTGTTTATACTTTACAGAGCGCATCTGAAATACCTGTTTCAAAAACATTATACAAGAACAAATCTTATTTAGAAAAACATGTATTTAAATTATTTTCTTCTCATCGGGAGATAACATGATTCATTACTTCAATATTTTTTTCATGTATATCTTCCATCCAAAAAATTTTTTTTTGTTATCTAGTTCTGAAGTATAAAGAAATGTGGTCACATTACTATGGTTATCAGAAGACTGGTAAACGAAACAATATTACAATGTAATTTTTACTAAAGCCAGAGATTAGTAGAATCTATATATTAACTGTTACATGGTTTTCTACAGCTAGGTAAAGGAAAATTTATGTATTATACCGTACATGTTTGTTCAGATTTTTCATCATATTTCTTTTGGTTCTACTTTTTCCTTTTAAAGTGCTCTCTTAACATTTAGCTTGCAAACTAATGTGCACATTAGCATCAACCTGTGCTTAACATTTATTCTATAGGCCTCTAGACAAAAGCCTGAGTTAGCATATAAGGTCAGAAAAACAGACTTTGTAAATGTTACGACAGTAAACCACAAGATTCAGGAGAATACTACATAAGGTTTGTAATTTTTATTAATTTACCTGAATCATGGCTATTAATATCAACTTGTTTAAAAACAATCTAAACATATCTGAATTTTATACAGGGAGAGAATGGTCTACTAGAAGTAATAAAATGGTTAAGAACTCCCGTGTTTACAGTTAGAGTTAAATTTTGGAACAAAAAAGTGGATGTGCTTTTTTTCAGTGTAAATCCAGGTTATATTAGTAGTCTTGATATCCTTTGGTGTCACTGCAGTTCTCTACTGTTTTAACAGTGAGAACATCGTTTAATTCTAAAAGTTATCTTTGACTAATCCACACAGTTCTCCACCTGAATAATAAAGTCAGCAGATGTATTCAAAGGATTGTTACAGATGTTCAGGAAGAGCTGCGTGGAAGACTACAGAAAACCCATTTCTCAAAAATACAGCTGGGCAGAACGACAGCAGACATTTATTAACAGACACAAACAAGTCTCTGACAAGCAGAGAACCCTGGATATTTAAGAGAGTTTCTAACTTTGAAGTTCACTGACAAACCACTCTACTGAAAACAGAATTGTCAGAGAGTCAATTTTCAAAAACTTTCCAGCTATCAGCTTTGCCAGCTCTTAAACTTTTACCACAATCCAAGTCAAAACAAATGTCACAAGTCCCTTTTTGTGGCAGCAGGCTCACACTTATGAATCTCCAGTTTTATCTGGAAAGTAGTTAATAAGCATGGAGAATTTGATTCCTGGGACAAAGGGGTTAAACAAGGCTTGAATAACAGCACCGAATACACATCAACACAAGAGAAAAAGATCTACATATAGACTAGCCCTATGTATGCCTTCTACCTGCCCACTACCTGCATACTACAAACCTGAGAGCTCTTTGATTGCTTCAGTGTTAAGCATATATAGAAATGTTTGGTGAGAGATCTACGGGAGGGGCAGGGAGTATTATTAACTAGCCAAGAAAGTCACCTACAGACAAGAGAAATAATTTAAGTGCAAACAAAAATAAATGTAAGACTTGGATGCAATCAGATTTATTATTGCTAATGTATTCTGAATTATCATTGAGGACAAGAAAAAAAAGGTAATAGCCCTGAGAGATTTTTCTTTCAATATATCCTGTGACAAAGTTAAAGCTAGAAAATTAGGTAAAGATTTTTATTTAGCATACAGGGATAAAGCCACAAATGACACTGGGCACAGAACCACTATTTAGATGACAGAGCACTCTCATGGTTCTAGAAGCTTCTGCTCAGTTGGCATCTATACCTAACAGTGCAGTACCTTCAGAGAGCTGATGTGCTTACATGCTGTTCCCAGCGAGTTGCTGTCACAACCAGCATGGCTCAGGCTCACTGTGCATCAATTTAATTTGGACTGGAGATGCTCAGTGCTGCCAGGTCTAAGCATCCAAACTTGGTAAACAAGGTCCCTACCTTTGCCAGGCAATGTGCAGAGCATTAGTTCCAGTTTCTGCTCTATTTTGTCCCAGAGGTTCCACTGCATATGCAGTTATCAATGGAATTCAGACACTTATGGAGCAAGGTATCAGCAGAGTCAAAAAGACCAGATCCATGCATACTGCTGAAGACTAGGCCTTCCTTTCCTTCAAATAGTGCACTGGTGCAACGGCTCCCTGTCAGCTGTAAGTCTGAAAGCTCCCCTGATTAAGTAAGAAATTGATCTCTGTTGCAGGTTTTTTCTTCAGGATGCCAAAATTTTTAAATAGACTTAAAATATATTAAAGGAGACATTTTTATACACCATCAGAGCAAAGGTCTGCTTACTCTGCTACCTGACTTCCAACAAGCTATGCACAGGTGTTCAAGGAAAAAATATAAGGAGAAAGATCCTTCTCTACAATACTGTACAAGCATCTGACAATCACTTTTTTTTAGTGAAGATGCTTTATAGCCACTAATGGACACCGGATTCTTCACATTTTTTCTTATTCTCTTGACCTCCCTACCCCTAGAAGCCATAAGCTTAAATTACTAACTGCTCTGAAAGGGGCAGGGGGGATATTATTTTCTACGTTAGAGTTGCTGCTTGAATAATGGCATTGGGCACCTCTTAGAACTGGCATTGTCAGAAACAGTGAGCAATCACTCCCTATTCACCTTTTCTATACTCTCATGATTTTGTAAATCTCCATTGCATTTCACCTCTACTGTAAATTTTTTTCTCATTTGAAGAGTCAGTTTCATCTTTTAAGATCCTCTTCTCTTCCACACTTGTGTTCTTTCCCACTTTGGCCCTATTCTGGTTCTTTAATATAACTCCAAGCTGTCTTTCCAAAGTGCTGAGATCTAAATTAGAGTTCAACATTGCATATATGTCGATGCAGCTGTTTTATCTTGTCCTTAAGTGCATTACTTTGCATTTATGAATATTGTAGTTCTGCATGCCTTTCAGTCAAATCATATGAGCATTCTTCAGAAAGTCAAATATAAAGCAGACTAAACAGCTGTGTACTTAACTGTCATGTTATTATTTACCCCTTTTTTCCCAAATTATTCACCAAGGTTGCCAGCCCAGTTTCCACCTTATGTTCTGCGAGATTTCAACAAAAACCTTATCCTGTGTAGGATCAGAACTAAAAGTAATATTTGCCATTACTACCTTTTATTCCCTTGATCTCAAGGCTGATTTAGTGCAAGGTCATGCTACACAACATTGGCTCAGCCACTTCTTAATTTCCAGACGACTCTTAGGTAAGACTATGCTAACTGTTTGTTACAACTCTTCTTTAGTGTCAGACTCCTACTATTAGTGATGCTGTTTGAGACTGTTCTGACAGCTTCTCCCTGGAGAAAGCAATACACTGCCTTAGAATATCCCTAAACTCTTCTGGAGCAAAGAGTGGCAAAACACTAGCTCTGCCTGTTTGCTACAACACCAGTTGTCTCAAAGCTTCTCTTATCACTGCACGTCAACTTCTCAATCTCTTATTTGGTCCCACCCGTTTGCCAGTATGCTTTACCACTTCATCATTACTAGAGGCTTATGATCTATCTCACATCAGCTGAAATCCAAATCTACCATGGTTTCTTTAATGATGTTGCAGAGCTTAAAAGGAAATCACATGTACCTGACTAGGAAAGGAAAAGACTTCACTGAACTTGTGTTCTCCTTCTTTCAAAACCAAGGACAGGCTTCTTCATTATCTGGTTTCTCAAGGCAAACAAACCAGACTAGTAAGGTTGACTGCAATTGAGCCTGTACAGCTTCCAGTGATCTGTATACTGACTTCAGAGAAGTCTCTTCAACATCTCTAGTGTGGCAGATCAAGTCACTTCTTGTCATTTGGATATGTTATTCCCATAGGCAAAGGGCTCAAGTTTCTCATCAGAGGACTGCATTTTAAAATTTTCAAATGAATATGACATGACAGGAACTATTGCTGATAAGAAATTTGACAAATTTTATTTTTCCAAAACTGAAAATAGGTTAGATGCACTTCATTTGAGGTTCAAGTTCACTCTACCCACTCTGTGGGATAGTAATAACCATGTTTAAAGTAAACATACCTCAAGACCTGTAAGCTCTGTCTTGTCAGTTATAGCTTACCCATGTAACTGGATTTCTAAGTTCGTACTGCAACACGTATTCCCCTTGAATTTGCAGGAAACACCATGACCTCAAGTGAAGCTAATGGGACCACTTTTGAAGGAGGGCACTTGTTAGCTGAAATAGTGTTGTTACGATCTGGCTTTTGCAAAATACCTTACCAAAACAGATTAAGTTACTGCCACACAACACCTGCTGCTGTGATATCACAAAAATTTTACAGATGTTCATTTTCACCAAAACTACTTTAGTTTTAAGATTGAAGATCCATCTCTTCTTATATTGATTGCAAGACATCTGTTCACTTGCATGATTATGACTCATTATGACTTGAGCCTTAGATTTGCCTTCTTATCCTATTTACTTATTTTTACCTATTGTGCAGTTAAAGCAAAGATTTTCTGATCTGTTTTATGCTCTTAATCCTTCTGCTGGAGATCATTCATCTTCGAGTTAAGGTTATGAACTATTAATTGATAATCCTTCCAAGTCAATAGAAACCTATGCCAGTATGCATATCCAAATAGCATGGAAAAATAACACGGTAATAATTTGTGTAGGGACCACAATGTGTTTGGCAAGTAAAACCTATGAAGGAGTAGCAAAGTAGAAAGCAGACAGCAGAAATTAAGCTTTCTGAGGTTTAAATATTCAAACAATATTCAGTTGATGCAAGCACACAGCTCTCATGACCTCACTGAAATTATTAAAATATCTGTGTCTCGTAACATCTGGCATAAAAAAAAAAAATCAACCATAATTGAACTTCCAGATATCTCTCTCTAAGGAAATAAAAACTTTCAAAGGAAGGGCTGCTCATCTGTCCAAGGCAGGTGCAGGTAAGTGCTGCCACCTGTCTCATGATTCTCTTTGTAATATCCCTGTGATTACCTTGCACTTCTGTGTGTAATTCAGTCTGCCTCTCTTTCAGCACCCTGAGCTGCCCAGAGGTGAACTGCAAGTATTTAGCAGCTGTTTTTCACAATACTCAATCTACTGGTTTTCCCCCCACTTCAAACTAAAAAGGTAATGGATTAGGACAAAAAAGTCTAGTCTTTGTTGTTGAACGAGTCAACTGCCAACATCAACTAAGGTATAATTTAAGCAATTAATAGATAGGCCATTTTCTTCTATGGTCACAATACTTTTAAACCTCATACTGATACAGTATTTAACAGATACTAACTATATGAGCTAACCAAAAGGCTGTTTTGCTACATTTCTTCTTTTTTTTTTTTTTTTTAGTTGGCTCTCAGCTAGTGTTATAAATAGTGGACAAAATAAAATTATTTATTTCACAATTCCTGGTGGTAAAGCCATTTCTTAATTAATATCCACTAGTAATTATAGAAGCTAAGGTCAAAATACCTATTGAGAAATCACATGTGATGTCAAAGGACCCATATAATTTAGTTTTTTCCTTTGCCATCTTGCATACAAGATGACAGAAGGGGCAGCAATTAACATCTGAACATTAGCTGTAAAGCTGCATTATCAAAAAAGAACTGCAACATACACATTTCTATTCCAAGAGGAAACAGTCTCAAGTTATTTTAGAACCTTCAGAAGGAACATAGTATCAGGGTTTGGTTTGCATTTTTTACAGGCAAATGGTCCATCAAATTTTAAAAGAAAAAATAAACCCATCTGAAACCAGGAAGAGTATCACAGAACAGCACTAATCAATTAAAACTGATTAATCTTCTGTTTCAGTAGCAAAGAAACAAAGTAAAATTACACGCCCAAGACCAAAAAGAGGCCATGAGCAATGCTCAGGAACTTAAGTCACAAATTACTTTTAGTTTTGTATTTATCTGCTTTGGATAATTAACACTTTTTTTCTTCCACCTTTATTTCTATTGTCACTTATTAAAATCTTCATTTTCAAGTGGAAGTCTGTCTTCTCTTACTGCTGACTTCTTCAAAGCAAGGGCTGCAGTTTGGTTTTACATAAGATTTTCAAACTATCAAAACCATTAATGAGAGTCTGCCCTGCTCTCAGGGATGAAGAATATCAAAGCATTCTGTACTTCTTGTAAACATGTGACCCTCTTTCCCCGACTGCCAAAATGGAAATCTATAGCTGCATTCAATTTTGACGGAATTCTCACAGCACAGTAATGCATCTTGAGCTTTGTGGTTCAGACAGGAAAGCACCAGATATTGAATGCAGATGTAAATAAACTGTGAAAATGGTATTGGTTTTGTAACACAAACCTTTATACATTACTGAAGGAAAACATACATTTTTAACTGTTTTGCATTAACTGGAGGTTTTTTATACCTTTCATTTCTCATTTTCATTATATATTCAAACAGAAAGCATTCAGAATTTTAAACAAAAATTACTCTTGACCCTTTTCAGTAAGGAAAAGTACAATGAGACTTGACTTGTATTCAAGACACTTTGAAATCTTATTACCTGATCCTGATGCTTCACATTATCAGCTTTTTTACTACTTATTATTTCTCTATGATCTCCTACAATTGAGAAAGATTGAAATTGAAAGAGATTGCATCATTCTGTAAATCAGTAGTCCGTAAACTGAAGAAATATAAAATAAGTTACTAGCCTCCATTCCCAAAGCTGAATGCTTATACTCAGCTTTCAGCAAAGAAGGACTATTTTCTACAACATCATATTGGAGAGAAAAACAAAACATCGCTTAAGTCGCAGAGAAACAAAAAGTATGGACTGTAATATATCCAAGGTTTGTCCTATCTGGAAACGTGAGACCAAGCATAACTTTAAGTTACATAACTTAAGATATCTAAAATAAGTTCCACTTCATAATTTACATCTTGTAGCACCATTTTATTAAATAGTGAAATATTTATAGCTTCTAAGGCTATAATTAAAATGTTTCCTCAAAATTATCCGGCTTATTTGATACAAAGACTTTACACACAAAACAGACAACCTAGTAAATATTTGAAAGGAAATGATTCAAGAATACTCACTCACGAATGGCAGAGTGATCAAGAACAAGCACACAAAAGCTACTCCAAACAGTCTTCACCAAACCAGTAAAGCATAACCAGGTCTAACTCACGTGGCTACAACTTGTAACTGCCTCTTGAAAATGCTTTGATTATGAATAAGGGACTAGACCAACCTATCAAGAAAAGAAATTTCAGACTGCCACAATAGCAAATACACCATTTTTGTCCCCTCATTTTCAAGAGGAACACAACAATGGAATGACTCAGCAGACTCTAACACAGAAGAACAGAGAAGAGGTAGAGACACAAACTAAAACTGGACCACTACATTAAAACAGCTGGTCCTGCAGACATGGGACAACATCCACATTTACTACAACAGAGATGAAAGTTCCTGCTTATGCTATCTCTCCCACCGCTGGCAGACTGCATCTTTCCATAGGTGGAAAGAGACCTGTCTTACCCTTCCACCACTCTACACTGTAAATCACTTCTCTGTTCTGCCTTTTCCCTTTAAGATGAAAACTCAAATACAGCTTCATCTAGAAAACCTGCTCCTTGGACTCCCACTCTCTAAGGAAGGACTTCAATTTATTTCAAGCAACAACCAGGGTACCCCAAGATCAGCTGGGCTCTGGTTACCTGGCTCCTTTCCTAAATTGTTCTTCCATTATTAACTCACCTGTACAATGGACAGACACTTAAAAACTGAGGCCTCCACATAGGCATCCCTGTTTTTAAACTAACTGGTAAAGCCTATACAGGAACCAGCACATGACAGGTGTCCATCAACAGTCATGCCATGGCAGAGATCCTGCTTCAACATGGATGCAGCCTCCCAAGCACCTACCACTCATTATTTGGGAGCAGCCAGGTGTTTATGACTTTTCTGGGACCCATGGTTGGAAGTGGGGAAAGGAGGACTGTGCATATGACTCAAATGCAGACAAGGGAAAGAGAGGACCAGGAAAACACAGTTACAGCATTACTCATGTCCTCTCTCTGTCCTAACAGTGGCTGGAAGGATATCAAACTCCTGCATTTGGGTATCCATGCTCCATTTGGTGCCTAAAATGGAAGTTAGTGACTCCTGTGGATCTCGTGCCAAGCCCCAAAATTATATGGACGACTTGTATCATCTCTATAACTGAGTGTCCTTTGCTTTGTTTTATTTAGAGATGGATTTGTAATAAGATGCCTAAATAATTACATACCATTTATCAGTTGCATGAACAGTTTACTGACTTTAGCTGTCCAGCCGATTTCAGATAAAGTCGGTTTGGATTTGTACAAGCATATAGACTAAATATTTACCAGACATAATGGCATTCTTCAAAAGAAATTATTACATTTCTAATGCAGGCAATGCAGTAAAAATTACTACTCTTTAATCTTTGACTTTTCATAATTGTTCTTTTTTTAAAGAGAAAATCTAGTGAAAAATCTTGATTTTCAAAATGTAGTATTTTAAAGATTTATTTAAAATGCTGGAGGTGCTTTATTTTACATTTCTAAATGATACCATTTTAATTTCTCTCTGAAAGGGAAATGACAAATGATTGCCATCATTCTTGTTATATTTCTTTACATTTTCAGCAGGTTTTTTTTTTTTGTTTGTCTGTTTGGAGTAATGGGGTTTTTTTTGCTTCTTTGATGCTGTTTTTTAAAGGAAACTCATGTTAGAGACAGGTTCTTGGTGGGTTATCCTTGGCTGTCTGCCAGCTGCTCTCTGCCTCTACCTCCTCAGCACAACTGGGGGAGAAAATGAGATTTTTTAAGTTCAAGGGTGTAGGTAAGGACAGGGAGATCACTCACCAGTGACCAGACAAAACAGGCTCAAATTGTGGAAGATTAATTTAATCTATTAAGAATGGATAGCAAGAAACAAAACTGGAACACTCATCCCAACAATAAGATGACGACTACTCTGTGTTGAAGTAAAATGGTAAAATCCATCACTACTTGAGGAGATGCTCTCCAAAACTAACCCCTCTGACCCCTCACTTGCCTTCTTCCCAGGCTCAGTTTCTCTCCTGAATCCTCTGCCTCTTCCCACTGAGGTGCTGCACTGTACCCTGCTACAGGGAGCCTGTTGCAGCCAGCTGGAACAGGCAGTACCCAGCACAGGGCAGCCCTGGCCACTCCTCAGAGGCCCAGGTAGCCACCCAAAACCCATGCCTGGGCACCACCAACCAATACCAGGCTCAAGGACAGTTGCAACTTCCCAGTGTTGGGCCTTTTCATTCTCTAGCCCATTCTAGTTACAACTTCATATTCTTTTTCTTGTGTAACTTCCCTTCCACCATCATTAGATTAAAAAAAATAAAACAAACAGGAGAGGAGAGGTGCAGCAGCAAAGAACAGCCAGCCTCCACAAGTGTGGGGGTTTTTTTACCCCTCCCAGGGTTCAGTTGGGTGAGTAATTGCTACTAATAAATATATCTATTAAAAAGCCTATCTAATCCTCCAGTAACAGACAAGAAAATATCTAACTTCCGATACTCATTTCAGTCTCTGTAAAAGGCATACTATCTTCACATGTATAGTCAAATCACTACCATGTCAGTTTTTATTCTTCTGATTGTCAATTTACCATAAATACATATATGCACAAATATTCCACACATTACCCAATCCTTGATGCTACAAATGTGTGGGGAAAGATGTGTCCTGCTTTGCTGTTTGAAGCACTCAGAGCTGCGCATGTCTTCGCTCATTCAATAAACTTGAAATACAAACTACTAAAACCAACTATTGTAGCCTCTTACGTTTTGGGCTTAATTTATACTATCACATTTCTTTTATCACAGAAGAAATTAACTGTCGCAAATACCAGGGAATTAGTCAATAATATATTTGAAGCTTTGAAATATTATACTGAAGTGATAACTGATTATTATGCACATTTTCAGATCAAGAGAATATAAAAGCAAGCACCATTACAGATAGGGAAGGAAAGGAGCTTGAAGCAAAGCACACAATTCAAATGAGTTAGTAACACTAAGTCACGTTTACTCCATGGAAAATCATTGAAGTCAGAAGGTTGGCACTTTGAAATAGGTGTGCTCAAAAAATGCCAACTTGAATTTGATGTTTTTTGGCAAAAAAGATAGAAGTCCAGTGCCCGTGAAATAGGAGGAGTTGTGGAATTAGCCATAGAGGAAATAAATCCTATAATACATGTTACAGAAGTATATGGTGGCAAAATTACATCCATTTTCTACTTTTTATTCCCTGCTAAATACCAAATCAATTACACTTGTACGAAAGCAGTTAACAATAAAACTGATTTACTGTCAGACTTTTGTGGCCTCACAAAATATATTTATGGAGACAACTTGCACAAAGCAAGGACCCAGCTTAATCTTTAGACTGTAGGTTAAATTATGTTTATACAAACGAGCAGTTAGCAGCCTTTAAAAAGTGTTTTCAAAATCTTATTGATAGATCATATTTGATACACTCAAAGTTAACATTAATTAATAGTTAAACTGAACATTAAGATCTTAAACTTTACATGTGCATGTCTTCAAACATTGCAAGAATTCTTACAAACTAAACCTGATGTTGTTCTGTTACCATGACTTGTACATATTATTTTTTTACTCCACTATAAAGGAAAGGAAAATGCTACAGACTGCAATATACCCCTCCATCTTCTTCATAAATGGTTGAGGAAGTTCTGGGGCTATTAAAATGGACACTCATCCTAGCAATAAGAAGATGTCTACGCTGTGTTAAAGTAAAATGTAAAACCCATCACTACTTGAGGAAGTGCTCTCCAAATTATCAGTCCTGCCTGGTGGTCGCTTAGTTACTACTTTAACCTCTTGCCCACACACCCATTGTTAAGTTAATGTTTTTCCACTGATTCTCCCTAAAAACCTGCTAGAACTTTATGAAATACAGTGACACAAAACTCTGACACAGTCCTTGTTCCAAAATTAGTCAAAGGATGCCATGAGCTCAACAGAACCTTCAACAAATAGGACAGGACTCAGTATCTACAGCAATTGTTTCAGCCATAAATCTTACGAGTGCTTTTTACTGTAGCAACCAACTGTTAATAAATTCAACTTGCATTACCGGAAACATAGGAAGGGCAGGATACACTTCATGATGTTTTTTCAGTGTCCTCCCTGAGCCCATGCACTTAGGCATATTATTTCCAGAAATATTCCATAGTTAGTAGAGATACAGTGTCCCCCCTATTCTCTCCTATGACTAATGAGACTGAGAACATCGAATGCCATTGCCTGACACTATGCTCCTTTCACTCAAAAGAAATGGGAGGCTTTATGCTTACAATTCACAATATCTTTAGGAGCAATCATCAACATTAATTGCACATGTATCACTGGGAAAACAGATTCACTTCTAGAAAATAAACAATAGTAGTTCCTGCTACTGTGCAAAAATTAATGGGGTTTTCTTGTATACTTGTAATGCATACTTTCAATAAATGAGACTGACAAGACAGCCACAGCTAAGGTTGCTCAATGAAGAGTCTCAAATTTTCAAACTGCTTCAACTATTAATGGAATAAAGTAGCAGAAAATATGGAAATTTCTCATCTATGTTGTTTTCATTTCAAAGAACAGATTATTCCTTCAGTGAGATTTACAGAAGCTTTCACATCCCACATGGCTTTACTCCGTACTAGCTACAAAGGTCACTGGCTTCTTTTTACTTTCACCTCATATTACCATGTCTTGTTCCGAATGAGGACATGATAGACCCAAAGAGAAAAAGAGAAAAACAGGTATTGTTTGACATCAACCAAAAAGCTGGACTTAAAAAAAAAGATCACAACCCTTATGCCTCAGGTGCCTCTGTTGGTATTAAGTTTAGATTCAAACTGACCCAGGTTGAACTTTCGAGGCTTGTCAGCAAGCTGTGACTCATGTAATACAGTAGTTAACTACTGACAACAGCATCCACCAGCTGGGAAGGGGGAAAACCATCCAGACAAAGCTAACTGGACTGTTTTTTGCTCTTCATGTATTTCATTGTACTTTTGATGCTCTTACTCCACTTTTTCTTTGCTTGCTCCTGTATTTCTTGGGGGTTTGAAACACAACAACACCTGCAGCTTTCAGAAATGTAAAGCTGATAGAACACAAAGGATTAAAGTGTAAGATACTGAAGGTCTCTACATCCTCACCTACTTGCTAACAAAAACAGAAAAGGCAAACAGAGGAGAACATTTTCACAGAGAAGCTATTGTTGCCACCAACTCAAATAAGGGGAGGTAAAGACAACATTATAACAATTTCTCTAACACAGTTCAGCATAACCTGTTGAGCAGGAAAGACTGTAAATGTAAAGTTTATTACAGAGATGTGTAATCTCTTTTCTGGGTTCTCAGCATTTAGCTTGTGTTCATCCTTAACAAGTTCTATGCAGCTCTGCTGTACTGGTGTTTTCACAGCTGGCCATCTGCTTTCTGAAAGCAGAGCCATCTAAAGCTAAGAGGAAGCAACAGCTTGGTAGTCTCTTACTACTAAAGACAGAGATAAAGAAATTTCAGTAGAGAAAAGCAAAGAAACTGGAGAAAAAGAAAATGACTCCCCTATATAAAACTCATTTCAAAAAAACAGTTAATTTATTGAAATCTTACAAATTCCATTCTGTAGAAATATGTGAAGGATACCAGAGTTCCAAGGCCAATTGATTTTGCAAGCATGAAGTGAATATGGTCACTAACACAGTAATGACCACAAATAGCGACAATATGTAAGGAAATGACTTAGCTAAAAGCTAAAAAGCTATTTTCTCAGTTAGGAAGAGTTACCTTTCAAAATAATATATTTTTATGGAAAGGATATTTCCATTAGGTATTTACTCCACTAAGTTAAAAAACAGCAGAAAGAATATTATCTTCCCAGGAGAGACATTTGTATCAGTATGACAGGAGTTTCCAGACAAGTTTTTAGTAGCTTTTGTTTGCTTAGAGATACAGGTAGACTATTCTGGAGAAACTGTACAACAGGTGCATTACAGCAACAGATACCACCAGTTTACAAGAGGTTTAATTACCTTCTACTGAGACTGAGAAATTTTAAGAAGAGACTTGCTTTTTAGAAGGTGCTGCCACTGGTGTTTTATTAGTTGGCGTTTACTAACAGAGACCAAAACAGGTATATATGTTTGGTCCAGGGCAGTTTAAGGAAAGCTGCTTATTCTTTTACAAACTAATCCCTCTTCCCTTGTGTTCAGTCACATAATAGTCTGCAGTTCACAAGTACCAAACACTGGCTAGCATTATAAAGATGGAATCAATAGCATAATCCTATTAAATTCTGCAGTGCAGGCTACTTTTCAGATACATAGCGGAATCCTCTTAAATTGATTTTTTTCCTAAATAAAAGGTGGGGTTTCTAGCTAGAAACCTAAAAAATATTGTCTACATAATGCTCTTAGGCAACAGTTCAGCCTGTATTCCTCCATACAGCTTCTGTATATTGTCCGACATGTAACTGTGATACTTTACTAGATGATTTTCCAAAACAAAACCAAAGCTTCCCTAATTATTGTAACCACACAGCAATTAAATAATTGAGGGGCTTACTCCCATAAGGCATCAATAACAACTGACACTCAGTTTGCATGTGAGATATTGGAACCTACTGCCCAAATTCTTTCACTAACATGATCAGATTTTTCTGAGTAATATTGCAAGCTAATGTTATCACTCGCTTGAGTGTCTTTTCAGATACGAGCTCTTGTACAGTTTACTCCATCCCAAACTTCATCTGCTTATATTTGAAGACTCCAGCATCTCTTAATGTATTTTGAACAACTATCATGTTTGAACCAACAGGAAAATTTAATCTATTTCCTAAACCCACATAGCAGTAGGTTGTTGATGCCCCCTCCCTGGAGGTGTTGAAGGCCAGGTTGGATGAGGCTTTGTGTAGCCTGGTATAGCATGAGGTGTCCCTCCTCATAGCAGGGAGGTTGGAACCTGATGGTCTTTAAGATCGCTTCCAACCTTAATGTTTCCATGATTCTATGATGAGAAGTACCTGCAGCACTAGCTACCTGACTGTTGTAACAAAAATTAATGTTATCTACCCCAGTCTGCATGCAGGTCACTTCAACTAGGCAGCATGAGTTATGTTGATACTTGCTGTTGGGCACACCTAGATTTCCAGTTCCATCACAGCATCCACCCAGCAAGTCACACCATAGTCTCTGCATATTCCAGAACAGCCTAGTAGTTTTCTCATGTCTTTCACAGTAAAGAAGCTACACAGTGGCTATTAAGAAATTATTTCACTGCTTCCCTAGAAAAGATCATCCTAAAAATGTCCTACTTCCTGTCTTTTCCTGTACTAACAAGTTTTCCCAGTTGTGCAGCCCTTATAAATCCTGATCGTATTAGCAGATACACAAAAGGTTAGGGCCTTCACAGTGTCTCAACTACATATAAACACTTGTAACTACAATTTGCAACTCAGAAAATCATAGCAATTCTATGACTAGAATGATCCACCGACATTGTAAGAAATATGATGGATTTCTCATTTCTCCAAGCAATAAATCCACATACTTCATGTTTTTAGACTAATTTGATGCATTTTTCAGATTAATTTTTTTTACCAGTGTCGTGCTCATACCAGAATTTTTATATCCACCAATTAGCAGCAGCATCCCTCTCACATACAGCTCTAACTAGGTATCTTCTCTGAAATGGACAGGAGCTAACGGCTGGGCAATGACTCTGCTTGACCCACTGGTGCAACAGGGCCATGACGAAGCTGGGGAGAGCACGCAGAACCTCACTTTCGCCTCATCTGTCTTTCACATTTTAAATTAATCTCTCGATAGATCACAACTTGTTACAAAGCTTTGGGATTGACAGGAGGGAAAAAAGCGCAACTGTAGCAACCTCATTAGGATTCTGCTCTCAAAGGCTCCACACAGCTTTGTCTTTTGAAGAGTAAAACTGCTTAACAAGTCAGCAATAGCTCCCGTTCCCCCTGCAACAGCTATGGTAACAGTCTTCATTGCACAAACACGTTTCTTGAACTACTTTCCCAAGTCTCCACTAATGCAAACCTGTGGAGTGTAATAAAGGCAAGGCAGCTCTTTTGTCTCCCTGCTTTTTTTAAACACTTCACATGACAAGTGTATCGCTCCTGTTTCCTGTCTTTTCCCTCCTGTTGGAAACAATTCAACAGAATACACATTTCTGAGATTAGAGATAAGTAGTTTGTGTCTAAATCCACAGAATCAGTTGTCACAACAGCAAAGTTAGCCTAACATTTCAGAGGACTTCTACCCCAGAGGAGCCAGCTGGCAGTGTACTTCAAGATGTATTTGTTCAAGCATTTGAGCAAACTTTGAGGTTAAGAGGAATGCTTTTGGGTGGTTATGCAATTATGCTAATCACAGGATAATAACAAAACCAATCTACCCACCCCCATAAAACCACTGTAGCTCTCCTCATTTTTGGGGACAAGCAAGCAGACTTATGCAGACTTACTGATTTCCCCCTTTACTCTCATTTTATCTCAAGATCTGGACACAAGCCTGTCCCAGAACACAAGCACCTAAGCTCTCCTTGCTGGAGCACCTGCAGGGAAGCACACTCAAGTGCCACATCTACCTGAGGAAGAGGCAGCATATTACTTTTGTACCCCAGACACTTTGCAGCTACTTCATCTAGCCTGAAAAAAAAATCATGTTGAAATAGCATGGCCAAAGAAATAAATTAAGTTACTTAAGCACTGTCATACAGATTTCTAATATTAAAACTTGATGGATTGCCATTCTCTTGCCTTGCATGAAGCCTGAAGGAAAAGCTGTGGTTCTGTGTCAGTGAGGGTTGTGGTGCAGGCTATGTCAGGCCTTTGCTCAGCAGCGGGTCCAATGGGTTGGGTAATCCTCTACGGGGATTTGATCCCTTCTGTGCAACTTTCAACCACAAAGCTTCATTCCTGTATTACAATCACATTAAACTTGCCTTAAAAATCTTTCTACTGTACCATAACCTTCTAAAACATGAATCCTGGGCATAAAGGGCAGCAAGAATGCACTTACTGACAAAATGTGTAAGAAGTAAATGCTTTTCTGATAAGTAAATCACAATAGCAGCATTAATGTCTAATGAATGAAAGCAACAAAGCAGAGGTCAGTTTTTTATATAAGACTTCTACTGATAAAAAACATATGATAACTGTAATGAGATGTTGATTGTTTCAATCCTAATACATACCCAAGTTTCTACAAAGTGGAATCAGAGCTGGAAATAAAGAAGCACTTAGAAACTGATATACATTTGCTTTACACACAGTTCTAAACACAGGAAGCATATCTAGTTGTCTTTGTTTTTTTTAAGGGTTGCTAATGCCAGTACTGTTTCCCTTCTCCCTGCTCCATCCCTCTGCCTTTATGAGAGATTTGCATTGCAGAAGCAAAAAAAATACTGTACTCCCAAAAGCACACCACCGACTTAGCCAACACAGCCTGCATATATAGAAACACACATTTCATTTATAAAGCATAGGAAATCCTAAGCATTTTAGAAATTCTCAAAATTACAAAAGTCAAATACATATACATTTTTAGGGTAGCATATACAGTGCCAAGTTCATTCAAAGGATGTTCAAGAGACTCAACTTTTCAAGACCATTAATTTCTAACATACACCAGCCTGGCCTTTTGGACAGGGACAGAGGTGAGATTTTAGCAGAGTTTTTCAACATGCCTGGAAGGAAGAGGACCACTAAAAGCAGTGGTTGTAAGCCCCAACACAGGGCACAGCAATAGCATCAATTTCCCTGAACAGCATAAAGCTCTTCTGAAAGGAAATACAGGACTAACAAATCTGATTTCTTACTATTTTGAACACTACCTAGTTAAATGTAGTAAATGTAGAGACCTGTACACCCTAGGAGTCAAAATGTTACTGAATTAAAACCTTAATTCAGAACAGCTTGAAGGTCAACATACTTCTGATGAAAATTAATTTCTTTCTTCATTCCTCTTTATAAGTAGAATAAAAACAGAACAAACCTAAATCCAAAACAATGTATTTTCTAACATGCACTGACAAATTGACAGGGAAGAGAGAACAGTCACGTTTCTAAGATCATTTTGTGTTATTTTTACACGTACAAGAGAAAAAAACTTGATGTAGAAGTATTTTATAGAATATAACTGATTTAGCCCGTGCTACTGAGGCAGAGAAGATAAAACACACCTTGCATGTTCAGTGATTCATTCTAGATACAAATCATAGAGGAAATAGAAAAAGATACATAGATTATAAGAAACAGGTGTGGGAATCAAAGTGAGAGCGGCCAAACAGGACACAGTGCTTATAAAGACTAACCTAGGTGAATTAAAAGAGCAGAAAGTCTCAGTGTTTCCAAACAGCCTGACAGGGCAAGAGCTGTGCAGTGCTTTGGCTTTTCTTGGCCACTGATCAGTGCAGGAGAGCAACAGGAGAACTGCAGCGGTACAGGTCAGCAGCACGTCTCAATAGGCACAAATGAGAAGATGTGTCCACAACTGAAAACACTTTAGCAAGTTAACTAGTTAAAAGAATGCTTGTGTAACGAAGTACAAATACAAGAAGTATTTTCAGTGGAACTCTTCTGATATTTAAAAAGAAGGGGGAAAAAAAAAAAAGTGTTCCTGTAAAGATCCATTTGCAAGTGCTGGAGTTTTATCTTGCCCTTTAAGACCAGAGGGAGGAGAGGGGAATTATGATTTAGAAATAAGTCTGAATCATTTTTGCCTGGAACTATACTTAAAAGATACTACTAAGCCTGCTGTATTTAGATTTAACATCATAATATAACTCTTAGGCACAAATATTTCAAATTTATCACCTAAATGCTTTAATTCAAGTGTTTAACCTGGTGCCTTTAACCTAAATGAATTGAACATCACCATAACAATGATCTGCAAACCAGCATACTCTTTCTGAGAAAAAAGGAAGTTCAAACCAGAATCTAGTATTTCTTTAGAAAGGTAGTACACCAAAGAGTTTATACACTGTGTTGGCCTATTTTTGTGAGGTTAAACTTAGAATAGGCTTTTTCCAGAAATGTAAAGTCTACCAGTTACGGAATACGTCAATAATTCATAGGTCTTTCTGGGTTTCATATACATAGCATGAGTCCTAGAAATATATACTAAAGTGTGTATGTACATATACACATACATATAGCTACACCTGAGCCCATAAGTTTTGCTATTTGATGATTCATTAACACAAACCCAATCATAAACATATTTTGCTCTCAACTCTATTGATATTTCATTTCTAAATATTTAAAACCAGATTTTCTCAAAACTTACAGCATCTAGCACATTTTTCCCCAACTCATACAGAAGAAAAACACCCATATAATCAATAAAAACTTTTCTGTCTTGCAACTGGAATATTTTCAACTAATTGCCAAGTAAAGAAAAGCTTTTTTTCTGATTTTAGAAAACTTAAATTAACATGAGAGGAGAGCTCTGGTTTTCTAAGGGCCAGTTTCACATGCAGTTTCACAGATCCGTGAACAGAAGGTGATTTACCTGAGTAAAGGACTTAAAAAAACTGCATTTGTGTAGTGCTATGAAAGAGCTATGAAAAACTCTTCTGACAAAATTTTGTTTGGAGAAAACCCTAAAGCCTCAGTTTATGCAATTCAAATCAGGAAGACTTAGTTAATTACCACATGTAAGTCTTGAACTTCTGATACTCTTTAATACGCTGCTCACATACCCTACAAAACCAAATATTAGTCATGCATCCCTAACCGATTTCATACTCACCCCTCCCCCCCCATTCTGTCTTGCTAATGTTAAAAATAGTCTTGGGAAAACTCTTGGTACAGTCCGCCAGTCTCTGTGTCATATTTGTCATGCAATGGCTCAAAGATGACTTATGCCGTACTCTAACTCATCCTTAAAATACATTTTTTTAGTTGTGGGGTTTTTTTTTTACTTTAACTTTTTTCTGTATATAATTGATAATTACTTGTACAAAAGTCACAGACTGTAACGCAGCACAGGCAGTAGTGTGTGCTCCCTCCCCCTCATTCAACCAAAAAGGGCAAGCAGGCTCAAACAAACTTCACATTAGCCAAAAGATCAATGCCGAAATGTTTGGCAGGTTTCTTCCTGAAGCAATCAAAATCCCAGTCCAAACACAGTTCATATTTCAGAGGAGATGTGTTTGATAAACCACCTGCTGCTCATAAGGAAAGAGCCTTTAAATGTGATAGGCAACCTACCTAAGAAAGGCAGCCAGCATTTTCTTCCTAAACAATTTGATTAAAAAAATAATTGTGAAATTACCTCAGCACTTGGATTCTGTTACCTTCTGTAAAGGTTTATTCTACCAACAGCTGCCGTCCCCTCTGGGCGTGGGAGGACAGATCTCAAGAGGAGTGGCAGGACAACAGCTGCCCCTTGACTCCCCTTCACACAGTGAAGACACAGTGGTCTGTTTAAATCCTTTTTAACACGAATAACACATGAAGAGTTTCTATTCTGCAGCAGACAGTGTAGCAATGAAACTACAGATGAGGACAGAACACATTGGTTTTGAACCACACAAAAGCATGTCATTTTTTCATTTTCCTCTCATATTTCAGCATCAGTCTTTACACCATGCCTAGTTTAACTCACAGCCTGGCTTCCTCTATTTCAAATGCCCTCCTTTAAAAAACACTCAAACTCAGGAATACTGTTAAATAAAGTATTTTTAAGAGCTTAATTATCATGAAGGTATGCTTAGAAATTCATAGGAAACTGCATTACTAATTCCTTAATTCACTTTACTAACACAGAAGGAAATATTTCATTTTTTTCCTAGATCTATTGTATGGCATTCCTAGACTTAAATTACTGGGGTTTTTTCAGTTACTAAAATAACAAAAATGACAGCATCTCTCATGGTATAGATAGCCAAGTATAAACCATTCTCCTATATTCCTACCCACTCTTCCTTAGCAGAGATTTTATTTTTTTTCCTGCTCCAGAGGATCTTTGCTTTCAATAATGGAACTAGTTAATTAGCAGGTCTTTCATTGGGGAATGTAATGTGGGTGAAAGTAACTCACTACTGTCCAGTTTTTAAATTACACATTCAGGAGACTACATTTAGTTGCATTTGACTTTTTTCTTGTCTTTCATTCTTGTTTCAACTCCAAATTATAACTGAGTCCATCTGTACACATCTCCTAAATGCTTTTATGAGCATGGATAGCTAGTGAATTATCAAAAGATCACAGAAACTGTTCTTAGCTCATTTCTACCATTCACACCCATATTTATGTTTGAAGGCCAAGGTCTCTCTAGGACAAGCATTTATTCCAGAAGGTTCCACAAACTTCCCTACACACATTTACGGTAAGACGGTCCATGTTTTTTCCACTCATGCAAAAAAAAACTTAGAGTAAGAGAATATATCCAGCTACCCATTGATAGACCAAAAGAAGCATACACACACTCGTTAGAATTCTCTCTACTTTAAGACTTCAGCAATAACCCTGTGAGTTACTGCTACATAGGTTCTCATTAGGAGCCTCTGTAGCGAGAAGAGACAAATCTTTGACACTGACTAGTGGTTTGGAGAGGTCCTTTTTAAAAAAAAAAAAACAAAAACTATTTAGAGACAATTTAAAATTAATCATGTCAAGGAAGAATTCTTTCAAGGTGATTTGAAGATCTCCAAATACTAAAGAATACATTTACAGTCAACTCTGACAATTTAAGACAATGCATTTTGTTGGTTTTTTACTCATTTAAATTATTTCACAGAGAACAATTTATCAAAGTTAAAAATTTTTAAAGCAAAAATAAGTATTACCACTGCAGCCCAGCCATATATTATATCTTCTGTCACAACCCCTCCAAAGAAGCAGAAGTCATTAGGTTAACACTGGAAGAGGAGACAGTCCTTCCTGGAACACATTTTACATTTAATCTGAAGATATGCACAAAACTGCTGATGTATTTAAACTGAAATACTGTGCTGAGCACTGAGATGTGTACTTTATCCCAATTGTTAATTATTAATTGTTAATTATATCTGCTTTTAGTTTTTAAACTTTAAGTCTTCTGTATTTTCTTTAGCACCTGTCATGCTCCTAGGTCCCTCTAGTTGAACATTTGAGATTTATCAAATGTATAGAAAATTCTAAAACCCTTAGCAAATGTCTTCCATGGCATTAATGGATTAGGCACACTAATTTTTCTCTATGGGTTTACTTCTGTACTGACAGAAAGAAAACTGTTCTTTGCTCTTGACAGAAGTTACTGTATGTTGTCACAGTATGCCAACCTATACTGATATTTTTCTGCCAGCTCCAAAGAATTAACAGTCTGCTGGTTAGGTGCTGGTTTTCACAGGCATTTCAGAGGGCTGTAACATAGCTATTATGTGCCAAATACAATACAGCACAGCTGCTATTTTGAATTGTTCTGTAGGTGTTAGCTCTCCTGTATAAAATATGCAATGTATTTATCTTTACAGAAGAACGATGAACGTAGGTCCTTACTTGAGAAGTGGTGTGTTATTAAAGCAAAACTATGGTCTCACAGTGATGGGTATCAGGAGGGGGAAAAGAGGAACCAACCATGTGAACCTGGAAAGAATGTTATTGGGTAGAGGTTTATTCCAAAGCCTGAACTATGTAGAAGGAATATAGGGCATAGCCAACTAAGAAAAGATACATATGATCAGACTTAATCAGTAAAGGCAGAATCAACTTCCACTAAAAACAAGCACCATATTCAGCAAACTCCTTCAGTAATAGCACTATTAATTAATGAGTGAAAATGCAGCTTACACCAGCATCCCATGGCTGTGAAGATACAGCATCCTCACAAGTTGTTCATATGACTTCCAATGTCTATACACACATTTTAGACAAATAGTTGTATGCCTTCATCTAATTATCATGGTTCCCCTGACACTGTAGTTTTAAAGGTCAAGTAGGGTATTTCTAAGCAGTTCATTTTTTGAAGCAAACTATGAAGAAATTAAAATTTAGGGAAGGAGCAGGGGTGCATGATCTTTTGAACTCAGCCATGTGGAATTCAGTGATTAGAACTAAATTAATATACTGGAGAATAAATTAAGCTCAAGTTTATTTGCAAGGAGTCCATATGATGTACATCTCCAGCTTCAAGTAATTTTTGAGCAGTTTACATATTTGCAGTCATCTTTACATGAAGGAAACGTATAGTAAAAATAGAATGCAAAGCTAAAGCATTGCTACTTTGCTAATCTCCAGCTTGCCTCCACACTAGCATTAAATTACTCGTTCCTCCAGATTCTTCCTCATCCCTATTCTTTTCCTACATATACTTCTACCCAAGATAGAAAAATGCATTGTTTAAGGACTGGAGGATGAAGGACATTTCTCAGCAGCTTACTAGGAACTGCTACAATAGAAACAGTTATAAGAAAAAATGATACTTTTTCAAGTGTTTCCAATAGAGCACCTGTATTCCAAACCATATGGTTCATATAGATAATTGCTTGCTTTCATGTCCTTGCCAGGAAGTACTGCAAATTTATCTTTGACATGATGGAAAAGAACAGCTTTGTTGATATTAGCAATTTTTCTATTTAATCTTGTTAGGGGACATTCTTAACCTACTGGAAAAAAAAAAAAAAAAGAAAAAAAAAAAGCCTTATCAAAACTTACTGATTAAATTACAAGCAAGGTAAGAGTACCTTGCATGACTTTCTACTACAACTTTTTAAAGTTATTAGCACTGCAACTTTGCTACTCAGTGTTAAACATCTTTCTTATGTTTTCGTCTGAGGTCTTAGGCAAAGCTGCCTTCCTATCGATGTTATGTGGGGAAAGTTACATTGTTCCTTAGAGCCAGACTCTCCTCCTTCCAAACCTGGTATCCTCAAGATTACTGAGCACAACTACACCTGGTCTCAGCCAACAGCTAGTAACATTCCAATTTTGTTAATGTCATGTAACTATTTGCTCATCAGTGCAAATATGGATACAGACATTCACTTCAGTGGTAAGTAGGAGTTGAGAGGCCAAAAGGTACAACTCACTGATCAGACACTACTGTTCATAGCCTCTGGTTTGGTATACCAGTATATGCATCTCCAAAGGAGTGCATCAGTCTTTTGCTTATCAGGGATTTTAAGCATCTCTCACTTTCAGAAATCAGCGAGTCTCTGAGAAACAAAGTTTCGACTGGAGCAAAGGAAGACTTCAAGCGAGTACCTGAAGCAGCCCAGGTGGTTTTGCAGACAAGAGCTGTTGTTGGGAGATGCACTCCAGCACTTGAGGGCACCAGGGAAGAAGCTGAGGAGGTCAGAGGAATGCAGGTACAGGGAGAGCAATCATTGATTTTACATCTGTGTAGAAACACTTTTCTTATTTCTCCACTGAAGTCTAAAAACATTAGAACTCATGTTACCTATTTTGGATGCTGCAAATAATTTCTTCGTATTTTAAACTAACTGCTTTGAATCAAAGGTAATTTTCTAGTGAAAATCTAATTGCTCACCAAAGGGTAAGGTATCCAGCTTTCAGGAATTAAAGAACAAGCATGCACACCCCACATGCAGTATTTCAGGAGGGAAATGGGTAGTGAGGCTTGATTCCACAAAAGCAGCATATAACAACATAAGAACTAGCCCAACGAGACTTTGAAAAGCAGGAAGCATCTTCCAACAATAAATGACATCCAGGATCTCTCTTTCCCTATTGTCAGGGTAGCAGATCTTAAAGTGTTTGGGTTGGTTTTGGGTTTGTTGTGTTTCTTTCTTTATTTTTAAAGGAGCTTACAGCACCTTTCTTTAATTAATATTGAGCTCATCTAGTTCTACTTACAACAGTTTCTACCTTCGTACCACTAGCTGCAACGTGCCCAGTCAAACCTTTGACAATCAGATGAAAACTGGATTCGAGCAATTTATGGATATATGGATAATACAGAGCTAGTTCTCAGATCAATCTCATGCTGCCCAAGTATCAGGGTATATCAAGTAGCAGCTATGAATTTCCAACATCACCCACTGCAATACCATAAGTCAGGCAACTGCCATCCCATTGATTTATCCCAAATAAGGCTCAAGAAGCCAGTTAAAAATCAAAAATTAAGGGTTATTTCCACCCTCCACTGAAATTGATAAAATCTTACACAAAATTATTCCTTGATCTACCTATAAGCAATGTTGTATTTATTTATGTTTAAGAACATTATATGGAATTGATCAGAAGTTCATTAATAGAAAATTACTCCTGTCCTTAGGAATAAGGACCACTTACAGACCGGGGAATTTGAAAGTTTAATTGATGCATTTTGTCATGACACCATGTCAGTAAATAAGTTGTAACTTGAAGAAATTAAAGCCTTTAGTACCATATTAAAAAGGTACCAATTTTCAAGTAGCATGATGATTAATTAATTGAGTGAAAGCTGCTGAAGAGTTATCCATCTTCAGATCCTGTAACCAAGGCATATAGTACGATTCAGTCAAACGTTGCTCTGATCAACCCCCACACACTCAATCTGTGACTCTTCGGCTACATAGATTACCCTCAAACTTTTATCAGCATTTATGTTGCTGTAATCATATCAATATTTAAAAAATTGAATTTAAATTAAGATTTAAATTTTTAAATTAAAATTATTATAAATTTGCTCCCGGCCAATGCTTAAGAATAATCTAATAATCAGAAAGTTGTATCCTAAAAAACCACAGGTCTCTTCTTCCATTACTAAATGACAGATCTCCACAATCATTCCACGTAACAATTTAACTATTTAGTAACAACATATTTGCAATGCAGTTCACAACTATTAAGGAAACTTTTTAGACCTAGTTTTTTGTAATTGTATTTCTCTGGATCAAGACACCTTTTAGGAGTTTATAAGATTTTGGTTCAGCATGTGAACTACTTGGAGTTCATCCTTAATACTTCATTCTCTTGCTTTAAGGAAAATCCAGTAATATAATTAGGATTTATATTCCTTGTGTAAAATTATTTCTGCTATTTTCTATATAGTCTTTCAGAAAACTAGAAACACTATGAAGAGCTGTCTTTAAAAGTTTATTATCTTCTAATACATAACTTAAGATGCTTTCTGTAGATACACTTGTTGGGAGCAGGCAGTATTTGCACCAATTGTCATGAGTTGATGGTTTTAACAACTGTAGACAGCTATGGCCTTTAGCACAAACCCCTGCTGGTTTGCAGATTTGAATGATGTCCCTCATCAATATTTCTCTGGTCTGCTTTGTGACAGTAAGAAACTTACTGAGCAGTAAAAAGCATCTTTACTTCCCTAATGTGTACAACCAGTGACAACTGCAAAATCATTTTGACATTTGGAGAGTTATTAACATGCTCATATTCTCTTTAGCATCTTGAACATGCTAATTACAAACATCATTACTGGGGAAGAAAAGCACTAAGCTCAAAGCTTGAATTCTGCTGCATGTTCTCAATGTATTATCATATTAGAGTGACAAATTTGGGATGAAATAAGGTACTGGCTTATGCCACCTCAGAGAACTACTACATTAAAGAGGTAAGACTCTTACTAAAATTTGCACAAAACTAGTCTAAGTAAATGAACAAAGTCAGTGATCAAAGTAGCAAATGGCAAGGTAGTTCCCCAAGGCCAGAGGTGACACACATCCTTTGCCAACCACACAATGAAACTCATGATGCCTCAAGAAAACCAGGTTAAGAACAGACACAGGACACATGAACATCCCACCCTTTTTACCAACAGAGCCTCTGGCCAGAAGCACAGAGTCTGTTCTTTAATTCCCAATGTGCTATGGCTCTGTTGCTGAGGATAACTCCTCTGCCTGGAACAGTTTTGCATGTTAACATATTCTACCAGAAGCTCCTTAAATGGGGCATATTTTTCCTCAGGATATTTGCCTATAAGATGCCATAACTGAGTACCACATGATTCAGTCATTGGTTCATAGCTTATAATGTTGCTTTTTACAAACTCGTTGAAGGGCATGTTATTATAACAGATTAAATTGGCAGCCTTACTATATGCTACAAAAATTTTCCTCAGCAGGACAGCCATTTATATGAAAGCTTCCTTACCAAAAATTCCTTATTTCCTCTGCATGCTTATGAGTCTTATGCATTTAAAAAACTTAACTTTGTTCTACCATACAAATATTTGATATACATAGTCAATTTTTCCTAGATTAAAATAGTGAAGAAAAAGCTATTGTGCAATCAAGCTTTTTAACGAGGAGATGGACATGCACAGAAATGTGCCGTTACTACTGAGTCATGACTGTCTAAGAAAGGCAAAGTTAAAAGAGAACTGAGCAGAATCAGCTCAGTCCCTCAATAAACAGGTCTTCAAGTATGGAAGCCCTTCTCTGGGTCTAAGACTGAAAGAGCCTGCTAAGGAAAGGCAATCCAGGTCATCTCTAGAAAGAGAAAGTTGCAGCTAGTGTTTGTAATCTAGACCTGAAGAAAGGCTTGCAAGGGTCTGGTATTATAATCTCAAAATTCTTTCATCAAGAGCATTTTTCTGGGAGAACAGTCCTTCAATGAAAGTATGTAAATAAATGTCCCCAGCCCTTCACTTTGGCAGGTGGCATTGTAAACCAAACAAGATCAAGCATAAAATATTAGAAACAGTATGCTGTTTTTAAAACACCATATTGACATCAATTTCATAAGAAAACTAATAATAATCTTTGCCTTCTCTTTCAGAAGCAAGGCTTTACTTTACATAATAACCATGGGGAAGATGACATTTTATGCTGCATCATTAAACTGTAGGCCCCAAATCAACTTCACTGTTGTCTGCATTCCAACACAGTGCGACTGAATCATGTGCTGCAAAGGGAAATCTTGTGTTCCCTTTGGTTTCAAAATCCAGCTTTACTACATATCCAATATATAGAGCTGATTGTTATTTCTTCGTATCTGCTAATTGCCACAGATTGTAATGATCTATTTATATCTTCAAAAATACTCCTAAATGCACTGCAAAATATTTGCCAGAGGATTCAGAGGCCAAAAGTGATCAATCATTTGGCAGATATTGTGTTTTTTTGAACAACCAAATTATATTGCTGTTTCTCATTTAAAACAAACAAAGTCACCACAGTTCATGGGGGAGGAAAAAAAAAACAACAAACTGAATGAGGAAATCTTTGTTTTTAAAATCAACATAGAAGACAACTGCAACCAGCTAGTAGATTTTTACTTAATAATTTCTACTGCATGCAGCAAGTATTCACATTTTACATGTTAGCCATTTCTAGAAGACTTCCTTGAAGGGGTTACAGCTGCCATTCTGAAGCAGCACATTTCAAATTTAAAGCAGTAAAGCACTGCAGTCCAGTGTGGAATACCTATAGCTGTCTGTGATTACTCAAATTACATCTGGAAAGTCACATCCCAGGAGCACCAAATACCCCTTAGCCAGTCCCTAGAAATGTTTGTCCTGGGGACTTGTCCTGATGACCCTCAATTGATGGTGACTGCCTGGAGAGGCCACCCAACCTGCTACAGCACACAGCTACCCTCCTGACAGCCAGCACATAGCCTCTAACCTACTCCTCCTGTGCTGCTACAAACCATTTACAGTTTATCCTTTGCTAAGCACACATGCTGAGGCTTCACTGGTTTTGCTACAACTTGCCTTTATGACAGTAAAGGCAATCAATAGCATCAAGGAGGCACTTCGACCGGATCAGCATGTCTGGGCAAGTGCCTCTTCCTCTTAACCCCTATCCCAGTTACTAGGAGAACGCTGAAGCCACAGGGAAATAATGTAACACAGAAGGGACCACCTCTCAGTTACTGCACTGAGCCAGGATCATACGAAATAGAAGCAAAACAAGTAACTAAAACCACCACCATGAACCTTTTTTGGTTTATTCTTGGTTTCTCCTTTCTAATAACCTGCTCCATGTCTTACTCTTTCCACCAGTTTTAATTGGTGTCTGTCAATTTTTTCCACTCAGAGGAACTGCACTCAACTTTGAGGAACATCAGGTTTTAAGTTTAATAGCACTAGCAACTCCTTACTGACAACAGTTGAATCTTTAGCTATACAGACGGAAAAAGGTCTGGTACCCTATTTTACATATGTTCATTTTCCCTTTTTAGTAGCTGCATGGTTATAACAGACATTTTTAGAGCTTGTCAATGAGAGAATGGAGGAAAAATGACACTTGTAAGCAGGTCAGCAGTTCAAGTCTCTTGTTATCTCCATTTTGCTTTAGGTGATAGTCTGCCATTTTCTCTAAAGTAGTCTGGTTCTTACTCTAGGGTAAAGAGGACATGTGAAAAACACTAAATCACGACTCGAACAAGAATGAAAACAGCTATTTTGAGCATGCAAAAGGCACAAAATACTGATGCATTTTTATTAGTGAAGCATTTAATTAAAATTATACCTCTCACACCAAAGGGCTGAAGAATTACCTGTTGATTTTTCATCCTCAGAAACAGTTAATTTAACTGCAAACATGAAAAAGATGGACACTGTAGTTTCAAGAAAATTTTGTCTCAACTTGGAAATATAAGTGCTAACACAAAATACATCCCTCGACTACTAGCTCTTTGCAACTTAAAGGTGTTTACTGCTTCTACATTTCACGTTAGTGCCACCATGATCCTTCTGCACAAATCCTGACAAAAATGAGATTTAAAAAGCATGTATTAGTTATTCTTAAAGCAAAGGGCCTTTGCGAGTGACAAGATGAGGTCTTTGCCCAGGAGCTGGTTTTGATAACAGAAATCAGAGAGCCCTTCTCACTTTTTGTTCCACACTCGTTAGCACTGTCAGAAATAGTTGTAGGTGAAAAGCCGTATTATTCTGCTCCTCCTCCTTTGGGATGTCTGCGAGTCTGAAGATTGACTGACATGATCCATCTTCCAAATCTATTAAATTCTCTTGTGCTTTATAAAATGCATTTTTTACAGCTTTATCATATCCAATGCACTGTAATCTTACCCATCGCTCCTTCACAATTCAGCATTTTCTAGCATATTTCATCCATATATGAGGGGAAAAAGCTTCTTGTTAAATCTAGATGAGATTTATTTATAGTTAACTTCAATAACTTTCCTATCTATACTGGATCTGGCTGGAACAGAGTTAACTTTCCTCACAGCAGCCCATATGATGCCATGTTTTGGGTCTGTGGCTAAAACAGTGTTGATAACACAACGGTGTTGTGGCAACTGCTGAACAGCTCATGCACAACCTTAAGGCTCTCTGCTTCCCCATTCTCACACCCCACAAGTAGGCTGGCAGTTAGAAAGAAGCTGAGAGAGGACACAGCCAGAACAGGTCACCCCAGCTGGCCAAAGGGACATTCCACCACATCCAATGCTATGCTCAGAGCTCACTGCTCCACCCCGCCTCCCCCCCCCATTACTCCTAGTGGGAAGCAGAAGAAGAACAGAAAGAGCAAAAGCAAGAGAACTCTTGGGTCAAGATAAAGAGAGCTTAATGACTCAAGGGAAGAGCAAGAATCATAAAATGATTTGGGTTGGAAGAGACCTTAAAGATTATCTATTTCCAACCTCCCTGCAATGGGCAGATCAAGCTGCTCCAAGCCTCATCCAGCCTGGCCTTGAACACTTCCAGGGATGCAGCATCTGCAACCTCCCTGGACAACCTGTTCCAGGCTGGATAAAAGCTGATGCAAAAGCAATCACACATCACCTTCCACAAGCAGACGGGTACCCAGATACTATTGGAGCAACAGCCACCTTGGAAGCCAAGCTTCTCACCTTCTTCCTCTATCCTGTTTTTGTTTGTTGTTTTGTTTGATTAATTTTTTTTTTCAGTGTTCAGCCATTTGCATTACTAATTGTAACAGTTAATTGATAAAATCTAGAATGCAAAATTGTTTCTAGTCAAAACCCAGAAGATGATCAAGAATGGTGCAGGTTATTTGTTCTCTGAGGCATAGATTCTAACTCTGCATATGCTTAGTCGTTAACATGCTGTGGTTATTACGCAGAAGGAATACTACATCACATGTGAAGGATACTAGACCATGCTGTCACACTAATGATTTTTAAAATGCAAGGTGTGAAGAAAAAAAAAAGTATTTGATTCAGAAAGAAAAGTTTGAGTATTTTTGTCTGTGCAATCAGATGGCAAAGTGAGTCATCCTTCGGTCACGCTCTTCATAATAAAAATAAAGTCATTTAGAAGGAAAAAAGCCATTCTAGTCTTGTCTGCACATTCCTAGATATGATTAGAAACTGTATTTAAAATTGCATCAAGGCTGATGGAAAACACTCATAACAGTGTAGAAAAGCGAGTACACAACCATCTGCCTGATTTGTAGTCTGATGTGTTCTTGGGGATGGTTAACGAGAAAACTCCCTTGAAATGATTCAGAATCAATCTCTTAATCTCTAAACCAACCTCCAACTTAATTTTTGAGAAATTCTGTAAGTCTACACAATATATGCATTCCATTAATTCAATCAGGCAAACTAATTCTGCTCTCAGTTCACTTTTCTTCTTATGATATCAAGCAATCTGCAATAATTTGTCCAATAAAATTATTTGTTCAGTTCAACTTAAAAATCTCTCCCCCATTCTCATTTGGGCTTTCTCACATCTGACTGCTGCCAGATGTTATAGGTAGAGGCAGACCGACACACCATCTGCACTACTGAGTGTCTCAGGCAAATCCTAACCGGCTGTTGGCTTCTTCTGAACATTAATGGCTGGTGGCAGCACAGCAGGTGCCCAGGAGGACCAGTGGGAAATGTATTGAGAAGCCCAGAACAGGCTCAATACTTACGCACCAGAGAAAAACTGGGAGTTATAACAAAAGGCTCGGCAATACAGATGGAAAGAGATTGAGAAAACTGTTTCAATCATGGCTTTCATTTCCAAGTAATACTACATGGTGATGTATTTTTAAAAATAGTCTCACCTTATTGTATTCCACAAAAGCAGGAAAGCAGAAACATAATTACCAAGGTATTTATAAGCTGGAGTGCATTTTAATAGCTTGCTTGACATGGGACAAACAAGTCCAACAGTATACATTTCAACTGCATCGATTGCCAGATAATACAAGACAAATATGACTATATATACACTTGTACAAATATAGACTTATTCCTTAGTAGGTTTTATAATACAAAGCTACCACAAATAAAGGCCATTCATTATACCAGTGTGCTACTTCTATGCAAACAGTTTGAGTGCACAGGACCCTACCCTCACATTCTTTCAAAAGCATATAAACCAAAACCTGGGTTGTTGTTTGTTTGGTTTTTTTTAATCACAGTGCATAAAAACCTCTCTCCTATGAGGTTATATCTAAAGTTGACAAGCATGGCAAGAAAAACTCACTTTATAATTGATGTATTGAAGCCATTTGCTGTTATTGTTATCCTTCAATCCCTCTGTAACCAATACAATTTGTTGCTTTGTTTTACAAGAATTTTGATCTCCCTCAACATTCGCACCAAGTTATTCCACAATTTGTTAGAGAAAGTTAAAAATACCACTTACTCTCCGCAATCATCAAATGAACTCCATAGCTCTTGAGAGAAATATACAGCTGAAGAAGACTTCGCTCCAAGACCTTTCTAGTGTAGAAGTCTGATACATATGGCAAATCACATCTGAACTTACCTGACGTCACCAAAGCTGTTTCATGCTACCCCATTAGCCTACCTGCATCTACTGTGAAACATCTTTAGAGAATGAATAAATAAAAAACCCAAAATAATCCCACTTACTACTCTGTTAAATGCCCAAGTTAGTTGACCGTCTCTGTGCTAATACGGAGAAACCCCAACTACATTATTTGATAAGTTATGTTTACATTTCTTTACTGGCAACTGAACCAAGACCTACTCATTTCACACAAACAAAACTGCTTGTTTTTAAATATCACTGTAAATTAGTTTCTGCAAAAGGCTGCAGTCACCCTATCCCACTGTCCATTCTCTGACCTTACCAGTTACCTGGCACAGCTACAAGAAGTTCACAGCAGAGCCACAATGTATTTGCATGCCTACACATCTTAAACCAAAAATGGGAAAGAAGTAGGTGTTAAAAAAAGACTAGACACAAATCTGATTAACAGAGTGATATGCCTACTCATTTTTGATCATTAAAAAATGTAATGACTCTCTGCCATTGCCTCAGTCCCTAAATCAAGTTCAAGTCTCTCTCAGCACACTGGATAAATTCTAAAGCAGGTTACAAACTGTGTGCCACTGCTTCTTCAAAGCTCTCCTGTGACAAAGTCCACTGTGCACAGCACCTGTGACACAGAGCACATGTCCTCCCCTGCCACCGCACAGGGCCAGAGTCAGCAGATGCCATTAGAGCACAGGCTGCCTGGAGGCACTTTGGGATCTTCTTGAGGAACAGCTAAACACACATACTTCAGCTGTTACCACAGCAGTTTCAGATCAATCACTGAGCTATGTCACTCGTGTAGTAAAATTACCTTTCAGTCTTACATTTGCTGAAGATTAGACTGCACTCCATCTACTCCACTTTGCCTAACTACTTTGTCAACCAGCACATTATCAAAACACAGGACACTCATCTCTAAGTCAAACCCAGTAATTCAAACAGGGAAACAAATACCAGGATTTCATCACAACAGCTGAAGGATTTTGAAGCCTTTGCTTGCTTCTCCCAGTTAGGATTTAGTTTATTAAGCCTTAATCAATACCTTAAATTAAATTTCATACTCCCTTGCATCTACCAAGTGCAAATAAGAACTTCCATGAAATAAAAAAGTAGGATTAATTTCCCGGTCACAGAACATCCTAGACGTTCTCCAACAGGAACATAGCAAACTTGTGGCTTTCTTCTTTTTGTTGTGTGTTCTTCATGTGGGGTTTTTTTGTGTTGTTTTATTTTTTTAATATTTAATCCACTAGTCTAAAGCTTTGGTGGCCTATATGCCTATCCTTTTTTCAACATTTAATTGGATAGAACACAAAAAAGGTAAAACAGTTAAATTTTTTAATTCACACAATGAGCTCTACTCGTGCCAGTTGCTCCATTAGAGTCAATGAAAACATTTATTTGAGGGAAGGTTTTGAGGCTATTTCATTGTTTTTCTTATTTACTTTTCTTTTAGGCAGACAAGGATGAAACAATGGATTAAGTTCATCAACTTTAAAATGGCTCCATAGGGTTTCAGTGGTATGAAGTTGACTTATTGTTAAAAATTAATTGTAAAAGCTTCAATTTCCTGATGCTTTCCTTTATTAAAACCACTCGAAGCCTGTTCCATTAAACAATTAACTTCCACATCACTAGTTGCCTCAATACCTGAAAGGGCAAATGTAATATGAGCTACAGGTAGTTTTGGAAAAAAAAACGGTCATTTCCTTATATTAAATGACACCCACAAACCCTGTTAAGAGAGATCTTTACAGCCTATATTCCTGAAAGGTAGCTACTGTAAAATGTGCATATGGTACTAATAGTAGATTTGAGTTCAGCAGCAAAATACCACTATTAATCATAATCTGATACTAAATTAAGGGATATTAAGCTCTTAAAAATTTAAGATTTTTATGTTAACCACATTTGCTCCACTTCTTCCCACACGCTCAAGTTATAGGATACTTTTAATTTAGCAGAGGGACAGGTAATATTTTTCCTCAGATGGAATCAATATTAAGGCAGATATCAGTTAACATCTTAAGAACAGAAAACTTGGGCCCAAATGCACAAAGGGAAAACAGGAATTGATTCCTAACATGAACAGGGTCAACAGGAATTGCATTATTCCTTCTTTCTTCCCTAGAAACTCTTAGTCTATATATCATCATTAGTGGAGGGGAAAAAAAAGAAGGGTACCAAAATATCCTCCCACCTTTCTTTAATCATATAAAAAAAAGTAATCACATAAGCATTATTCATTCAAAAACTGTCTCATTTTCAACAGCCTAGGGCTAAAGGGAGATACAGATGGGAGGAAGTTAACAGCACAATCTGCAGAGTGGAACTTGTCACGCAAAGTACTATTTCAAAGGAAATAAAGGAGAGAGGAAAAGCATTCTGCATTTGCTTCACAGCTAAATATAGACTGGAAGATAGCCATTTGAATGTATTTATGTATTTATTACTATTTTTATGCACATACATGCCAACTGCTTCTGTAAATTTGTTTCCAAATCAAGAAGCTTTGTAGGATCATACTTCCACTTATAATGTGAGAAGATTAAAGAAGTTTCCGGTATTACACTTTCCCTCCTCTAGTGATCTATTTAAACAGTCCAAGTTAATGGAATTTTTTTCTCCATATTACTTATAAACATGCTTTAACATAATTTGTTTTATGGCTTTACAAATTGTTGCCACATCTTTGAATATTTAAGCAGTAGCACAGATCTGGCTTCTGTGAACAGAGCTACGTGACACCTCTACCTTAACAGTAGCAGTGATTTGTTACTGATGTCATTCTTCCAAGTCCAATTTGTGTAAACATAGCCTATAAAGGACGTAAACAGAATGCCCAACATTCAAAAGCAATATTTGAGTTAAATATTCCATATATAATATACATTTCACTATTAAAACTGAGCGATCAATGCCCTACTCCTAGCAGAGACCACTACAAAGACACTCAAGATCCATGCCAACAGCTTATTGAAAGCTTTGCTGTGTTGCTATCTCAGAGCCCAGCATCCCATATCATCTTTCATATCAAAAGTGACATGGCTGAAATAAAATTCTGACACTGGAGGGTGACAAGAGTCCATAAAGGTAGCACAATCTGCAATGACATAACCAGTATCAAAATTCAGCCCCCTGTTTTAGAGACAAGATACTGAATTGACTGGGAAGAGCAATGTTTCAGGAAATACAATTACTTACATTAAAAAAAAAGAAAACTTAAAAACCCGTTAGTGCTGAGTACTTCACAGTATAATGGACACTGGTTAAGCATGAGCATGAACACATCTGATGGTGTAAAGCTCAAGCCTGCTACATATTAAGTTATAAAGGTTTTCTGAACACTAAATTAAATTAGAATAATGCTTGTACAAATGCAGTTACGAGATAAAATCTGACTTTTATTCATACTACCTTGAAGAACTTGATGAGCATTTAAAGTTTCTGGAAGAAAATCAACAAGTCTGGCTTTTTGCATATGCAGTGTTCTGGCACGGTTTTTTTCAAGATGTGAAAAGGAAAGAATGATGCTTTTGTCGCATCTTCAGGACCATCCATTGCAGACACCGCAAAAATATTAAAACTTGGATGTGCATGGGCACACATGCATTGGCATCCTGTTTACAACACTGGATGGGAAACAAACCTCTCATGATGTAAAACTGTTTTTTCATAAGAAACAGATCTCAAGAAAAGATATATTAAGAATGATATCTCAACCACTTAAGTCCTCTCACCCCCCAACTTCTATTACTGTAGGCAGTCTCCTAAAAGTTAAAACCCAAAAACCAAAGTTGTGATCCCTCTGGGGAGATTCAGCTCCAGAACTCCCGGTCCAAATTAGACACCAGCTTATCAGTGGCCATTCTTCTTGGGTTTTGCCCTCAAATTGCAAGCTGCTCTTGGAAAGCTCCCTCCAACAACATTTCACTGACGCTAAGAACTAAATTGGACAGACTACAATACACATTGTGAATTAAAAGCAAAGTTATGATGTCCATAATTAACCATACAGGAGGAAAACTAAGGCTCTATTCTGGCTTTTTGACTACTATTTTGCATATCATAGCAGGACTACTGGCATTAAAGGCCAAGAACAAGCTAGTAATATCTAAAGCCTATAATGGCTTTCACTGTGCTCAAAACAGCTACATGCTGGCACTGTAATCCTATAGCAAAAAGCTTCCTCACCATTGCTTTTTTCTTTTCTTAACTCCATAAATTAGTTGTGGGGTCACTCCTCTAACACTAGACTGTTCTTACCCCATGATACATTTAAAAAAAAAAATCTCTCAAGACAAACTTTGATGAATGCATATTTTTAGCATGACTGGGGTACTGGAAGATTTGAAAACAGATGTCAAATATAAGCCTACACTTTAAAAGTCCATATTATGACACAGATAACATCACACACATACACTTGTCCTTCCATCATCACTAGAGACGCTCTCCCAGCTTCACAGAAGTGGCTGAATAGAACATCATGTGTTAATGGCAAGCAAAGAAATAGCGTCTCGGCACAACCTGTCTGAGCTGCACCCTGGATTATGCTAGTCGGAAGAAATCAGAAAAAGCTGCTGCCTTCTCTAGTGGCATCTGAGTTTTAAGATTACATTTTGCTGCTAAGCTCCCCTTGATAGACCAGGGCAGCTACAGAATACAGAGTGCCTTGAAGGCAGAATTCTCTCTCAAAAACATAAGATCCTTCATAGTGTTTACTGGTTTTGCCAATGCACAATATGGCAGCTTCAAGCATATTACCCACCGGAATATTACACCCCTGAGCAGCACCTGATGGCATTCCCTTGCAGTGGCACTAAAATAAATTTGCTGAAGAAGGAAATAGGCAGTAGGAGATGAAATGCATGCTCCAGTTTCTAAGGAAAGCATGTTAATGCCTAATACATGGTGGGGGAGGAATAATAACAAAAATAAGAAAAAAATGTGTCCGTTATAAAAATGTTGCTTAGGCACTGCCAGGGGAAGATCAGCAGGACCCACAGTGATCTGCTGAGCAAATGACGGTCATGCAAGCTAAAACTGCCCAAGAGCAGCTTTCGGTGACATATCCAATTTCAGCGTTTACAATGCATGAACTATTAAACTCAACCAATATGACTCTTTATGGCAGCCTTTTTGAGAGCTATATGCTGACTAACACTTTGATACAGAAAAGTATTTTGTTTGCTTTTCAGAACATATTTCTCAAGGAAAAGTGCTAGCTTGTAGTACAGACTGATAGAGCTCCTGATAACAACAAGAAAATATCCCATAACAAACTCTGTTGAGATTCAGATTTCTATCCAGCAGCTATCTGCACAGCAAAATGACTGCTTTTTTTTTGGTAGTATTTTCTTTGAGAAACAGGGAGCTAGTTGGTATAATTTAAAACTGGCAAATTTAGTTTGGCAGGCATTCTTGCCTCAACCAAATGAGAGGCCAAGATTAAGGTTAAATATTTGTGTTAATAAATACTTAATTCTAGTTTTTATGTATGTTGCTAATAACAATGCTATTGTTATTTAAATGCACACCTTGTAGTGATACAAGTTTGTCACAGGCTAAAGGCCAGCTAAAAGCTGAGATCTTGACCATATCCTGGCTCCAACTGACTAGATTAGCCCATTCTGAGCTGAAAAAAAAAAAGGAGGAATCGACAATTGTCAACGTTTGACCCAGTTGGACAACAATGCTCTCGATCCCCTCCCCCTCCTACCCAGGTAGGGAAGGAGAGAGAGAAAAAAAAGAGACTTGTCTAGATTGAAAACTGAACCATGCAACTTTATTTAGAATATTAATACGTGATGTTAGTGTATATATATATATAGTGATTATACAAAAGTGTGGCAGAAGCCTCTCGCCTCCCCCCACCCCCAGCAACTCCCACAGCACTTCCCTCAGATGAGACAATTCCGAGGAATCCCGAAGCTGCTCCTGGAGAAGGCAGAGAGTTACGAGGGTCAGGAGGGCTTGAGGTCGATGGTTTGACGATGATGGGCAGATGGTGTTTTCCCAGACGCCGGCCACGAACAAAAGAAAGAGGAAAAGAGAGAAAAAGGAAGGCAGATAGACAGGCAAGGCGAAGCGGCGAGAGAGCGAAGCAGGAAGGAAGGAAGTTTTCTTCTGTCATCTCCGACCTTCCCCCGAGCCTACGTAGATATATGGAATGGAATATCTCTGGCCAGTTTTGCTGTTCGTCTAACCCAGCCTCCCACGGGAGGGACCACAGATCCCCCCGTAGTGTCTGAGCCGGCAGAGCAAAGGCACGACCTTGAGAGCCCAGCAATTACAAAAACACTCCAGTGTCTTATCAACCTAGCAGAACACGCAGTTGCTAGTTGAAGAAAGCTCACTGAAATAAAAAAAAATCAGCAAAAGAAAAACTGGCTTCATCCTGGCTCAAACCAGGACAACAATGTTAAGTAACTGCTTCAAACTTCACATTTCTGTAACACACTTGGGATGGGAATCCAGAAGGGAATAGAAATTCCAGAACAACCACTAACTGGCCTTACATACAGAGGTGGTCAGAGGGATTACTGACATCTTAGGAATGTAGGTGTGGGAAAGTGTGTTTCTGTGCAGGACTTCTTGGGAAAGAGTCCCTTTCAAACTTCAATGAGATTCCTAATATTTTAATTATCCAAAACTCTATTTCTATGTTGGACTTTATATATAAAGTCCAAATATGGACTGGAAAGGCCAGTATCATTAGATCTGCTCCAAAATCCCTATAAAAGTCAGAGTTACCCAAGCATGACACAGAGCACATTACTGAACCTGGCCCTTTATTTGACACTCTGTACTAAGAACTGCTTAAAAAAATTATTTTTTTAATGGACTGTTCAGGGACTCGTATTAGGCTAAACTAGGTTTGAATTTTAAGAAAGAGCAGAACTAACTCCTACAAGATAAGGATCAGAACATCCACCAGGATCAGTACAAAACAGCATCCCTCTGTAGCACTACCCTTCAGGCTAACAAAGTGCCATGCACCTCTTTCTAATCTTTGCTTCAGGAAATCCAGTAATTCTCCTACAAAATAACTTATTGTGAGACCAAGTATTTTCCTTGAGCATCTAGCACTGTATTATTTTGTACTTGTCAATACTGAAAAACCTGTCTTCTTCTATTATCTACTGACCCAAATAAAACATCATCAGATGCAGAGAATGCCTCAGAGCCTTTCAGCACAGATTCAGTAGGTTCCCCCCTCCCCGTTCCTCTTCCCCAGTGGGGACTGGGAATTATCAGCAACACACTTCTCAGTTCTCCCTTCACAGTATGTTGGACACAGTTATGGAATTATACTATGTTACCAAAACGCCTGCTATAACATGAAGACTGACAGAAGTTCAACAGCTAGCCTCTATCTAATCTAACAGGTTGATTTCTTTTTCTAGTTCTACCTATCTTATTATGGTAACCCTTAACTTAAATTTCAGAATTTTTTTCCCCCCTATTTGCAGTGCATAAAATTCAGATTGTATGTAAACATATGTTTACTCTCCTTGTCCCTCAGCTTACTCAAACAAGTACTTAAGTGAATTTTTCTATTATTTAGGAAGAGGAGACCTCAGTAACTCTTCAGCTCTTCTCAGATTCCTACAGAAGCATAAATTCAGCCAAGTACTATTAAATACAAATAGCAATTGTCAGCCTTCCCCAAGGGAAATATTAGAATTGAACATTCAACCTATGGCCAAAAGGACAGCAAGAAAAAAAGCAGCAACAGCTTACAAAGATTCTTTATACACATGTAAATAGCTGTTCCTTCAGACTGGTCTATCTCCAGCCAAGATATAGCAAGCACTTACACGGCAGCAGGAGGATCTCCAAAGCTGAGAGGGGCAGAAGTGGATGCTTCAAAGCAAGCCAATGTTACTGAAGCTTCAGGGGAATCTAAGCCCGGTGTCTAAAAAGGGTGCTCACACAAGACACTGCTAGATGCCTTCATCACCCTGGAAACGTTGGATGTTCCCTCCAATTTTTCAAGAGTAGAAAAGAAAGACTAGAAAGGACAAACACTATCTATCCTCCCCTGTTTCAACACATCATTAGCAATGGTCAGATGAAATAAGTAAAAGGCAAGAACTATGATCTGTCAAAGAAACAGTTCAATGCTGTGAACACTAGCCCTTACTTGAAAGTTTATTTCGGCTCATATTGAACCCAGTGCAGTAACAACACCTTCTCTATATGCTGACCATATTTAAACTGGTCCATTTCAGAACCATGGAAGACAATCATCATGCCACCTGCAATAACTGTCCTCATTTTAAGGAAGGAGTACTGGAGATAAAATAAATCCCAGCCTGTTAGGAGTTGAAGCTGCACCTGATTTAAAAAACAAGCACTTGGACTGGGTGTATATGACCCTTTTGAAAATGTCTGGCACACCAAGATCTTGACGCTTTAAAACTCCCATTAAGTATTACCAGTCCACAAGTCTCATCAAGCCTGCTGACACAAGAGTGGAGCGTCATCAGTTTGTATACAGAAATTTTAAATCTCTCAAGAGTCTTGTATGACTAACTAGAACACTCTAGCACTTCTGGCATTTGTCTACATAGACTGAAATATTCACACAGATGGTCTTCACAAAGAACAAGCACACTGAAGCTCCATGAAGCATCCTGGAGATACTTGGACATCAATGCATTGATCGGGCAACATATGAAGTTAACTAGTGCCAAAGTGTTAAAAATGCCACTGCATCTAATGGCACAGATGGAGATTCATACTATTGCCACTTCAGGTGGGTGTGCAGTCACCCTAATGCAAGAACAAACAAATCCTTCAGATCCTACAATGCCTCTCACTCAGCGTGGTGACACCCGACACTCCCCATTTTCTTCACAGGTACATAATCACATTTTTTGCAGAACTGCGGGTGGTGTTGCTAATGAGGATGCCTGTACTTAGCTTTCAACTATTAGATTTAGACCAAAGAGCTGCAAACAACACCCACAAATAGAGAGCTCAGAATTCACCCCACATTTTTATCATTTATTTATCATTTAACCTATGGATGCAAATAACTGAATGTATTAACAACTGGGGGCAGTAAAAAAATTTGCTTTTTTAAAGTAAGCTTGATACTTCAATATGTTGTTTTGTTACATTAACATTTTCCCTACAATTTTACTGCACGGGCTTGGAAAAAAACGAAGGCCTGTGCTTCTTAGCGCACTTGTCATTGAACCTCAACCAAAAGTCACACTTTACCCGATGGGCTGCACACTGGCCTGTCCTCCAGTTCATACAATGAAGCAACAGGATACCTCCCTGTCCTACTGAGAAATACTGTTTCTGATCATACTGCTTCTGAAATATAAGCAGATTTCACTGCAGCCTCATTTATAGTGTTCTGCATAAAGTCAGAAGACCCTAAAGCTGATAGTAATCACAGAATGAGAAAAAGAGTTGTGGGTTGCTTCCCTGCCCCCCCCCCCCCCCCACTTTTTAATAACAATTGTGTATTGGGGCTTCAGGAATGCCATTCCCAGGCAACCTAAACGATTTCTGAATTTACTTCAAACATATATTGCTATTTAGGACAACTACAGGATATGTGTACCAAATGAAAAAAAATTTTTATTGTATATAAAAGGTAATATTTGTATTTTATTCACAGCAAACAATGAGAACTACCATGAAATTTTGTTAAAAGTGAAATTGATTTGTTTGTAAGAGCCAGAACACACATAATGAAATTACTTTAATGAAAACTGAGTATCAGCTATACAGGTCTCAGGAGGAGTTCTAAAGCATCATAATTTTGAAAACTCACCTCAACACTAACTTAAATCAAAAAGCCAACTTACAAACAGGAAAAAAAACTCCTGCCCTTCCCTCACACAAACACAAATAATAGGCATATCCCTCCTTTCAACTATTTACCCATGTATTTAAATGTCAGTAGTAATACAGAATTGTATTGCTTATCTGCGAAGTATTTAGCATTTTTTGCAGAAGTTGTTTCTGCATCTACTAGTCTTTAATTTAAAAAGTACACATGCTTTTTGTGTAGTATTTCCCCTAAAAGAGTCTTACCCAGGCTGGATCCAGCCCTGCTACTACTGATTCAGCAACAGGGCTATTCATGCCAAAGGCTAAAACAATTAGATACGAACTTGATGAAACAGCAGCACCCTCCATTTACTAAATGATGTTGATGTGTTTTCATATCTGTGTGTATTTGTAACTGCAGGTGCCCCACGCATTAGCCTTCATGTTCATCTCTGCCACTCTGACTTTTAACCATGAATACAAGGAATGGATTATAACCTTGATCGTCTGATTACCTCTGTTGTCACATTTCTTTGTGGTACTGTATAATTGTTCCACTGACAAGTACTAGTGATGGCTTAATGTCAACGACAGGATGCATTTCTGCTAAACTCTCTAAACATTAGTTGTCCCACAGAGAGGAAAGAGAGGTCCCAAGGGTCAGAATATAAGGAAGATAAATCACCAGATACTTACCAACACCAGGCAATAGGTAATGAAGGCACACCCTGCACACAGACCATACACAACAACATACATTATTTTCACTACCAGGGTTTAGCTGAATTTCACTGATAAAAGTAGAAGTTCTTTACAACTTTCAGCGCAGCTAAGAAAATGACTCAAATTCCTATTCATACAGCATTCAACAATGAGGAAAAAAAAATACAATAGGTTTGCAAAAAATTACAACAGAGAACCAACTTTTGACGTTAGCAGAAGACAAAACTCAGGATGCTGTGTTTAGAGGTATAAAGAGTCTTAGCAAGGTCAGTTAGCTTCAATCTCGAACACACTGAAGGGATTTCAGTTTCTTGAAAGCCCAGGTGAGGGAGTTAGATGTGCTCATCTCTGAAGAATTAAGTATGAGAAGTTAGGCTTCTGTTCAGACCCAAGATTGATTTTCAATTGCTAATCTTTTCCTCTCAGAGCCACTTGCAAAGCAAGGTTGTTGAGCAGACAACCACATGGAGTAGAAGTAAGTCTGAGTACAGACCATGGATCCTTTCACTTTATCTTTGGAGCTGATTTACTCAACCATTTCTGCTGTGGAAGCAGTAGATTTTATTTTCTAGTGAAGTAGTGGGGTTTTGGGTGGATTTTTTTGGGTGCATGAAATGCAGACTTGAAAATATTAATACTGGCAAGAAACATTTCAACATCAAGTAGTATCCAAGAAAATAAAAAGCTTTGGGAAATTAGTGAATTTAACACTGTTCCTTTTTTGTCTGCAGATGTTTTACAAAGGTGAGATGTAGAGAAGACATGAAAAACAAACTATTTATAATTAAATTAAATATAAAGACATAAATGAAAAAGCCTGAAAAGACATTCAGAATAATATTTTAATTACTGTACCAACCACTTAAGTATTGAGGAAATGGTGTGTCTATAGAAGCAAATGAAAAGTTACAGAAGGAATACCTGGGGACACTTGTGGGACAAACCAGGATATCATCCAAGAGCTCCTTCAGAGAATCAACTGTTACCTGCACTTCAAACTGAATACTAAAAGATACTCTCTGCAAAAGCAAAGACAACAAAATGGTGTTCAGTCTGCCAGATTAAGAAAAATGGAAGTGTGTTTGCCAGAGTAAGCTGGAAAGTATCTGGTGTTGATATATGCTGACATCCCACAAACCTTCACAGAACAGAAAAATTCAGAGACTCTTAATTTGCTTTTATCTCATAATGAAAAAAGTAGGAGCCGTAGGATCAGGACAGCATTATGTTATGCATATAGCCAAGCTAACAAAGCAAGAGAGGAACACAAGGATTCAACATTGGAGGGCAACCATAACAAATGAAAACAAATGCGATTTCTCTTCTCAAGTCCTCCCAGATCTCTTGCAAGTGTCTAACATGCTCTGAAAAACAACAAAAATCAGAATGCTTGAAGCAGGAAGAAGCTTCCAAAGCTCAAAAAAAAAATATGTTTTTTTTTTCAGCAGTCTTGTCTTTCATTAAGCTCAACCATCCATTCATACTGACACCAAAGAAGGTAGAGATAAAATTTAAAATCCTACATTTCCTGACTTTTTCTACAAAACAATCTCTGCTCAAAGGCAGAGTGGCAAACCTAGACTCAATTTGAAGGAGAATTTTCCAGCTACCTCAATCATCACCGTAAAACAAGTTCATCTGAGCTTGGTTACTCTTCAGTCTCCTGTAAGAACAAATCAGCACATCAAATGCCTCATTCTGGAGCTTTTTCTGACTGACAGAAAAAGGTCTTGCACAATCTTAACACTAAAATGCTATTAAAGCATTAAAGAGAGTCTTACATGAAGCATGCAAACACAGGAATGTATATCACCAATTTATTTTAAAAAAAACAAACCCAAACATAGCAGAGTAAAAAGTCCTAACTTTTGAACTATGACAACTTTCTCATGTAGAACCACCTTGATTAACTACCCACACTGAGGAACTGCACTTTCACACAGTTGTATTGGCTAGAGATTTATAGATAAATCCTTGGGATTGACTGCATTCAGTTCTCAAAGAAACTGAAGTTGACAAGTAAAATATGCTACTTCTGAAGTATTACCATTTTTCAGAAAAAACATTGCTATACTTCTGGAGCTTACATACCTCTTTCTAATGTTCCTGGTCCTTCTGCACTTCAATATTTTCCTTACAGCCAGTAATTAGCATACCAAAGTGCAGCAAAATTGACAGGTAAATTATCCTTTAAGAGCATTAAAACATTTTGCAGATAAACAATTGTATTGAAGTATGTTAAAGCAATGATTTTTTTTTTTTCTGCACTAGGTAATGAGAAATATTTCTAAAAATCTACATTGCAAATTTTTATTCCACCTTAAGCTATAATTCATTATTTCTTTCATATAATATACCTTTTAGAGTAAGAGAAAGCTTCCTTGCCTCCCTCCTCATACACTCCTTTTAAAACCAACAAGATCAAAAATACCAGCCACTGCCTGTACCTGACAGGAATGGCTGAACCTCTATCTGCTTCTCTTTGATGATTATTCATTCCTTCCTCCTCCTCATCTGGCACCAAAGGCAAACGTGCACTTGGGTGCCAAGATCCTTCTTTATAGAGTTAGGCTTCAACTCATGTAAACACTCACCTGGATTTCTGCTGAAAGTGTACACGTAGCATGTGTATCTACCTAATTTTGTCTTGAATTCAAAATTAAAATAAAAATAAAAAAGTAAAATATTTTTGGTTGTAGACTTCCCTAATTAACAATCATTGTATTTATACAAGAAGACAGTGAATGCGGACCAGATTTTCTTTTAACCTATAAAACATAACACCCTGCACAGAGTGCTTTTCCATTTCTCAACATACAATTGCCCATTGAGGCATATTCATGCACAATTTTGGCTAACAGGACATCACAAATCCTTGCCAAGCACCTCACAAGGGAATTCTATCAATGGCACATCTGTTCAAGACCATATCTTTCCAGTGGCATTTTGCGTGCTGCCTGTGATCTCTCCACAAAAGACCACACAAACAAGTCAGTAGAAACCCTGCAAAATAGTAAGAGGTCTTTGTTACACCAAGTATAAAGCAGTTTTAATTAAAAATATTTGTTAAAATAGTGTCATTAATTATAGGACCATTAAATGGAACAGTAGCTGTCACGCCACATGCACACATACCTAATATGAGCCAAGCCATATACCAGAGGGAAAATAACAAATTTAAGTCTCAAACTCCCTTCTTGAAGCTTCTTACATTTCTAAATATTGTTCCATGGAATAAAGACTTTCGAATTTAACAGCCAAATTCCCCATCTACAGACAGAACAGTCTCATGCTGAGAAGTGCTATAGGATGTGTCCAACAACACTCCAGGAGAACCCCCAAACCCTTCTCACCTCCCTTGTCCCAGATTAATCCAGATTTCATCTGAAGCACATTAGCTCCATAGCACAAGCCTTGGAGCAGTCAGAGGCAAAATTCTCCTGAGAAATAATGGTTTGGCTATCCTCAGGTAAGGAGAGCTGAGCTCACTTTTTTCCCACAGCTCCAGTATGTGCTTTAACAAATCAGTTATGAGTAAGAAGGAACCACTGCAGCTGTCACTACAGGCTGCTACAGCTATATTTTACAGTATACAAAAAGTTATGAAAAAATTACATTCTTCCCCTTAAGATTTTATTTGCATGGAAGAAGCATTTCCCTATAGGTTCACTTACTGCCTTGCGATCTAGAGGACTGAGCTGCATTGCAGCTTATTGGCTGGGTTGAAAACCCTTCACCAGGCTTCTCCATCAGCACTAGGAGATACTCAGGTGCCTCACTCAGAGACACCAACTACATCTCAGTTATTTAAAAACAGGCTTAGCAACATACCTCATCACAATATCATGTCCCCTCTCTAGATCTGACTCTTGACATTTATACCGAGTCCTGTCTTCTTTGTGAAACAATTTAAAACACACAAGGATTAATGACTTCTTCTGTTCTTAAATCCCCTTCTGTAATCCAACACACACACAGCTGCTTTGCTGTGAATAACTCAGAGTAACTAAAAACCACCTCAGGTCTAACTCGCAAATACACTGGACAACTGACCAAAACCTGCTCCTACCTCCCCTCTTTCATAGTCTTTGCCAGACAACTGTACTCACAATTTATACAAAACATTGCTCTATATACTGCCCCTGACACAATGGCAGCATTTTGAAGTTCAGGCTGCAACAATTCATGGCATGTTTCTCTGAGAGGTGAAAGACGTATCACAAGCTAGCTCTTTGGCTGCCACAAGCCCCAGCCTAGGTCTCTCAATAGAAAAGAAAACAAACAAAAAATAACCCTAAGCATGACATGACTTCCACTCCTCTGAGAGGAATGCCATGTATCACAAAACACTGCCGTCTTGCTCTGTACAGAAGCATTTTCTACCTTTATGTTCTCAAAACAGTTCTCACTCTTAAAAATCTTGTTTGATTTCTTTAAATGTTATTAAAATCCAATCTGCAAATATAGAGTAATCAGTGCAGGTACTTACCTTGGTATAGTGGTAGTTCAAGAATAAAGGATGTAAGATTTGCTATGCACATCTACATGCAAAAGTGTTTTCAGCCCAACCAAACACCTAGTACTGAATTGTGTGCAGGTTCAGGTTTAATCAGCCTTATGTTTTTGTCTTTCAGAGGCTGAAGCAGTCTCAGATAAGATTAGAGCTCTGGAAAAGATTAGGGCTCTGGAACATGTTTAGCAAGGCTGCATAAGATATGTCAGAGCAATCTGCTTTTCATCAAGTTTTTATTCTGCCTAACCAGCCCTTCCATGATCACAAAGCATCATCACTTCAGTCTAAGGGCCAGAAAAGTAAATATCAAACAACAAGGCAACCCAAATTTGAAAACACCCATTTCATAAATGACCTGATGTCCTGTTCCTTTCCATCTACAGTCTCAGATATTGAAAATACCGAGTACTTCTAATGCTCAAATTTCCTGACTTGAAAGGGCTTGAGTTACACTGTTGTAGAACTAAAAAGGTACTCAAAACAAAACTTTAGAACATTGTCTGTGAAGAAGGAGTGCTCTTTTATACCACACATAAAAAAAGCTTTCCCAAAGACCAGAGAGCCCACATAGTTCCTGCTCCATCTCTTAGCATTCTGCGTATTAGAAATCAAACATGGACCACCTCCACAGTGCAAATTATTAATAATTTGCATTGTCTTGTAGATGTTCTATTCATACCAGTATTTGGAGAGACAAAAAATAAATCTAGTTTCAAAGAAAGCTGTTAGCAATACAGAGTTTGTCTTTTCCACCTACACACATGGAGGGGGGGGTAGAAGCCATGATATCAGATCCCAAAAAACTGATTGTATCCAGTGCTCGTTCATGCTCAGATATAGATTAGGATGAGTTAAGAGGTTCAGATGTATTTAAGCCTTTTGTGACCCATAAGAACCCTCCCTCAGCTATTTGCTTTTTTTTTCAGACAAATTCCTTTGGTAATTGCAAGATCATAACAACCATTCCAAAAAACAGCACAGCCTCAGAACTACGGATCCAGTCAGGAGGGCACTGCTGTATAACACCAGCAGAGCTTTTCAAGAACATAACACTGCACATGAGCTGCTGCCATACCAAAAATGAAGGTTTAAATTCAGAATTCAAGGTCCTTCACCTCTATCTGCTCCTATACCTGCCTGTCTTCTTGATAGCCGCAACAAATATTCTCACAAGGACAAAACAAGTCCCATGAGAGACAGACTTTTGGGGAAAATGAGAAAAAGAGCAGTTCTCAAAACTTTATCAAGTATTGATATTTATTAACTGTTAGCTTATTTCTAAGGCTATAAATGCTTTCTATCTTCTGTGCACATTTCCATATGTGCCAAGTTCCAGTACCAGGCCCCTCACTCATTAATTTGGAGGACAAGATCTGGCACACAACTAGTTTTCTTGAGCAATCTCCCTAACATTTACTCAGGAAATTAGTTCTCTAACATCATATATACATGCAAATGTTTGAAAAAATTAAGGTTTTTCTCTTCTCTATGGTCAATGTAAACTTTTCTTTTTTAGGGTCCTCTTTTTATTGGAATTGTTACACAAAAATGGTTGGTGCAGCATTTACTGGAAGCTACAGAGCTCTATGGAAAGTCTATATAAATGCAAATAGGCTTGTTCCAAATAATCCAGAAATTAAGTAATTTTTAATGGAGATACAAATAGACAAATTTTTAGAAATGTAAAATAACTCTAGTAGTTATTAATAAACAAAAACCCACCCACAATAATTTTTCCTCTGACTACATAAATTGGAGAATAAATAATTATCATAGGTAAGAGAAGACAGGTGAAATAAAAGCTTTACCCTCACGCTTGTCCAGTTCCAACCACTGAATGTTTCTGATCATATCTCTAATCATGCTACCATACGGGAGAGAAAAAACCCAATATCCTAATCGGACTTTTCACTTGCTTAATGAGTTTTGTTTGGGATTCTGCAAAAATGTTTTATGTGGAGTGAACTCAGAAACTTTCAATAAATCCTAAGATAGCTTTTAAACAGAAAATTTTAACACTTTCATTACACTTACGGCCATCTTACCATAGAGAAGTTAATATTACTTCAAATAAGCATATTTACACATGCAGCAGCACATAATCACTTAAAAATCCCAAGTTTTTGAGTTCTTGCCAGGCAGGGGTGTTTTGTGCCCAGGCCTGCATCTCACTCATTCAAACACTCCTTACAGAAGTTCACACAGCCCCTCACAAGTTTGCTGATTATCAACCACTTAATCAGTTTATTCAGGTGAATATACACTTCATGTTCAGCATGCCATCCTGTAATACAACAAGTGCTTAACAACGAGCTCTGGTAAATCTTACTCCAGTAGTTTACAGTCGCCAAACCTGAATTCCCACATACTCCCCTGTGGCCTGTCTACCCAAGAACAACTAGAACACTTCCGGCTCCAGCTTCCTCATGTGAAGCCGCCTTAATCGATGATTTAAGATAATACTCCATACTTTGTAATGAAGCACATACATTACTTGTCTTCATTATGCCCTGAAGAGTAAATCAACAAAAGGAATTGAGTGGGAAGGTAAACGTCAACCACTCCAGCAGAATTCTCCAGGGCTCACCGATTAACCACCATAGTCAGAAGTATTTATTGCTACCCAAAGGAGAAAGATTATCATGATTAACGGGGGATTTTAATAGTCAAGTTTGACTGTTTTAATTTTTAAAAAATAAACCAAACAAAAATAGAGCCATGCATACGAAAAAGCAAGCCACATCTCCAGAGATCAGTGTGCCATTGGACACCAAAAGCCAATTGTAAAGGAGACAAAGGAAAAGCGTGGGTAAGGACATCTCTCAAACTGGTAATATAATTTCCCTTCTCTTTATGTCCTTCTTCACTTAAGCAAAGGATTACTTCCTCTACCATTCCAAGATCACAGCAAACCAGAACAGGATGTGAATGATTAAAAAAAAAAAAAAAGTATGAGAACTCTCATATCAATGTGCTACCCTGCTCATCCCTGGAGGAAGCTGAAGTGCAGTCAGCCTCTTTTTTGATCCATGCATTTTATACAGCCAAACACTAATTCTGCTGCATATTGCTTCTTTTCCCCACATACTCAAAATACCTAGGTCTTGTATTTGCCACAAGAGAATATGCTTGGGAAACAGCATCCAAGCCATCCTCGACTTTCTCTACAACAGAGACTTAACCACTAAACATAGATACAGCCTAGCCATGTTAGCATATGGGCCCTATGAGGATGCAGTATCATGCTATGGTGATATACTGTCTCTACTCCAAAGACATGCCTGTCACATTGTACTTCATCTTTATCACAGAGATTAAACAGCCTGAGTCTCCTAACGCTCTTCACTTAGCCAAGTGTTTCAATTTTTCCTTCTGAGCAAAAGAACAATTAGATTTGGGAAAATAATTAATGAATTTATTAGTGCTGCTCCTCAACCTGACAATAGCTTTTAGAGGTGACAAGCAAGATCAACAAGAGGGAGTGAGAAGGGAAAAAAGCCTACTACTCTCAATTAAAATTCTTCTCAGGAAATCTGACAGCCCTACCCCTGAGTTATCATCGGTTTCAATGAACTGGGTGGAGACTCTTGGAAATCCTACTACAAATTGTTTCTGCCTGCTTGTGAAATCATAGTCAAAAACCAGCTATGCCAGAGATGAAAATACTATACATGCTATTCCATTATCTCATAAGATGATGACCACAGAGATGCAGAAAAAGCTAAGATTTTAGTAAAAGATATTTCCACCTTCTTCACAGACTCCCCACTATGTAGCCACTGACAAAACTCAAGATGTAGGAAATGCAGTCCCCCATGTGTCCTCCTTTTTTATGTTTGTGGTTGGGTTTGATTTTTTTTTTCCCGTGTATTTTTTAAAGCTTTAAAGAGTCTGAAGGGCTGACTTCAACTTTTGAACTAAAACTGGTCACAGAATCAAAGAATCAGAATCTTAAGGGTTGGAAGGGACCTCCAAAGATCATTGAGTTCAATCCCCTGGCCAGAGCAGGACCAAAAAAAAACCACCCTAGGGCCAATTACTTAAAGGCATCCAGACAGGTCTTGAAAGTCTCTAGAGAAGGAGACTCCACAAACTCTCTGGGCAGCCTGTTCCAGTGCTCTGTAACCCTCACAGCAAAGAAGTTCTTCCTTATGTTGAGGTGGAATTCCCTGTGCTAAAGTTTGAATCCATTTCCCCTCATTCTATCACAGGGCACAAGTGAAAAGAGATTTTCCCTGCCTTCTTGATGCCCAGCCTTCATGTATTTATAGGCATTACTCAGATCCCCCCCTCAGTCTTCTCCTCTCTAGACTGAAAGGACTCAGGTCTCTTAGCCTTTCCTCGTAAGGCAGGTGTTCCAGTCCCTTAATCATCCCTGTAGCCCTCCGTTGGACTCTGTCAAGTAGATCCTTGTCCTTCTTGAACTGGGGAGCCCAGAACTGGACTTAATACTCCAAGTGAGGTCTCACTAGGGCTGAGTAGAGAGGGAAGAGAACTTCCCTCGATCTGCTGGAGACACTCCTCTTAATGCACCAGAAAATACAACTGGCCTTCTTGGCCACAAGGGCACATTGCTGTCCCATGGTCTTGACTAATGCTTTTGGAATTAACCACCAAATCACTCTTACCATTTCTAAATCACTTCTGCTAGCTCAAAAAGAGGTGCCCACTGAGATGTAACATCATACTGTTAAACACATCAGCTGCCCTTCCTGTTTGACACCCCCCACTTGAAGTGCAAAGCAAGCTTCAAGTGCCAGTATCAGATTCCTGCAGAGAGAACCTGACAGACATAAGGATCCAGCAGTAGAGGCTGACAATGTTATTTATGCAGTTGCTCTTTTATGGAGATTTCTTCAGTCATCACAGCTGTGAACATCAGGACTTGGCAGGTTTTAGGCCCACAGTATCTTCAGGTAGGAACAGCAGTCAGAACGTGAAGCAAAAAGTCTCTCTTACCAAGCCTCTATGCAAGGGAGAATTTTTAAGTTTTGCTCATGCAAATTGCTTACATCTTTCATAGGTAGAATATGACAATAAGCAAACATTCAGATATAATAGGATTGAGTGAAATACTTCAGTTCATGGGTGGACTTGATTCAGGAGCCAAGTGACACCTTAACAAGGAACTGCTGTCACAAGGCAGCTGATGATCTCGTCTGCAGTATTTGATGTATCTCTAAGCATGCAGAAAAATGTCTGAGTCAAGCTTATCCTTGCAACTATCAATTAAAATATTTACACAATCTTATTTTCCAAGAAGTTTAATAAACAATGTTTCTTTGTTAGAAATCACTTGAACGTAAATTCCATCTGCTATTTTGCAAACCATGGGAATTCAAGGGTTAAACTTGATAATAGATGTGATGGCCTTTATTAAAAAAATAATTTTATTCAAACTAAGTTTCATGAAAACAACTATTACTTGCTCCTGCAAAGTCCAATATAATTAATGTAATTTCCGCCAGATGTAATAGGAACAGTTTCAATTACCCTACTTTTCAATTATTCTCCATATCATCTTTTCTTTTAGAAAGACTAGAGTGCCTTTTTATTAATAAAGCGTTAAACTGATAATGATGATTGGGGAAATTAGGGGAAGAGGGGAGGAACTGTCTACACAGGAAAAATTGTATCATATATTATTTACTCTGTCTCACTCAAACTCCAAAGAAAAGGGAAAGACAGAATAAGTGACTTAATGGGAATATGTGAATTGGACACACAGATGAGTTATAAGGATTAAGGTCAAAGGATAGATAAAGGGCATAAATCTGCTCGACGTTCATTAAGATGCAGATGTTTTATTTAAAGACACTCCTAATTCAGACCAACATTAATAAAAAAATAATCTGTAAGACCAGGACTGTCAGATTTCTGCTAAAGCAAGCTCTTTTTGAATCTGTGCATATGACTTGAACCCACTGCCACAAAAATGTAATTAGAGAAAGCTCCTTTTAATCCCATTTTGAGGCACCATAGGTGGCAAGGGGTGAAAAACATCGCATACTATTACAAATAAGATGTCAATCTTTTGCAGTAGAAATTGCTGTTTTCCAAAATAACTTCCTTACCTGACATAACATACCAGCTAATTAGTAACTATTCATATTGACACATCTAGTTAAGCATCTATGAATACATTGTACCTGTGTAAGCAATGGAATGTCCTGTTTTGAGGTTTCTAAAGTGCTTTCAGAACACAAAAGGAACACAACAAACAACTACTCAGTCCAGCAGTGTTCTGGTTATGCCAACAGAGCCCTTTTTGCCCATTAGATACTAGAAGGTTTTTCTAAATCTTAAAGATAAAAGGTTTCTGTGCTTGCAGTGCTGCCATTTAACATTCTATAAAGAGCTCTACAAGCCATGAAGTACAGAATATTTTATTCAATTAAAACTTTTCACATACTGACTTATGCAGGGTTTTAATATGCATTCCTTTGAGGGTGTTGTTCCTTTTTATTTCATGTAACCTACTTCAACATTTTAGAATAAACCCCATCAATTTTGCTTGCCATTTCAGAAAAAGTCACCATCAGCTTAAAAACACTAAATACCTTTTGTGCTAGACTTGATAGCTATGAAGAGGCTGAGCCAATTTTATGGACTAAACATGGCCGTTTAGCAATCTTATTTATACTATGCCATCAAATAAATACAGATAATACAGAACAGAGAATTAAGAAAGCATAAAGACTACTAGAGGGGAAAACTGGGATAAAACTATGAGAGGTCATAGTTAAACAAGTAGCATTTAAAGATAATACAATATGTGTGAGCGGCACCTCAAAAACATACTATATATTCAAATGTCTATCCATGTTGCCATTATAAATCCTGCTTTGTAGCAATTAAAGACCTATAAAAATTGATTTCCATCATTATGAAGTCTAGCATTACAGTCTTCCACTTAGATGCATCTCCCTTCTACCGATTTTGAAGAACAGTTGATGTAAATCATTCTAGACCTTTTCATTATTAGATGAGAATCTCATAACCTTATTGCTTTTCTAACCAAGCAAAAAGCCTAGTAACAAAGAACCAATATCATCAGTATAATCATTTAATATTTTTTTTTTAATATCTAAGAGTAAAGAGTCTAACACCTCAGCTTCCAACCCTCCTTTAAAAAGCGCCTCACACAGACAATACTCCAAAATAATAGCACCGAGTATGTATAATCAAAAGGATACATCACTCAACACAATTTATTAATAGAAACATGTAAAGATCCAGTATGGCACTTCTTACTCAAGCAAAACTGCTTCTAATTTCAGTCAAGGCAGTTGCGAGATTAAATCTTATCACACCATTTTAACAGTAGCCTTGTCATTGAAAGGTTGTCATATGGTACCAACTTTGAACACCCTTTAGGAAAAATCCATCACAAGACTTCAGTTACAGCTTTGAGAAAAAACCTCACCCTGCTTTAGGCACACGGGTGACTGTACACAGTAAGCCTGCCCATGACACAGTAAAGCAGAGCGTGAAGCCATCCTTACACACACCAGCAAAAGGGATCTAAGAGGAAATACAGGTATTGAATTCTTTCTCTAAGCTTCTTCACAATCTACCCTACCTTTCCAAGAAGTAGGGCAGATTTCACAACAGTATCCTTGAAAACACCAAGTACTTCAATATTTAGGGATTAGCAGATGGGAATTGCACTTCTGAAGAACCCTGCAAACACACATATCTACCAGGTGTCATTTTGAACAGTGAGGTGAACAATGGGTTCCTTTTTGATGAAGCTGAATCACAGAACCCCTTGTACTCTCCAGTCAAACAGATACTCAACCCACAGAATCAGATTAAAATTAATTCAAGGTAAAAAAGACAACAATGAGGTGCATTGGCAGACTTCAGGCAGGCACATGAAGTCCTCAACTCCACCCAGCTGACACTACATCCACCCTGTTGGTTGACACCATTTCACAAGGTCAATGCAGCAAGAGTCAGTCCAGCCAAGCAAAATAATTATGTCAGAAAGAGAAGAAAGCCCTTCCCTGTGTATGAGAAGACATTAATTTTCTGGAAGTGCCAGTCCTCACTTAAATGTAGCCAAAAATTTACTAAATTTCTCTGTATTTTAGGATACACACCTAGGAAACCTCAGGAAAAGGTTACTGGGAAGAACAAGTAACCAGGACTGGCAGCACAGTCCTCAAAGCCATTCACTCAGATTTACATGATATTGCCAATGCTATTATTTAACAGATGAATCCAAATACCTGACCCAATTTTAAGTAGAAAAAAATCTTAGAACAAATTCACTAAATTAACATCAGCCACAAATGACTGGTATGGTCACTCAACTGTTCACCAGATGGTCTTAAGGGACTCTGAATAGACAAAGACGCTGAATAACTGCATCCCCTCACTTGTCACAAGCACATATGGCAGAGGAGTTGTCTGCTTGCCATGTAACAATCTTTAAAACGGTTTCAAGAGAACAGTACATTTAAATTCATCACTTGTGTGGAGCAAAAAGTAGAACCCGTAAAAAGAAGAAAACTAGCAGACATGGACACAAACCAGGAAAAGAAGTGATTTTGTTCAGGATAAGAACACACTTCAGTTCAAGCAGAAGCCCTTTGAAGGGGTCACAGAACACATGGGTAATTTTGTCAATAAAATATACTCCTAATTCCTACAAGCTTTTGTCACAAATCCTCATTAAAGGCTCCTACAGAAACTGAACTGTAATTAGAGAAGAACCTACCCTTCATTTCCTATCCTTTGATCACTTTTTAATTAATTAAATAAGTAAAATGTCCTTCCAAAGCAGTTGCTAAGACAGTGCTTGAAACATATATATATATATATATATATATGATTCTTCACAGTTCAATGCACTCAAGTGATCAAGATGGGGCAGAGAGCAATATGACACATGAAGGGGAAGGTGAGTAGGATATAGAGGTTACAGTTTAAGAGCTGAAGATTACTGTGACACATTGGAGAGCACCTTAAGCAGACGACTGAAGAGGAAGATCAAGGCAAAGATGTACAGGGAGGAAAAAAAATCACAACTATTTCCACCTCACACAAACACTTGAGAAGGGAGAGTTATCACTCAAAAGATACTAGAACAGGATCACTATTCAGAAGCTGACAAATAGAAGGTCTGGAATTATTAGGAAAGGAATAATAAACCCTTAAGCATCGTGATATCCCTCCAAAAGACTGCACACATTTATGAATTCATATCACATGCAGTTCTATTACTCCCATTTCAAGAAAAGATTGAAAAAGTAGAAGATACTGAATGTTGTGCGGATAATCAAAGGTATGGGGAAATCTTCTTTAGAAAGGGATTAAGTAGATTAATTTGCCATCTGAAGAGAAAACTGGGAGAGAGCAGTAGTCTGCAAAATTATGCCTTGTATAAAGCTGAAGAAGTGATTACTCTCTTCTTCAGCAGGGCAGGGGTTAAGAACTAGGAAGCCTCATGTAGAGGCATCACTGAGGAGGTTTAAAATGAAGTTAAAGCTAATGCTGCTTTTCATGCAAATTTTCATCAAAATTTTTGAATTCACTGTCAAAGCAAGTCTGACATTTAACCAAGCTGCAGAAAGTTAGTGTGACCATTACAACATAACCATCCAGACGATTTCCAACTGCCAAGTGTTGGTGAAGTGTAGCAGTGTAAAGCCCATGCAAATGTGTACTTCTCATCTCTTCACACTCTCCCTGGCAAAAGCTGCAAGCTCTGAGGCAGCAGGAGAGAAAGATCCTTGGCTGGATCTGACACAGCAACTGGTTAGATCAAATAGAAAGACAATCGGGTCTCTCTTAGCCTTGGATCATGACTGAAGGAAAGAGCAAGTAGCTCAGTACAACGCACTATGCATTTTGTCTCCAATTCTGTAAGGAGCCAAAATGCACACAGCCTTTAATACTACAGTTTTTATTCACTTCACACACTACATGTGGTTTGAGGTTTTGTATGGTTTCTTTGGTTGTGTTTGTTTTTTTTCAGACTGGCCTGGAAGCACTTTCATTTGGCTACTTCTTGTGTAACACACAGAACACCAGTCTGTGCTGTTTCCAGAAGGATGATGATGGAGTTATTTTCCCATTCAACTCAAATCTCTCCTAAACCATTCACTAAAATTAATTTTAGCATAAGACTTACTTGATCACTGCAAATGTTAAGTTAAACTTACAAAAAAAGAATGAAAACTGGCCATAGGCAAATATTTCATTACTTGCACTTACAGAACAGTTATTTGTCTTCTTTGAAGTCTGTATGGTCAAACCCACTGACGGTCCTCTAACAACCAGTCCAGTTTCCCTTCCCACTGCTCTCAGCGCAGGTAGGCAGGAAAGCGCGAGCGGCAGCTTTTGTATCTCACATGTAGCCCCTCTTCCCTCGGTAGAAAATTCACTCTGCCAAAGAACTATTACATTTCCACTGAAATCACCAAGATATATAAATGTATGACTATGTATCCACATATTTGTTTCCTGTGTGATGCAAAATTTAATTTAATTTTGATCCTGACTACATCAGCTAAAGACAGATAAATGAAAGAAGCTTTATGAAATTCAGAAAGTAAATCTAACCAGTTCATCTAAACCAGTAACCTAAATGACAAAACTAGTCGGGCAGTTGCCTGAAGGAGGCTTCCAATTTTACCTAAATGCTAAACTAAAGAATGCAATTAAAAACCCTAATAAAACTAAATAATGCTAAAAAAAAATAAATCAACCAACTCTAAAAAAAACAACACCAAACAAAACTACGTAATAAACTGTCAGAGAATCAGCAAATGCTAGACAGGTTTCCTATTAAAGGACTAGATGTGGCCTTCTTTGGAGTGGTTATAAACCACTGTGCTGTATTTGCACACAGTTGGTTCATCAGGAGTTTGAACATCTAGTAATCCACAAATAACTGATACGGTTGCTGCTTTTTATTATGGAGTTCTTGGGTGCAACAGTTTGCCTTTCTTCCCACTAACAGCTATTTTTAAAAACAAAGGCTACTCAGTGCAAGTTTGCATAATTATATTTATTTCAAATGTATATGAAGCATGACCTCTTAGACAATTTTTGGGTTTTTTTTACACTAATAGGAAGATACTGAAAAGATAAAATACCAAGGATCATCCATTTTTGTCCACAAGGATTCCCCCTTCAAAATCATTTTGACAAGGAATAGTAAAACATACAAGCGTTCCACACACTGCTAGTCTCGTTAAACTGAACAACTCCTATAGCTCCTGAAGTAAGCAGAAGTGAGAGGCACCTTTCACTGCAGGAAAGATAATATATGAAGACCAAGCTCCAGCTTGACCTTTATCTTCATAAGTGATAACTCTCAAAAGTGACCAAAAGGTTAACTAAACTCTAAAAAGGTCATCTGTCTTTAACCTCGCTATATAGATCCTTTTCTGATGTTCACTAATACACAGCTACTGTTCATTAAATATCACCCATCTACTCTGTATTTTTACCATGTTTTCAGCAGCAGCTAGATTTTTTGCTCTGTCACATTAAGTAACTTGCAACTTCTTGCAATCCAGCACATTTTCTGGGATAAGGAAGTGTTTTAGAATTATGTAAATAAATTCCTAACTGTTGTCCTCCTATAATACCTCTACAATGTCAGTTGTGTGTGTATAAATATACACACACGCACACTAGTTTTGAGCACAGTAGTGCGTTTTTTGCCCCAGAATGAGTCTTAAAGATACATTAATCACCTCTTTTGCTCCTCCGAAACACAAATAATATTCAGCTAAAGCTTATTTCAAAACAATTATATAACCCAAACTTATATCAGAAATTAAACACTGAGCTCCAAATTTAATACACAGAGTAGCAGTATGCAGGATGAGGTTCTTCAGATGTCTACAGAGTTAAGAAAGAACTGTGAATGTAAGACATCAGGGTGACTGGCTTTTTTAAAAAAATAGATTGCTGTATATGCAAATACATTCTGAAAGTTCACATAATCTTGCTGAATTCTATGGGTTATTCTTGTGGGGTTTTTTTCACTATTATGCGAGCTCTGTTACAGTTTAGGTTCGATATTGCAAGGAATGAAGTTTACCTTTTTTTGCTCCTTTCAAGGACAACAGTATTCTGAAAGTTTAATTCCTGCTACTCCTCATTGATCAAATGGAAAAGCGTTATCTCCTAATTTTTTATTGAATATATAAAATGAAATCCATGAAAACAACTTTATCTAGCGCTCCTCTAGTTAACTTTCAAGTTTTCTGCACACCTCCCTTGAAGTCAGTCTGGAATATTCACTGTGAAGAGCTTCACTTTTCAAGTGTTTTATAATTTTATCTTTGAAAACTGAGAGTTTTAAAATATTACCTAGCACAGAAAAGAAAGCTATATCTATAAAAAAACAAACAAACAAAAAAACCTTTTCAAACTACCAACATTAACTTGAAGAGAAACTACATTATCAGGTCACTAAAAAATGTGCTGGTGATAGATGGGCTTCTCCAGTTCTCTTGGCTCCTGGTATTAAACAAAGAACATAAGCGATCCATAAGCAGATACTTCTTGTGACTTCACATATAGCAGTACAGGAGGAAATGGAGTGCACTTCCTAATACAGACTAACAATTTTCTTCCAGCTCTCTATTTGTACAGTAATTGTTGTTATAATTACCATATTTATTGCAAAGCTTAGAATTAATTCTTCACTGTCACAGCCAAATTTGTGCATGAAACGTCAATATGGTCATCAATTCAAACCTAGCTCTTCACAGAAAGAGCCAAATGGCAATCACCATTCAACCAAGCATAAGATGAAATGCGGAAAGAAGAAAGGCTTTCAAAGGGGTGACACCTCTCAAAGGTAATACCACCATAGACAGACATGTGAGAGACTCAAGAAAAAAGCAGGGCATTATATAATCCCAAGCAGCCAGAGTACCAGACAGGGCTGCTTGTCTTGAGACTGATAAAATACACTAACGTAACTCCATCTTTCCTGGGTGCTAAGCATGTAATGGCCCTATGATTCCCAAGAGAATCAAGACGCAATGTGATAACGTGCGGTCCTAGCAGCACTTGGGACACCTGTCCTGTCTACTGTTCTAAGAGCTGTATAGATCCAGGCAGCATTTTATTCTGGCTTGTGGTTTTTTTCAGCTAACAGTTATGAGTGAAACATCATGAAGTACATAACTCTCACTTGCATGCAAACAAATGTACATTCTTTCACATGGTTGTAGCCCAGGAACTGAATTGCTAAAACCAAGTACCAAAGCTTACCTCCTGAGATACTGGAATGAATGAAACCAATGCTTCTCAATTTACAGAAGGGTGAAACTAAGCAAGGTTTGGATATTTCACAACCTTGTATGCTTCTGAGCAAGCCTACAGAGAGTACCTTGTCAACCTAAATGGTACATTTAAAGAGGAATGTTGGTTTGTGGATCAGCATATGCATGGAGCTGCCTTCTGACTCTTGCCTCTCACTACACACAGCTGTCATGTCAAAGATAATCTAGACTTACGAGTCAAAGTGAAAGGAAGGATGTTTTGCCAAAAGCAAATGAGGATAAGAGAGATGAAAGGGATTTTAAGAGGAGGGGGTCAAGACCTCAGATTTAGATATAAGCTTATTATTTCTAAAGAACATTAAGAAAGGGTGATAATGGATGGGGCATAGCTTGTGAGTTTGCATAGCTATTTCTTCTGCCTACAAACATCAGTCTAATAACAAAACTACCAGGGTGTCACTTCAGTCCTTAAAATCCAACCTTTTCTCATTCTAGAGCATCTGCAAGAAAACAAAGAGGCTCAAGGGATGAACAGCTTAGCATGCACTACCAGTCAGCATCCTAATCATACCATAGAAAGGTTTGGGTTTGAAGGGACCTTGAAGATCATCTAGATCCAAGCCCCCTGCACAAGCAGGGACACCTCCCACTAGAACAGGTTGCTCCAAGCCTCATCCAACCTGCCCTTTAACACTTCCAGGGATGGGGCATATCCACAATCTCCCTGGGCACCCTGTACAAGTGGTGTTTACCAGCCCACCTGTTTGTATTTTCTTTTAAAACAGCAAGCAATGAAGAGCTTAAGTCTTGGCATCTACCTTCTTTTCTACACACTTGGTTCTTAAAAGCATAGATTTTCAAATAAATAAATCACTGGATAGTGAGATGCAACATACTAGCCTACAAAGCTGTCAGTGTCACATTCCCAAAACAAGTTTCATATAAGGCAGTCTCAACAATCAGAAGGGTGGATAAGGGCTGTAATAATTAGATCACTTCTTGAACCTTCGAACAGCATGTTTGTTTATATTCATCTGAGCACACAAATATAATGCGGAAAATAGATATATATTAAGCAAGAAGATAGCACTAGGGAAAATTACTTTCTCCCCAACATGATTTAAGGAGTTTACACAGAAGAAGACTTTTAAGCAGCAGTTTTATTGTATGCAATGACAATAACCAGGTACTTTAAAAACAGCAGTATGAAACGCAATATTTTTCAAATTAAGTGAGGTTATTTTGATCAGTTCAGCATAAGTTCAGAAACCTTATCCTCTATTAATTAAATTGCCTACAGATTTCTTTTTTTCCAAAGCAATCTTTCTTCTTAAGTAATGAAAAGCAAAAAGATTTTTATGCACCAGAAGACACAAACCCTCCTATTTATCAAAAAGTAAACGACCAACCATCTGGAACTCCAATTTCAAAGTTTGCATCTTCATTATTCAAATAAATTATCTCACATCCCTCCTCCTCTAATCAAATTTCTTCTCCACTTTAAAGGAAAGAGTCCAGGTTGCAACAAAATCCAGAACCATACTGAAACTTGAGCTGAGCAAGACTTGGAAGGGTGGCTGCCTAATCTTTTTACGCCACTACTTCAAAGAGAGTAGGCTTACAAACTCATGCAGTGTTTTACTAGAATGCACCAAGACATCATTTTTTTTCTGCTTATGTGCTCTCTTGCAAAAACAACTTAAATCCACAAGGTGATCAGAATAAAGACACTGCTGAGGCAGGGGTTAATATCACCCTCCCTATACTTAAATCTCTGATGTAAGGGGAGTGTCCTGATTATTAGCCAATAGTTTTCAGCCCTTTCCCAAGTTGAGTAGGCATCAGACAACCCACTCTTAGATCCCTGTAAAGTCTGTCATCACTCCTGAAGCTGGGCTTTGGCCTGCTGAAAGCAGGATCTCTTGCTGTACATCTCACTGGCTGACCACTTAACTCTGTTTACAAGAGCCTTCCCCAGTCCAAGTGCAAGAGGAAAGGAGCAAGTTCTCCCTCTTTCTGTTTCCAATGAAAATAAAATATGAGGAAGAACACAGCAACAGCCAGGACCATATACCAGGATCATACCATTTCTCTTCCCTGTCCAGCCACAACTTAACATAGCATACACAGTCAGCTTCTCTGATCAGCAAAACATCTATCATACACCCTGAATGTACTGCCCCAAACACTAAAATATTTGAATATTTCACCTCTTAGTATTTAAAACACACTATGTGAACTCAGTGCCAGTTTGTGCGAAAATTGCCTAGATCAGAACTTTGCTTTCCATATTTCATAGAAACATAAAATGGTCTCGGTCAGATCACCTCTATCCACCCCCACCCCCTGCATGGGCAGGGACACCTCCCACTAGACCAGGTTGCTCAGAGCCCCATCCAACCTGGTCTTGAACACCTCCAGGGATGGTGTTTTCACAACTTCCCCAACCTACCTGTTCCAAAGTCTCACCACCCTCAAAATGAAGAATTTCCTCCTAATGTCTAATCTAAATCTCCCCTCTTTGAGTTTTAAGCCATTAAGCCTTTTCCTATATAATGAATAAATAAAAGTTAAATCATGAGAACAAAAATGAGATTCACATAGACACCGGCATCCTGTTTTCAGTCAGCACTCCCTGTCAGTTAACTGGAGAGGTCTTGCATTCAATAAGCTCATTCCTTCAAATCCAGTTTTTAACACCTATCATGCTCTATATACTACATAAAGATTCTGCAATCATTATTCAACTAAACAGAAACTTTATGTAGATATCACTTTGAACATCTCAGGTCAGCTAATAGGTTCATAAAGAAAGCCAGCAGTGTAGTGCCCTGCACAGGCACAAGGTTCAGATCGCAGAAGCAAAACAATGGCTATAGCACAGGACTGCATCTATTTTAAGTGGCAAGGAGGAAAACTCCTTACCAAGGGTAGGATTTCATGCTGGAGACATGTGAGCTAGCTCAAGGATCTTCGCATTGTGGACATGCAGTATCTTCCCTTTCAACTTTAGCCCGATGAAGTACATGCTGAACACAACATCAGCTCTCTATGGGGTTATAGAACCAATGAGCTGCTGAACTGCCCTCTTGCCAAGGAAATACAAGCTTCCTTAATTACTATTTCTAACAAACATCGATAAATGTGTCATCTTTCACTTGACAGAGCAAGTGAAGTTACTACACAGCTCTTGGGAATAAAGATTCACTTTCAGAATAAAAACATACAACCTACTGCTTTCTCATTTCCATGAGGGTTTTCATGCAATTTTCCAAAGTGGTAGGTGAAGGACAACTCCTTTTCAAAATATTTTTTTTTACTAAAAAAAAAAAGACAACCTCTTACACCAAATAATTCTAAAATATGTGATCTTAACAGATAAATAAGACTTCTCGTTAAGTTCCCTCTAGCTTTCTACTGCCAGAAATTTGTTGGTTACAAAGAAGAAAATGTACTGCTCATGCTGGTGTTCTTGTCACTTTTTTCATTACAGAAAGCAACTTTCAGCAGAGAAAAGAACTAGAACTTAAAAATGAAAGCAGAACATTTGCCTGAACCTCAATATAAAACACTTGTGTCCACTTTCCCAGAAATTAATAGGTCTTGATCTCAAGATCCCTTCAAAAAAAACTTTAAAAAACCAAGTTTTCAGCTCGTGCTGCAATCTAAGAACTTCATTAAAACTTCCCTTGCCTCTGCAAAACTTGAACTCTGGACAGAGCTGCAAGATAACAATCATAGCAGAATATCAGCAAAGGACCAGGTTCATTAAGTATATCCACAGCTGAGCCAAATTCAGCTCTCTGAATGAACCTCTCCTCATCATGAAGCAGATTATCTAGCTAAGACCTTGAATACAGAGAAGGGGAAGAAGGAAAAGAGGGCATTAGAAATAGGACAATGAACTTCACAGTAGTAAAACACATTTCAAACTACAGCATCACTTGTTTCTACCACACTGAGAGTCAGTTTCTTTACTTGGTCAACTATAAAGATGCTCTAAGTCAATGGTCCCTGAAGTGAGAAGCATGCACCCCAGCGAGTGTTCAAGGCAATCCACAGGTGCAGGAAAAAATATTTTTGTCCCCTTAATATATAAAATAGTATTTTTAAAATAGGATTTGTTTCATCTTTATCTCATCCCTTTCTATTTTTTTGTATATTTCATAACGTCTGTGACATATTAGTACAGTAGTACATGCATACAATGTATAAATACATCTTGAGTGTGCAATTTTTTCCACTCTAAGGGGTGTGCAATCAAAAGTTTAGGGAACTGCTCTAAATAGTATCTCCAAACAAATGTAACATTCTTAATATCTGTTAAGTATTTAAACACTTCTCAAACATCCAGAACTACCAGTTTTCTGTTACACCTCCAAACCATACCAAATAACAGCAAATTCAGTAATAATACCAGTTAAATGCATCTACCTGTAATACAACCAAATCCTAGTGCACATTCAAGTTCTCTTCTTATTCCTTTATGAACTCTAAACACTGATAACTCATTTTCAAGTACTGAAAGAAAATAAAGGTTTTTAACTGGCCTACCTGGTCTTCAAACTGGCTAGATCAAGGCAAAGGCTTTCCAAAGATGGAATGAGTAAGAAGGGAGAAGGCATACTTTTGAAGCTTGAACACAACGACCACCAATTGACCATGACAGAGCAACTTTCTTAAGTTCTTAGACTTCAGCCTGTGCTCAGTCAAAGCAAACCCCCTATTGTTTCACCCTTTAAAAGAAAAAAAAAAAAAAAGCTTTCATCAACATACATAAATAATTCCAAGATTCAGAAAGTATTACCTCAAGAGTAGTTATTTTCTACTCAGCTGTTTCATTATTTATGATCCCTCTATTTTTGGTTATGCCAGTAAGAAGACTGCAGAGCTTGGCTTCTGCCTATCAAGAAAAAAAACCAAACAAACAACCCCGGTGCTGCGGTCCAACACGTGGTACAGCCTTGAAGGAACATGCATCTGCAGCAACTCTCAAGAACCCAATCCCACCTTGGCTAGACTCCGAGCCGACAGCAGCTGCTTGATTATGGTACATCATTGGGGTTTGGGGTTGGTATCGTGTGTGTCACCCCCCAAACAACCCCACAAACCACATCTAAGGGTGTGACCAAAGATCCTTGCAATGCAGATATGGGGCTAGCTCAGACAATACAGAATAGCCCAGGTTTCATATTCCTATCATCTAACCTATTTTACGGCTGTTGTCCATCGTCACCTCACAGAAGGCCTCACTGAGGCAGCCGCGGCACAGGGCCGGGCCGGGCCGGGCCCGCCCGCGGGCCCCGGGCACCGCCAGCAGCCGCCACCCTCACCACATTTACCCCCAGCCCAACACCAGCCGCGCTCAGCTCGGTTCCACTCACCTTATGGCTGCGCAGCTCCTGTCAGGCTGTTTCTCCCCCAGCACTAACGTGTCCCCTCACTCAGGGGCTGCCCCAGGCCCTGCCCAGGTGCCCGGGCAGCCTCTTTCCGGCCGCCATTAACCCTCCCGGCCCCGGCCCCGGCCCGGCCCATTAACCCTCCCCACACCGCGGCCCCCAGCAACACGAGGACCCGTCGTGAAGCCTTTAGGTGCTACTCGAGCCCCTTGAAAGAAGTTTTTTAAAAGCTCCAAACCGAAAACTTCATGCTTTTGTGCGACTCAATTTTTAAAAAGTGTGCAAGTGTTTCAGAGGGCCTGAATGCAAATCCTTCTTGTGCAAACATGAATGAAAACAAAAACCAGCTTAGCAGTTACGCAGACATTACCTTTTAAACAAAAATTGAATACATATGCACATAATCTAGCAGGCTGCTTGAAAACATACACATAAGAAAACACTTTGCATATAAAGGGACCTGGCGCTTTTCCATTCACAGGAATATTTTGCATGGCTTTTTAGTAACAGAGCAGGTAACTACTTTCCTAATGTAAGTAACTACTTTAGGCGGCTAAAACAGCATAGTGTGGAACAAGAGCATCTGCGTTTCCCGTTTCTTCTTCGCTGCTGCCCGTGTGCTGGCAGAAGTGCTGGGCTGCTCCATGGGGGAACGGCGGAGCCCCCGGGTGCCTGCCCAGGCTGGAAGTAGTCACTCCATGTAAACAAAAAGGTATAGTAATAAGTAAGTAAATAAAGCCAGAAGGCACTGGGCGGCTTCGTGGCTTCCCGCCTCTCCCTCCCACAGGAGGGGCCCTCAGCCACGCACCCCCAGGCCTCTCCAGCCACAGCGAGGGTGGCCCGATGGCCTGGGGTAAGGGACATCCTGTGCCACAGCCTCTCTCTGGGCCACAGGGGTATTAAAATTTAAATATGTATATATTACATAAAACAATATAATAGTCCTGAGGGCAGGGGACCGCCCCAGGTGACAGCAACCCAACCACACCCCCCCAGCTTGGGGCCAGAGTCTGGTGGGAGAGGATTGCAGCTTTCCTGGTGGTCTGCTTCTCCAGACTTGCTGAGCACCTATTCACCTTCCTGTATTAAAAAAGAAAAATGCACGCTGTTAAGCTATCCCTAGGCAGCGTTTCAGTACTGCCCAAGACAGCCTCTGTGGCTGCAAAGATCCTTCAATAACCTGTCAAGAACTGACGTTGCTGTATACGGAGCTATTCGTTCCTATATCTCATTTTAGATGGATGTACGTGCCACTTTCATATCCTTCAGCTCAGCGTAACATTTGCCCTTTCGTGTTCTCAGTTTAAGCCACTGGGAATCCAGAGCTATTTCAAAGCATAATTATAGCAATCTGCATATAAAAGGCTATATGTTCTATGGAGGGTTCAGCAGAAAAAAGCAAACTCCTCGAAAGAAGAAAATTAGGAGTAAATCCCACAACTAAGATGCAGTAAAGTTAATACATTTTTCATCTGATGTGAACAGTTTGTGGATTCATAAAGCCACTAGAAAATTGTCTAAGCCACTGCACTGAGTCAATCTGCATACATTAAAAAAAAATTGTATCTGCTATGGGGGGGCCCACAGCTTCAAAGCCTGCTGCTGGCCATGGTGCAGTGGGGTCCCTTGATGGCCTCAAAGCACCCTGCAAGGGCGGTTTGCTGGAGTGAGCTCTGAAGGACTCTCTGAAGGAGCTTTAGCATCTTTCCTCCTGGGGGTTGTTGCAGGCTGTTGAGGAAGGAGCAGTCTGTAAGCCACACTGCTCGCTTCAGTTGTCATGAAAAAGGTATGAAAGAGGACTTTTAAATGGGTACATCCCTCAGGCGGCCTTCACACACAAAAAACGTCACTGTGATAATGAACTGTATAACATTATTTGGGTTTGACTGTATCTCGTCACCTTATTATATAACAAAAATACACAGGATATGTTACAGGCACAAATGCTATACAGGCTGCATTACAGTAATTAATTAATTAATAATATTCCTTACACAGAATATGCAGAGTTAACTTCATCAAACTTGTAAAAATATCTAAAAATCATTGCAGTGTTTTTAATTTACCTTACTTGCTTTATGCACTTGCCTTAAAATGTCTCAGACTGTTAGAAATACATATTTTTTAAAATTTAAAGTTGAGCTGCATATAGTTACAGGACTTGATGAACATTATCGTAAATTAAAATTGGAATATTTTTAACATAATCATGAGCACTGGTAATACTGATTTTTCTGGATTATATTTCAGAGGTGGTTCATCTACCACACAGCTTCTTCTTCTCTCTTTTTCTAATTTTCCTGGGATTATGTTTTCCAGGAATTACGTTTCTGGGGTTTATGTGTCTGCAATTATGTTACAGAGGTGGTTTCCCTACCGTTTTGCTTTTCTTTCTCTCTAATTTTACAGCCCCCTTCCCTGCCTCCTTGCCCAACTTGTTATCACACTCTCCTCCATGCCAGCTACTTCTCAGTTTTCTTTACAGTCAGGCTCTTTCATCAGCTTCTTGCTCCTTCATAAATGTAAACAGTGTGTAGAGGTTGTTTTCAAAGGAGAGTAAAGGCACTGGGAAGGCAACTCCAGCAGAGCTGACTTTTGCCTCTCCCATTACCTTCTGCAAAAGCAGGCAGCCATGTCACCCCCCCCTGCGTGACATGCTGCAGACAAACCCATGCCTTTCTGTTTTTCTAGGAAGAGCCTGGTAATCGTTTGCCTGAGAAGAGCCTCACAAAAAATTAAACTAAATATTATCAATGATATCAACGATTAAAGAATTTGCATCCTGGGTATGTAGAGATGTTTGATTTTTCTATAAAGCTATATTGTGAAGAGACTGCAGCACAAGATTTCATTTCAATATTGACAGATGACAGTAGTCCAGACTGCCAAAGATACTGAAACAACTTTGGGAAATGAGTAAAAAACACCAGGAAATATACAACTAACGTTTCTGTATTTATGGCCTCTTAGTAATGAAATGCATGTCTGTTAATGTTTACCAACTTTGTTTTTTCTCCCTTTTGAGAAAGATACTGCATTGATTTCTAAATTGTAAGAAAGATTTCTCAATATGGGTTCAGCTCTGATTAAATTTTCTAGGCCAAACAACAGTGGTGAAATTAATAACAATATTTGTTTACTTTTAAAGAAACTTTAAAACATGCCTTTGATTATAGGCAGTTCCAGTGTGAGCATGTATTGGTAAACATGTATTATAAAAAAGTAAAATGCTGTTAAAAAAGATTGCAAGTAGAGAGAGAGGATTTCTCAGAAGCTCATGAGAGGCAGCATTCAGCCCTGAATGAAAGTGTTTTCTTGCTTGTTATTTGCAAATACCATAATTTATCTTTATTTTAAAATCCTGTATACTTTAGAAAATTGGTAACTTCAGGCTGTTAGCATATAGGCATTGAAGCATATGGTAATCCCAGTCCCAAACACTAAAATGTGCCTGTCTGTGCCAACTCTTAATTACCAGCTCATTAACACTCAGGTGTCAATTGCTGGTGGCAAAGGCAATACTCAGTTGGCCTGGTTTCTGTCATGCACAATGTAATTAAATTGACCTCCTCGAAAGGAGCCCAGTAGTTGCCTGATACCACTTGGACGCTGATTGCCGCACTAATCACAATCGTGTAATTTAGTGAATCACACAGTGTAATGAGGGAAGGACTCTGGAGAGTACCAAATTGTACTTGCATATGTAATAATGACTTTAAGGACAATTAGGGAAATAATCGCTGCTCTGTTTTCTTCCAAGCTAATAATGAACCACAGTAACTGTTTGAGTTTCTGTTGTTGATTTAAAACTTGAGCTGCTATCTTCTGTTTTAAAATAATGGTTAGCAGTAAGTAAGATGTAAAAAAAAAAAAATACTACTAGCAAAAAAGCTCCATCTTCATTGTTAATAGATTATGGTTTCAAGTACTACTGGCTGCCTAGTTAGTATCTGAGAGGCCTGTGTTAGATTGATTAACTGTATGCCAATGACCTCCAAAACAGACTGGCGTGCAGTCACTCTCACCTCACGTGCCCTTTCCTCAGCAGGGCTGTGGAGGAGGGGAGGCCAAGGACACACCACTTCCCAAGTGAGGGCTCTGACTCCAGCACTGACTTCTGAACAATGTGTACAGATGCAATTACTCAGTTTAGCTAAGATTTTTAAAATGCAGCTTTCTCTGTTCAATGTACAGCTTCTGAAGAGGAGTCTCTGCCTTGAGACTTAAGAAGACAGAGCTCCTAAGATTCAGTTTATTGTATGTAAGTTTTGGCATGTAAATGAAGTGTCAAAATGCAGAGCATAGTTATCTTTAGCTCCTTCTTGGCCAGGTAAGCAGCACTAGCAGTCATTTCAGTGCTGCTTCCATTTCAACTTCCCTTGATATTCTTCTCTCTTCTCTGTATTATTTAGCACCTTACTAATACATTCTAATGAGGTCACCTAAAGTCATTGTCTGAACTTGGATGGGATGGATCTGGGCTATGACATGCAACCACGATTCAAACTTGAGAATTTCCAAAAGGTCAGCCACACCTAAACTTCAGCATTTTGTCTTAATTAGTTCTGAAGTCTGTGAGTCCCTGGACAGATCCTTTGGTCTGACACAAGTACTGACATTCCAGGCTTGGTATTTCTGTGCAGAAAAGTGCTAACCTTCAGCTCTCTTCATCCCTGCTCATCCTCTGCCAGCAGGCCATCTTTCTTATGCATCTTCTATGCAGTGCCACTCAATTTCAGTATTGTATAGATTAGGTTCCCATTCCTAATTGTTGGGTGTTTTCCCTTGTGGTCCTCTGTTTGTCTACATCCTGCTGTTGACTTTAATAATTAAACTCTAAGACCAGTGAGGTGAGGGCATCTTATTGTTAGTGTGTTTGTACATTCACTAGTACAAGTGACTCAAGCCTACAAATGGGTCTCCTGTGTGCTATTGTTTTACCAATACTGATAAATAAATATCTGATGTCCACACCCAAGCATGAGTAAGAAAAGGTATTTTGTCCTTGTATTGATGCATTCCATATATTTCATTAATCATCACATACAATACAAAGCAGAGTTTTTATGATACATTCAAGTTACTTTTATATATAATACAGAATGTCAAGTATATTTGCATGGAGACATTGGATGGTGTCAATTTGTGACACATGCTAAAACTAAAACTTAAAAATTCAAGACTCTACTTCAAGTATTTTATATATAATAAAAATCCTAGTCTTAGATTTTTCTTTTACACTGATACCAGTGGGATATCTGAGCCGTGGGCTTGTGTATGATCAATTCAGTTGTCACAGTGAGTGGTTTAAAAAATGTGCCAAAGAGTGCAAGCCATCTGATTAATAGTTACTGAGCTGGGAGAAGAACAAAGGTTTTGTAAAAAAGTAAGAACTTTTGTTCTCTCAGAGTGAGGTAAACAGATTTGCTGACAAGTTTATGCAAAACACGTAGAAGGAGCAAAATAATTTCTAAAGATGTTACAAAATCTAAATAGATGAAAGCATTTTGTCTATGATGTGTTTATTAAAGATTGTGAATTCTGAAGGAGTGATCCATCTAATGAGAGAAAGCAGTGCTGTGCAGAGATTAGGAACAAAAGGGAAGGCTCTTTCTTGAAGAGTGACAGGCCATCAAGGAAAGACACTTTCCAGTGAAATGCTAACAGATGTAGCAGGTGAGACTCAATCAGTTGAAAGGCACCCAATCTACAAACAAGAGGAATTCAACACTGTTTCATGCACAAGTTCCTAACTGCAAAACAGTGCTCAGCATGGATTGCATAAATATGCAGCTAAGGGAGGAGGAAGAATTCACGGTACCTTCCCAGCAGACATTTGTAAACGTATCTTGTGTTTGTTGAACAAAGGAAGCTTAACACTGAAATGAAGATGATGGAAATACTGCATCCATAATTGATGGAGAGAGGAAGTTGGACTCTTTTTTTAATAGACTAACTTACTTTTGAAAAACACCGAATATACCTGACACCCTTTGACCTGAACAGGAGCTCTGGTTGCTCAGAAATGTTTTAAATCAGTCTTTGGAGACATGAAGTATATTTAAATAAAGAATACATTCAACAATAAATTTCTTTTCCATTGTAAGTTGTGAAGGAACCTCTCTTCAGCCTGAGTGTGGACCAAGCAATAGTTCCATAAGAGTGGCCTGCTCTCCAGTTCATCCAAAGAGAGGTACACAAAAAGTGACTCCATGGTGATGCCTCATCAAAATGAGCTCACTGGGCTAAGAACCAGATGGCATTATCCCCCAAATGTGCAAGCTAGCTGTAATGTTTTGAAACTCCAAATTTTCCTAATTCTATTAACTGTTGTACGACATAAGCAACAATCCTAATAAAAATGCTTGACATGTAAAAAGCATTTTCCATTCACTTTTTGAGAGGCAACACACAATACAAATTCAGACAGAAGTACTGAGATACGTAAGTGATGCTTGTAAAGCACTTGCCCCATACTCCTTTTACAATGTTGTGAGTTATTCATTCACCACTTCTATTGTCTATACCACTCCATTTCTACTTTGTTTTGCTTTTTTCCCTTAAGGAATGAAGCCCTCATTTTTGTCTGTGTGTTTATCCGCTCCAACACTGCCTACCAGTCTTTCTGATCATGACAGCTGCTGGTGATTTAATGTACAAATGGCAGCCAGGAGTCAGCAGGCCACAGAGTGTCATTTGTTATGCCATTTTGTCTTTGACTCCACACACTGTAAGGGCTATAAAGAGAAGGATGGTACTGATATAATTCAAGGTGATGAACAGATTCTTCTAACTTGAATGGGCTTCTTGTGATCTTCCATATTATTTAAGGATTCAAAGCCTTCTGAGATTCTGATGTTTTAAGCAAGCCATTTTCTCCCAATTTAGCTTCTGTGTGTTGAGTAAAAGCTCAGGGGGGATACAACAGGGTGTTAAATCCAGACAGATATTCTCAACAGCAGCAAGACAGAACAGTCTCTGTTGCCCTCTTCTTTCTTCTTCAAAAGCCCTAGGGTAACACAAATCCTGGGAATAGGATGGGAGCAGGGAGAGATCTTCACTTCTAGGAACACTGTCTGGAAGCAATATAGTCCAGATGGCTGCTGAAAAATTGACTAACTTCCAGTATAATCAGCTAATACCAGGAGCACAGAGTGATTAATTTGGATACCCTTTTTTATATATTTCTTCTCCTCTGAGTTGTGAGTTCTGTGCTGTGACTTTGGGAGGTACAACCCAAGCTCACTTTTTAATTGTTTGCATTTATTGATTATTTATGTATAGTCTTTCAACTATAAAATTTGAGTTCTATGTATATGTTTGGTATTTTGATTAACGGCTCAGTTTACAATGGACCTGGCAGGGCAAAGCGTTCACCTACAACAGACTGAAATTCCACAAATACACACTAGGCTAAGAACCTACCTTTATTGTCCTTGGTTTATTTAGACTAAACTGGAATTTAAGTAGGATTTTACCTGCACAACAACAAGTGTACAAAATTCTTCAAATTAATTTATTTTCATACGTATCCTACAGTTTCTCTCATTGCCTTTCTTATTCAAGGTACTGTCAGGCCAATTTAAGACCTTGAGTAACATTAGGGACAACATAAGCACAGGAGATGTTCTTGTTTGATTTATTTGAAACAGCTATTATTCTGCAATCGAAATACTCTTAGCATTTTACAATAACATAACATCAAGGAAATAATATTATCAAAACAAAACACCATCTCAAAATGAAATACTCCTTTTTCTGTCCTCTTTGCAATCTTTCTTTTACAATGGAGGCATGTTGTGCCTGGTGTTAGAACAATCTGTAAAATTAGATAAACATGTACTAATAATGGCATTCAAAGTACTGATCCTGCAGCAAGTCAGGAGAATTGGGAATGGTGACCACTCAGTGTCAGGGTGCTGAAGGGCTGGGGGCTCCCACGGTACTGAGGGTGCCCCAGGGGCTTCAGGGCAGGGCCCATCCACCAGGCAGAGAGTGGCTGGGGACAGCCACAGCACTGGCATCGAGGGCATCAAGCACCTGCCTGGGCACAGGGCTGGGCCAAGGAAGGGCTGGAACATTGGCCCATGGCGGAAGGTCAGAATCAGGCCCGTTGAGGGGAACCAGGGTGAGATGCAGCCCCAGGATGTCTGAGGCCAACAAAGTGGTCCAAAGGAGTCAGAGGGGTGGGCAGTTCCTGTTGTTATACTAGCAATTCCATACGTCATATTTTTCTCTGTATTTTTCCCAGTTTATAATACTAGTGTGTATGTACTTATTCCAGTGAAGAAGTATTGTTTCCCAACTTAACTGACACAGTAATTCTGTTGGCATCAATAGAGTGACTCAGGAAGGACTTACTTTCTGGAAATCTATCCAGTTCTCCAGAATCCCTGAACTTTTAAGCATCTGCCAGGTAAATACCAGGTAAGCTCTTCCCAGTGATGCATTCTGTTAGGGTAAGATTTTAAGACTGCCCTTGCCACCATTATGTCTGAATATTTTATGATAATACATTCATCTACATGACAAGTATTTTCTGATAATGCATTCATGTATGTTAATAATGTGTCAGGTGTGGTTTGCTCTCCTCATCTCTCCCTTTGGCAAGAGGACAAGCTCTCTAATGGTTCTGTTATATGTCTAGTATCACTCCATGTGTCATCTACAAATACCTGCTGGACAAAATCTTTTATACAATACTAAATACTCACTGGAGAGCCAACAAATGAGTCTATATTTAACCAGTGATTAGCTGTAGAAAGTGCCACACATGCATGGTTCCTGCACCAAGAAATGTTTGAGTGCTTTTGTAAACTGAAACAGCAAAGTAGGAGATAATGCTCCAATTTGCTGCTTAGAAACTCTTCTAAGCTGGTCACGGATGCAGGAATTATCAAAGATGGAGAGAACTGAATACAAATTTATCACATCCTGAAAGAATATTCCAAAAGTCATACCATCTGCTCTGGAAATCTTAGGAACTGAGCCTTCAACATCCTAACATCTTAACAAAGATCCTCTTTTTCAGTGTTCTGGGAAGACATGTATTGAACAGAAAACTACCAGAGAAAGAAATGCTGACAGAGACTCTTTTTACACCATACTGATCATAGTATTTGCCCATGATGTTGGCTGCTGAGAACAAAGGCTTCTTTTATATGATGGGATCTAGACCCAATTTTCTTTTCCCAACCCTCTCTAATCATCAAATCCAAAAGGATTTAGGCTCTGAGTGGAAAGATTAAGTGCTCTTCATTTTTCACTTTGAAGCTGTCCCATTTTGCAAAGAATAATTATATATTCTTTTGACAGAGAGACCAAGGGCACCAAATTACATATTGCTCTCCAGACTACTAGTTAGCTCATTAACCTGCATGTGGGGAGATCGCAGTGTTGTAGCACCCATGTGGTTTTACATTATTATATATTATAATAACTGTGTGTGGGGGGGTTCCTTATTATTTTGATTTAGAAACTAAGTTCTATTCCCATCTCTGCAATAAACTGCATTATGAAAATTCTCAGTTATCCTTCATTAAAATAAGGATAGTGATACAGGCATCTGTCATAACACTGGAGTGTATTTTGCTTACTAATAAAGGATATAAAGTGCATAGAACTGCAGTCAGTAGAAATCTTACTTGGAAATAAATATTTTTTCAATTTCCAGCTATGCATAGATCTTCCAGTGCTCAAGGTTATTTTTTAGATGAGAACAGTAGGACAGATTTTTCTTTCTTCTTTTTCCTGAAGCTTTAGATTTGTGAATATTAGCGATGTGTTCACTGAAGTTGCAGATTTCACTCTGCAGATACAGAATTAAACACCAAAAGGAGTTTGCATGTGAATGGTGGATTCCAGTTTACTCCAGATAGAATGGAAACAGGAAAGAAATTTCCCAAATCCAGTAAAACAGCATGCAAACTTTTCTGTTAGTGCATTTCATGTCCTTATCCATAAACAGTGGAGGTCTGGAAATGTTTTATATAAAAAGCAAAAAAAGGCTAAACTACCTGCTTTTGCCTGGATTTTTTTTAATTTTATTTTTTTTTTCCTGGATGAGTGTTACTTCTTTAGTAAACAAATGAAAATGTATTTCATTGATAATAAAAGGCAATTAATTCCTTTGTTGTCACACAGGAAGTGGCAAGAAGAATTAAAGTAGTAGAATTAAATCCCAAAACCTTAATATAACTTCATATATGATAAGGGCTAATTGAACTCCACCTATAATTATAAAGGTATAATTTTAAAATTAGGCTGGTTGGCCTGTTACTTAACTATACAAAATGCCAGGAACCCCCAAAAAACAGCTGACATGAGTTGGGAACAGCACAATGAAGTAACATCCATTAAAAAGTAGCATTTGAAGCAGAATATAAAAAAAAATATCTGGGAAGGAAGTTAGCAAATTCCTTTCACAACAGGGTGAGAAACTCTCTTGGGGGGTTGATTTTGGGGCCTTGGGGCTGGCTCAGCACCAGTGCAGCCAAGGCACCATCCTACTGGGGGCTGTGGGAAAAGGCTCCCTGAAGTGTCCTGGGGTGTCCATGGCCAGGGCCCACCCCAGTCCAGCTGTCCCAAGGTTGTGTCCCCCACCCGTGGGTCAACAGCCTGTCTCAGCCTCAGCCCACCCCTGTCCCTAGGGAGGTGCTGGATGCCAAGGCTGTCCCCAGCTGTCCCCCAGAAATAGATATAAGAAAGAATATGATACTTCACATGCCATTATTTTTCAACTCAGCTGCGGTGGATCTAATTTAAATAATAGAATGGTTTGTACTGGAAGGGACCTTAGAGATCCCTTAGTTCTAACCCTCCTGCCATGGGCAGGGACACCTCCGACTAGATCAGGTTGCTCCAAGCCCCATCCAACTGGCCTTGAACACTTCCAGGGATGGTGCCTCCATAACATCCCTGGGTAACCTGTTCCAGTGTCTTGCCACTCTTACAGTAAGGGATTTCCTCATAATGTCTAACCTAAATCTACCCTCTTCCAGTTTAAAGCCATTCTCCCTCGTCCTATCCCTACAAATCCTTGTAAATAGTCCTTCTCCACCCTTCCTTTAGCCTCTTCAGGTACTGGAAGGCTGCTATAAGTTCTCCCCAGAGCCTTCTCTTCTCCAAGCTGAACAACTGAGTCACCATCCCTAGATGTGTTTAAAAGTTGTCTAGATATGGCGCTTGGGGACATGGCTTAGTGCTAGACTTGGTAGAGTAGGGTTAGTGGTTGGGCTTGATCATCTTGAAGGTCTTTTCCAACCTAAGTGATTCTGTGATTCTGTGGTTTTGTGAACTCCAACTCTCTCTGCCTGTTTTCACAGGAGAGGTGCTCTAGCCCTCTGATCATCTTTGTAGCAGCCCTCTTCTAGACTCACTTCAACTCCAGATGTGTACTTGGAGTGTCAAGGAGCAGATTTATTTTTAATTTTAGGGGGTTGTTTGTTTGTTTGTTTAATTTTTAACAGATCATTTTCAGGTATTTTGCATTTTCTCCCTAGATTATATTAATTAACTATCTTTTACTTCCAGCACTCTGTCTCTCTTCTCTTTCTTTGTTGACAGTCAGAATATAAATCAAACCAAGCCTCTTACAAACACTGAATGGCTGTGAGCTCCAAGGGTGCCATTTAGCCTCATCTTCAGGGGGCTGAGAAGGAGAATGTTTCCTTGCATTCATTTTTTTTAATTTTTTTTTTTCCAGATAGCATAAACCACAAAAAAATATATTGCCCTCATGGTGAAATCTTTCTCTTTTGTAATATTTTTGTTCCTGAACAAAGCACTATTTATGTACCAATTAATGTAATCTGTGAGACTAGGAAAAACAGAGAGTATTCTCTTCCTTTTTGTTCTTCACAAAGGAACAGTGACACACCACTGCTCTTCTGTCAGCATCTCATAAAGTTTCTGCCCTAAAGTGTTCTGATACTTGTCTAGAAAAGCTGTAGCGATGGAGTTGGAATTACTAGGTGATTTTGACATCAGACTTCATCTAGGTCTTTTTTCTCTTTTATTCTCATCAAATGGGAATATCTCCCACACACTGAGGTGAACGTGCAAACCCTTCAGAGCACAGCTTTTATAGTCCAAGTAAAAGTTAGGTCAGCAAAGATGACAGGAAACAACTTTCAGTTCAAATCTGAAATGAGATAATGTGCTTAGGATGTTTGTTACCTTCCAAAGCAAAATTTTCTGAAGCATTCATTGTTGAGGTTGGTATTTTCTTTGCTTGCCTTGCTCATATTTTTCAACCAACAGCTATGGCAGTGTAAGAATACTCTGCTCCAAAGAATTTTTAATTTTCTGCCCTTCTGCGTAGTAAAAACATGAATCTGTTTTTTCAGGGCTGCATTTCTGTCTTTGTCTTCCTATAAAATCTGAATACTGATATCATTTAACTTCTTGTGTTATTTTGCTTTGAGCTAAAATTATTAGAAACACATCTGTTTTAAACTGACATGAAGCCATGTCCAAATTTCCAAACTTGATTGCACAGCTTGTTAAAAGTAGAGCTAGTGAAGTTTCCCTTTTTCTAGTGTCAAATAATTTTATCATAGGCTGCTCTTGCTTAAAAATGCATATGCATAAAGAAAGAAATGAAAACTTCCTTTTGCTCTCCTTCAAATCACTGTGGTTTGGGCCATTGCCTTTAATGGAATTAGGCTCTGATGCATATAAAATACAGTTCCGTTTTGCAAGATGAATGTTTGGATCCAAGGCTTCTAAAACTTAAGGTCGGTTTGGTTACATTCCCTTTACGATGTTGCTGTAAGGCTTTGGTATACAGTACATTACTTTTCACTCTTAGTGCAACTCAAAGATGAGTTATCCAACATATGCTTTTAAGCTGAGCATCAGGTGAACTTTAATCTTTGCAGTGTATGTATATACCATTTCATTAGTTGTTTGGCTTAACTGAATTTTCCATATTGTATAACGTACATAAATATTTTAGTATATATTCACCTATTGCCTTTGGCTCTCTTCAGTAAATGGTAAATATTATCTGAATCCTGTTTGCCATTTTTGGTATCTCCTGATTGACTAAAGCAGTTAACATCCAGGGGACATTTCAATCAGTGCTGACACAGCGAACAAGAAAGCTTTAGCACAGTGTGTTTCATCTTGACTCAGCAAGATTTCGAGCACTCACATTTATACATGTTTGACAGGATGCTTCCTAAATGAAGCATTTGCCTTCTGGAAAACTACTCCCACATAGATTTCATTTTTCCTGATGTCTGTCAATATCATGAACTTTATTAACAAATTCAAATTCAAAAACAATTTCAATTCAAGAAAGCTGTCCAAGTTAGTTCTTGCTCATTTCTTACATATGAAGATATCTACAAAAACACAGATGCTCAACAATGGATTTTAATGGATGTCTACATTTCTTGATATATATGTATCCACTTCGTACCAAGACAGATTAGTGGATTAGACAAAATAAAATGAAGGAGCTATTTAAGAAGAATTTGAGCTCCGATTGTAGGGATCAGTGCAATGGATTTAACTCACAGTTTCAGAATTTCTCATAGCACATTATTATAATAAAGTCTTACTGGCTGTCTTTTACATTACTGCAAATCGAATAAACAGCTTTCTGTTCTCTATAGACATCTGATGCCAATGCTTTGCAATCAAATCGCAATAACTGAATGTATATCAAAGATGCTTGTTTTGGCCCCTACACCTTTGTATAGTTTTTAGTTAGAAGGTCCCAATGCCATAAAACACAAGTCTTGAACACGGAACAATGGCAGGATATGACCAGTTTTCTCCATATGAGACATAAAAATATTGAACAGCCTTGCAAAATTGCAACGACAGTTTATCAGCCTAGGAAGACTGTTTATCCACCCTTTACCCTGAGGAATGAGAGTACTTAAAAAAAAAGAAAAAGCCTACTATAAGCAGGGGCAAAACTTGGAAATTCAAATACTGAAATGTGTGGGGTTGTGGATATAATGCATTAAAAAGGGGCTGAATTAAAATTTTGAAAGCAAAACCCCATTCTACACTAAGGAGAAAGTCTAACTTTGTAGTATCAGAAATGTTTCTACCTTCTGTTTGCATTTACTGATAGGATCATACTCCTCTATGAACAAATCCAGTGGCAACTTAGCAGGTTTTGAACTATAATTACATAGACACACACATATCTCCCCACACACATACACAGTGACTATAATGCAGGAAGCGTCATCTTTACAAATTGTATTTACCTGCGCATTGTCATTCCACTTAATTTTGGAACAATACTGATTTAAAAGTACTACACATTGTTCAGATCAGCTGAGAATATATTAATGGAAGTACTTTTTTTCCTTTGTTCTGCAATGGGCAACTTAGGAAAAACTTGCATTAAATAATTGGAATTTTATTTCAAGTAGTACAATATTTGAGTATTTTGGAAGAATCCATTTGGAAGAAACTAAAGTCTGGTTTCGAAGGAACTGAATAGGCAAGCTGCTTAGAAATCCATTGCTACATATCTAAGTCAGGAATAAAAATAAATAAATAAATATATATATATTAAAAAAAAACAACCAAAAAACCCCCTACCATTCTGTTTCCATTTTGTTATCCTTTATAAGATCCTGTATTTTGTGCTGGAACCCTTATTTATTCCAAAGATAGTTCTTCACACTACAGCTTGTACTATTATGCTCATAATTCCACATTTAAACAGTAAATATTGCTTCTGATACTAAATGGAAGGATAGAACATTCTTATCCCTACAGCTGTGTACAGATCACATCCTCCAAAGCTTAGCATTCCCTACTAGAAACATTACAGAACAAAAGGACTGAAATGCTTGTCCATTTTTCTTCTTTGAGGCAAGTTTAAATACATTTGTATCAGCCCTGACAGGTATTTTTTGAAGCATTTTTGTAAGCATTGAATTAAGGAGATTTCAGTACCTTCCCTACCTCAGCTCATGGATATAGCTGTTCCCCCTTAATATCCAATATACACATTTTCTAACTACTTCAGTTTACTTTTGTGTCCAATACACAAATCAGAGCCCTTAGACATTTGTATCACATGGTTAAAGGAAGAGGTGAATAAAAAAGCTAATGTTTAAAGGCATTTACATACCTATCACTGCAGATAGGCACCTAGCAGCATGATGAAATGCATGGAAGATGCTGAACAAGTCAATTGCAATGGGAGTTGGCTGGATGCAACAGGTATCTTCCCCACTAAAACAAAGAAATGGGAGAAATTGAGCCTCTGCACTGCCAAGTATGCTTCTCAGCACTTCTCCTGGAACACAGCAGCTACGTACTAGTTTTTAATGTGTCCTAAAGCTTGTGTCATCACATTATCCCACTGAAATTCACGGTCAGCTAGGAAAATCTGCAAAAGCTACCTCTTTAAATACCTTGGGAGCCCCAGGCTGTGGTACCTAAAAATTTCCTTTTCCTCAACGGTTCTACATCCTATCATGACTCCATCCAGGATTCTCCCAATGGACTCAGTTGGGTTTCTGTGCATACATGGACCAATACCTACATTATTTAGCATTAAAAAAAAGAAAGAAAAAAAAAAAGAAAAAAAAAGAAATGGGTGCATGTATCACACTGTTCGTAGAAAGAGTTCAGTTATGGAAATGAATGACAGGGCACAATACGGTTTTTCAGAAAAAATGACACTCAAAATGTGACAGCAATTTCATTAAATAAAAACACTTCAACTGTCCATGAAATAGAAAGGAAAAGCATTTCCTCCAGAAGACTGAAAATTACCTTAATTGATGGTATAATATCTATTATTAAATACATACTTGGAAATAAAGAAAAAAAACTTGTAAGAAGGGCAAAGATTTTCTTGCTTTAAAAGCAGAAATAAGAATTTCGCAAACTCCTTTAAATTAAATATTTGTCACAAACTTCAGTGCTTTTCTTCATAAAATTAACAAAGCATGTAGGTGACTACAAGTCTTGCTAACTACAGCAAGAGAAATATTTCACTGCCATGTTTGGTCAAGCTATTGTTGGTGCTTTTTTTGATTGTGTTTTGTATAATATATACATTTTAAAAAGGATACCACAAAATATTTTGCTGTTATACAAATGTGCTAGACAGACATACGCATTGAAAACTTTTAACAAGCATATTTTTTTGTTTGCAGTATCAAATGAATAACTTCAGAGCTTGGTCCAGTAGCTGTTTGCACAAAGAGCTCTCACAGATTGATCAGGAGTCTTGTTTAGATTCATAGCAGGATGGTTTTCATACAGATGATTTATATACTTCTATCTAATAGAAACTGTAATTATAAATAAAAATAAAAATCTACAACCCCCCAAAAAAAACACAAACAAACAAACAAACAAAAACAAAAGGAAGAAACTATTAGCAGAAACTCTATTAGCAGTGGCTCCATTGAGCATCTCTCATATTCATCCTGTGGCAGCACTGGTGGGGATATCAGAATTTCTGTGTAACAGCATGATCCAAACTCCACTGCAAGCAATAACAGGTTTTTTCTTGTCTTACTTAGTATTGAATCATTGCTAGGAATTTGTTAAAATTTGGCTAGACAGCAGTTGATAACACAGTGTTCTCTCATTTGTTTTCCATATTTGACATATTAAAACACAGTGGGGAAAAAAAAACACAATACAAAAAGAAAAAAAAAGAAAAAAACATTTTACTAGATTTTTACATTTAGTAAATGGTACTTAAACTCCATGGACATGAAATTAAGTTTAACTTTATCTTTGAAAGTTTACTTTTTTCAATATTTCATAGAAAAAAGTGCTCTAAGATACTGTTTCAGACCACAGAATTATTACAGAACATAAAGATTATATGCAAGGGCTTAATCCTTTTCCCAACAAAGATGATAGTCAACCCCATTTTAACTCCAGAGGGAGAGGGGTCAGCTGAGAATGTGCCATGTTCCTAATTTCAAATCTCCTTTGTGATAAAAGAGTCAATAGTTGGGCATATACTTTGCCTTGGTAATTTGAATTCTATCAACAAGTATTCCTAGCCACAAGAGAAATATTTTTAGGCAATATATTTGTAGAATTTCACAAATCTATATCAAAGAGAGATGTGTGTGTGTGTGCATGTATGTATGTATGCATACTTATGGGTTTGGGATGATTTTCTTAAAATACTTAACTTCACTTACATCATTATATCTTACATTGCAAAATGTACAGACACCGAGTGTTCTTTTTAACAACATATACAGGTGAGTTTATAGAGCCTTATAAAAGATTTTGTGATTCCAAATTAAAAACCATAGAAATATAATCAAAGTAATGGAGAGTGATTTATACCTCTGATAGTACATAGCGCTCATTCTGGTAATATTGACAGCTGTATCTTTGGCATTGAAAATTAATTACAACTTTTAGACAAAATGTTGTTGCTTACAGCTTTTTTCTTTTTTTAAACAGAAAAACAGGATTGACCAAAATACGAATATTGGGGAAGTACTATTAAAGGTTTATTTTATTTTTGTTTTTAGCAAGGATAGCTTAGGAACCCTGAATTACCTTCTCACTTTAGTGTATGGTGTAGACTGTATGAATCCATTTAAAAATCAACTAAGTTGTACCACATTTTTCGGAAAATTATATATAATATAATATATATATATTTTATATTTATTTAGAAGCTTTGAAATAGTACAGTAAACACTTTGCAACACGGTGTATAAACTACAGAATGTCTTTGATAATTTTGTGGGTCTTCAGATTAGCAACGTTTTTATGACCCACAGGTGATAAGAACATGATCACAATCTCTCTTGTAAAGTTGGAATAGTTTGGGGAACACTTGATCACACAAAAATAATATAAAACAGTCAAGTTTAAAACAGTGATATTGCATTTATAATGCACATTTCTTTTATCTGTACGATTGGCTTCTTGTGGTGATATAAACATCTAAAGGGCTCAGTGACATTTTGGAGAGAGAAAGATATATAGTGCTGTAAACAGGCACACACTGATCAGAGAGGCAAGATCAAGTTGCCTCTGAAGTTTCTACAGTTCTACACATTTCAACTCATTTCTCAGGCCTGCTGAGAGCAATTAGGTCCTATTGTTGGCCAGGATGTCTCCAACAGCACACAAATCCTTCAGTTACACAGAACTGGATGGCCAAGATAATGAAGTTGAAAGTTGATGCTTTTTGTTGGTCGACTTTTGTGCAAATCATGCTGCTTCAGGTAAGTCCTGTAGAAGTGACTAGCATATCCTTTTCCGTGCTGCAGGGAAGAAAGAAAAGACACTTCTGAGAGACCAAAAGAAACCCAAATCCCTCCAAAAAAAAGTATCCAACAGTTCTTAGGTTTAGTATTTCTTACAGGGTAGAGAAAAAAATCAAAACTTGTCACAAACTGTCACTTAAAATTCCCATTGTGGCAAACAGTTTAATGTTGATTCACTTTTCAGAGAGAAGTCTTTTTGAGGCTTGATAGCCTGAAAACCAAACTTCACATGCTGTTTTATTATTCTGTCTAACATGTCAGGGCAAGTATTCCAATGTGCCTATACAGAATCAATAGAAGAAAAAGGCAAATAGTCAGACTTGTAGGTTCACTATTATTGGAATTTCCAATCCTATTTTTTCCTAGTTCATCTCGTTATTTGAAGCAAGATCTAGAATGCCCCAAAGATTCAGAAGCTGGTTTTCCTTCTCTTTCAAAGTGAACCATTATCCTCATCACCAAATGACCCTTTAGTCTGGTTTGTCAGAGATGAAAAAAATAGTGCATTAGTGCTACAATTCAAATTTCAACATTTACTGTCAGGCTGGAAATTAACTCGTGTTACACAGATGAAGAAGGTCAATGCATTAGCAAACCCAGATCCTAATCCACCAGCTGTGGTAGCTGTATTACCTCAAGACACTGGCTATTTTAACTGTAATTGGGAGCAAAGGTAACAAATTATTTGTGCTAGCATTTAGAAAGACCCTGGGTTAAATTCTGATCTCAGTCACATGAGAAGTTGAAACAAGGAACTAACTCACTTGCTGAAGTTATTATTATTATCAGCAGCAACATCACCATTATTGTTTAGTGCACCTCGTAATGATAAAATAGGGTTTTACCTTAGCTCCAAATCAACTAAATTCCAACCTGAAATTCAGTGTATTTCTGTGCATGAAGTGTTACTGCAAAAAGGAATCTTAAATTTGAATGAATTTTTGAATCAAGCCATTCATATATATACATGTTGATGCTTGCATGCTGATACACAAACACATCCAGTCTCCATTCCATTTAACACAGATATATACATTAGTCATACTTATTCACTATATAAATTCACTAGTAAGCAAATGAAATGTATCTTGTATGACAGGGAAGTTGGATTGCTTACAGGAAAATGCTAACATGGATGTTGTATGTTCATCTCATCTAGCCTGCCTATGCAATAGGTTGCACACAGAAAAATGTGAAAAACATTTATATATAAGTTATGTGTTCACCACACGGACAATTTCCAGATGTGTTATTAACACAAAAATTAAAACATCTAATATATTGTGATTTGGATGTTTCAAGTCTGTAGCATAGTTGCAGAATTATAAAGGAATTTTAAAAGCTTCCACAAGATACTTTTTAAACATTTCAGTTAAGATTTACAAGACCAGAATCTTCATGTTTTGATGCAGTATATGATCAGACCAATCAAGTTTCTAGACATCTTCTAAAGTATATTTTTTAATATTACAGGAAACAATCATTCCAATAATAGTAATAACAAGACTGATATTTGATCTTCAAAACATTTTTCTGTAAGTTCACTAATAATTTAAGTTTTTCTTGTACATGTGTAAGTACAGTAGCCTAGATTGCTCTCTGCCATTGAGGGATTCATGCTGCAGTCTGAGCACAGCAGGAGTTTCATGGAAGAGAACTATCCAGATACACAGCCAGAGCAACTGCTGCTCTCTTGCAGCTCTGCTGTCCTCGTGGGACACACCGTATTAGTGGTGTTGATGGGGCACTTGAGGTGCTCAGCAAAATCTGTTTATGGTATTATTTGAGCTAATGCAGAAATGGAGTTACTAGGTGTGTCTAGTCTTTTGCCATGTAAATTAGTGCATTTTTAAGTTTTTAAACTGCAATTTTTATCCTTATATGACAAAAAAATTGGGCCATTTTGTAGAAGTAACTATGTATTATACATCAGGGTGCAGAACATCTGCAGCTCTCCCCACCTACAAAAATCCTTGTCCCAAATTCTAAAATATCCTCTACCAACAACAACAAAAAAATGCATTGGATTTCCAGGGCAACTTTTGTCTTCTATGGGTTTTATTTTCTGTATCTGCACAGAAATGTATGTGCAAGAAAATCCCTCCTTGTCTATACCAGTTTCCTTCTTTTTACAGATGGGGAATATAAATCAGAGAGGTTAAATGGAAAGGAGGATGGATTTAGCTTAAAAGAGAGGGCAGTGAAAGTTCTGACATCTGTTTCTGGCTCTGTGTGTGTGCATGCATGTGTGTTCAAAAATAAACTTTAATAAGAAACACTAAGCCTCTCTGTATCACAATTTCTCCATCTGTAAAATGGGAATAATATTGCTTACCCATCTCCTAGAGGTGCAGGAAGGTTTAAATCACTATTCTTTATAATCCATTTTGAGATCCAGAGATGGCAAGTGCTATAGAAATGGAAGTATCAGAGTCAGTGTAAGAGCTGGAACAAGAACACCATAATTTCTGGTGCCTAATATCTCTGAGATCACAGCTCTCTCTCTCATCCCTATTTTATTTCCTGTTCCAAACTCTCAAGCTAGTGCATAGGGAAGCTTTAAGTCTGTGTGAGTAAGAGTATTAGTCAGAAAGAGCATTTTAAAAATAAGCAATTTCATAATTCCGTTAATGTAATTCTACTATTTGTACATATATTCTGATAGTGTCTGAGGTGAACAAGATGATTAAATAATCACAAATATTCCAATTAAAATTCGTAGGGTACAAAATTTGTGCTTTACTGACTGTCGATCCTTCCCCAAAGACCTTAACAAAGATTTTGAGTGTGACAGTAGGAGTGCTTAATGCATAAAATGTATACAGAATTGCAATAAAATCAGGAAAATAAATAAATAAATAAATAAATAAATAAATAAATAAATTGAAATATTCCTTTGTTCCTCAGCGTGCACTACTGAGCCTCCCATTCACAGTGAGCTAGTTCTGTGTAGACTCATGAGAGAAGACATGTAGAGACATCAGTCGTAGATAAACAGGAAAAGAAAAACACTAATATAAGAAACAGAAAAGAAAAAGTAAAGTGTGCAAGGACTATTTTTAGCTTATGAATTGGAAATGAACAGAAAATACTGTAAAGCCCTAGTCTCTTTAATAAATCTTCCTTTCACTCTGTTGTGAATCATCCTATTAGTTCCAGACTTGATGTCAGACTACTACTTTACAGCCATGAATACGGTCATATACATTTCCTCTTTTGGCAAACCCTAGAAGAGATTGCCTGTATTTGGAAGACCTTCAAACTCTCTGAATCAACATTTTCTCCTGCTCAGTATTACTAGCTAACCTATCTAGGATGGAGAGAAGGCCTACTGCTTCCCTCCACAGCTGGCAACAGAAGCAGCAAAAGAAGACACATCCTATACTTTTTGTAACTATTGTCACATTCAGTCTATACTATATTTAAGAGCTCCATAAACTCCCACAGCATTGTACCTCCTGTAACAGATTGACTGCTGAGTTTCCCCAAAGTGCCAACAGTGCAAATGAACCCCTAGATAATAAAATCACCAAAAAACAATATCCAATGCCAGGCATGCTGCTGCTGTTAAAGAAATACTGCTGATTCCCTATCACTTAGGAGAAAGAAGACACTTGAACCTAAAACACTTTCTTGTAAATCAAAGAAAGCTATGCAACAGGAGAACAAGGGGGGAAAGTCAGTATGTAAACTGTCATTTTGCTATTTCAGATCCAAATTCTCTAAGTTAGCACAATATTAAAGTATTATTTCTTTTTGTATGGGCTTTTATGCAGCACTCAATGCATTATGTTTTTTCTTGTGGGCCCCTATAAAAAATATGTCCCTCACCATGACACATGTATGCAGAACAGGTGCTCCCCATGCAACACTGCAACGGATGCAGAGATTGCAAGAGGCTGTAATCTCCCGCATTCACTCAGAAACAGCCCAGCTATTCAGGCTTTACAGTGAATGCCTGCACTTGTAGGGAACAATAGTTTTTAAAGTAATTAATTACCTCAGGTACAATATGGCAATGTTGGTTCTAAATTTGCATTATTAATTTTAATTCTCTTTCATTTTTATGGTTTCCTTTATAGTCTACATGTTAATGGTAGTAGATTAAATACTGCCCTTCACCAAGTCCCATTAGCTTGGACAGAGCCAGGAATGGATAATTCTGGTGACAACCAACAGACTGCAAATGCAGCGTTCTTGTTTCAGCTTGGCCCAATTGAATAGAGACCAGGATTGAAGCAGTGGTAGAAGGTATTCTGTATGAAATAACCTGGCTGTTTCTGTTAACCTGGAGCTCCAGTTCAGTTATCAGTAACTGTATTTTTGGAAAGAGGTCAACAAGTGAACGGGAATGCAGAGTAAACTACCATAGCTCCCTCACCCTTTGTAGTGGTGTATCCAGGTAAAGGGTGAGACACACGGCTGGGGCTGGGGCTGGGGGATGTAGGATGGGGATTACTCTGCTGCCACCCATGTTCTGTGGATAAAAAAGTATTCCAGTCATTGCAGGTGTCAATTCAGTATCTTTCGCAATCCATATAGTCTGGGTTTTTAAAATGAGCTATTACTTAAAGACGTTTTTAAAAAGCATTGCTAATAACATTTTATGACAATTCCACTACTGGCATTATAGAAATAGGTTGCCTTATCCACTCTGATAAACTTTGGTGCACAAATATGGTAATAATATGTTTCTCACATATCTTTTCCTCATGAATTAGTTTAAGTGGAACTTTTTTTTTTCAAGGCTTTAGTGCTTCAAATCTATATATTCTGTAGAGCACACTTGGACAAAGTAGCTTGTGTTCCAGATGCCCATATTTTACGCAATTAATGTCATTTTCTTAACGCTATGTATCAAATAGTTGAAAAAAAAAAGATGGAGCATACTTACGTACTTAAAAAAAAAAGGCCAACTCTCCCCTAATGTCAGTGACCTGTTGTCTCTGATGGCCATTGTTTATGTGAATATGTATATGTCTAAAGACACCTGAAGGCCACCAAGGGAGTTAGGTAAGAATGAAAGCATATTCTCTCTGGCCATTTCTGGCATCTGACAAGATAGGGAAAGCAGGAGAAGCTCCTGCATGTGAACACGCAAGTTGCATCAAGGCAGAACTTGAATACATGGAATTCAGTATGACTGAAATGTTCTTTCTGGAATCTGCAAACCCCAAAATATAAATATTGTTTCTAAAATAAACCAACAGCATTTGGACTGATGGGTACAATTAACTAGAGTTTATATGGGAATAAATAAATAAATAAACAAACAAACAAATAAATAAATTGAGAATTAGTTCTTCAGGCTCAAATAAAGTAGGCCAAAATGTAAAAGTTTGTAATCATTGCACTGAATCTCTTCTGGAACAGACTTTATTTTAGCTAAATTAAAAAAAAAAATCCCACAGACCATTAAAATCTTTCCTTCTTTTGAGAATACATCTTTACAAAGATGGAACAAAGATGATTATGCCAAAAAGCTATCTTTGTCTAAACAATGTAACCACATATATTGTCCTTTCTTTTTGTCTTCCATTAAGTGCATATATTTCCATGTCTATATTCATTTAAATCAGGTTAAAAACCAGTCATACCCACCCAAGCCAAAATTTGACAGTGGTGGATGGTGCACTGACCATAATCTAGTGAACATGACAAATAGTATTACCTACTTTATGAAAAGGAGGAAAGAGCTTTGTGTTTTGCATTTAAGTACAAAACTGGCACATTTCAAATTTGAACATAGTGCTGGATTTTGTATCAAAAACTTAACCAGGTTATCACTCTATATTGCAAAAACTTTATTGACCAAATTTCTGACTGTCACATATTGCCAATTCTATTAGCTTCATTTCAAGATTTGAAAATACATCCTTAAAAGATATTTTAGATGTCCTGGTAAATATTTTCATATGCCAAGTGGGATACCTGATACAAATGTCGACACATCGTGACAGTGACTGAAATAGTATTTCTCTGGTGCTATTGAGTGCTCTGAGATTTATATTCTACCTGGACTTACCTGATGCTCTGGAGAAAAAACAATAAAAAATAAAAATTAAAAAAATATGAAAAAAAAAATTCCCATCTAAACAATAAGTATCCAAGTCCCAGTTTGTGTAAGCACCAGATAAAATTTCTCTCTGTTTAGGGCTATCCTGAAGCATAAGCTTCAGTTTAAGCACTGACCTTAATCAACATGTGCTTTACATTAAATGTATGATTAAGAAGGATTTTCTTTTGAATCACATCCTGGATTTTGTCATCAATGTTCTGCGGCACATAAGATACTTTTATGTGTATTTGGTTTTCTGTTCTAAATGCTAACAATTTTTTTTTTCACTGCCAGCAACAACCCAGTGGCACAGTACATGTCAGATTTGATTTATCTCTGGTTGTGATTATTTACTACAGAAACAATGCTTTTTAGTTACTACAATTCAGCACAGAAAGTGCTAAGCTATATTCTATAATGTACCATAAAAACACCAAAGACAGTTTTCCCACAAGATACAATGAGCAGAAGAAAGCATTTTTATCTTTCTCTACTATTATAACCATCTTATCTAACTGACAAGCTGAGAGAGTTGGGGCTGTTCAGCCTAGAGAAGAGAAGGCTCTGGGGAGACCTTATAGCACCTTCCAGTACTTGAAAGGGGCCTACAGGAAAGCTGGGGAGAGGCTTTTCATCAGAGGAGACAGTGATAGGACAAGGGGGAATGGTTTTAAACTGAGAGACGGGAGATTTAGGTTAGATATTAGGAAGAAATTCTTCACTATAAGGGTGGTGAGGAACTGGAATGGGTTGCCCAGGGATGTTGTTGATGCCCCATCCCTGAAGGTTTTTAAGGCCAGGTTGGATGAGGTTTTGTGCAATCTGGTCTAGTGGTGGGTTCCCTGCTCATGGCGGGGGGAGTAGAACTTGATGATCTTGAAGGTCCCTTCCGACCTTAATCATTCTATGATTTTATGACAATACTAAAGATAGTACATGACATCACCATTATAAACAGAGAATCATGGAATATTTAATTTTGCAAGAGTTCTTTAAATTATTTACTGTATTAAGAACAATTAAATAACTCCTAAATTATTCCTGAGGTATGTCAAGCTTAGCACAGAACATATTCCCTATGAATATTTCCAAAATCTCCATCAACAACTTATTTTAATTGCATACATGTTCTACTAGGAAATGTACATTCTTCCCCATTCACTGTAAGCTAATAATTTTGGTACTATCCTTAGTAATACCAATATTTGATTACCTTCTTTTTTAAATAAAAAAATATTAAATTATTTGTATGCAACAATGATTTATTCTCCTCAGTCTTATTTTTCCTCCATGTGGTTTTGGGGTTTTTTTAGGGGTTTGGATTTTTTTGTGGGTTTGTTTGTTTTTAATGTCACCACTTTATTGCAGTCTTCTGAAATCTACAATATATATCTCTTTAGACTGACAAGCCTGCAAATGAACATGTCAGTTTGAGAGTTAACCAGTGCAGAATACACTAAAGGCTGCCTACAATGTGTCTTAAATCTTCAGTGCTCTGGGGAGGAGGGATATGAAACATTCCTCCTAAATTGCTCTTAAGTGCCTAAGTTCCTTACAGATTCAAGGGAGAAGCAGACATGTGTAAGTCACGGCTTGGTGGCCTTCAGAGGTGCCTAAATTAATCATGGTGGATTTGGCCTGAAATAATTACATTTACTTGTTCTTACATGAGGTGACATTACAGTATTACCAGCATCATACTGTGTATCCAATTTATCATTGCCATGATGCTTTTTTCCACTGCCCCTCTCCCCTAGCAGGGATTAGGTGGCACTGGGATTCAGAAGGTATGTCCCCTCTCTTTTTGTGAACTTTTTATTTTCCACTTCTAAGCTGCAGTACTTAACATGTTTTTTCATGAGCAGCACACACTCTGATTTCAGAGTCCTTCCCAGTTTACTTAACATACTTGAGTGTTAACCACATCAACTTCTCATGATCTTTTCAAAACTTCTGTTATTCTTATTCTATCTGTGAGTGAAATCTGCCCATGGCCACTCTTTGTTACTTAAGACTACCAGAATGGAATAATTTATATCCACATTATTACAATTTCTCAGCCCGATAAAGCAATATATGGGAGCCATAGAGTGTGATAATACTCAATCTGCTTTCAGGAATGGTCCCTAACACCTGCATCATGCCCAGGACTTACTAGAGAAGAAAGCTATTTAACACAGACTAAAGGCATGCCAGAGAGTGTAAGAGTACAGACCAAAACATTCCAGTGCTGGGAAGGATCCTGTTTAATTAGAAGCAATGTAGCCATATTGGACATAAAGAATATTCTAAGTACAAAGCACACAGCACTTAACCTCAAGTAGAAGAGAAAAAAAGTTATTACTGCATCTCATTTGTAAGCAAGAACAGCAGCAACATTCAAGTGTCATCTAAATTCCAATAGAGGATAGATGTCAAATGAAAGAACAAATAGGCAACTAAAAAAGTCATAAAGTGACAGAATTTTACTCTGACATAAGATGAATCCACAGTATCAGCATCTATAAAATTCCTTATGAATAAAGAAAGGTTGCATTCTATCAGTTTCATAATGAATCCTTTCCCAGTTCTGAATGCAGCCATGATGCTGGAGGCAAAAAGATAAAGTCAGAGGACTTGTGTCACTTGCTAAAACAGGAGTCAGTCATCCCCGTAACTTCTTGGGTGAATCTGCTCTGTATCCATATTTTTTTCCTTTCTAATCCACATTACTCCTGATAACCTGTGAAAATGTCATGTAAAATAATACAATTTACACATATGAAATAGATTAATGTGTATGCAAGAAATGCACAACTCGTACATGCATGTAATTTTCAGACAGAGTTTAGGAAGCAAGTTCTGAAGATTCGCTTCCCCACATCCACAATATTTTCTTCAACCAATAAAGACCATTGTCCTATCAAAGAATGAAATCAAATTACCTTGGGAGAATTTGGATTTTGAGTGAGTCCACATTCATTACTATCACCATATTTAGTTCTCCCAGCAATTTATTAGGTACTGAAGTTAAAAATTGTTCTCGGTCTCCTACTTCCTGTCTCACAAGCAGGTACCAAATAAATAATTTTTCACTCTTCTGACTTCACGATACTATGTTTCTAAAACAAATTAAATACATCAACAGCTACTTTGCAGCAGCAGTCATCCTACTGCTAGCACAAAACTGTGGATTCTTGGTGGCTAGTGTACAAATAGAGCTATATGCCAGATAAATAGTAACACCAATCCCTACAGTGTGCTTGTCCAAACACAATAAATAGATGCAGTTCTTTCTCTTACTGGCTATTTGTTGCATTCTTTAAATGAATTTCCCTATTTTTCATCCTGTGGTAAATAAACAAACAAACAAACAAATAAAAAGCACCTCAAAAATTAAACCAGTGGAAATAACAGTGGAAAATCAGAGTTACTGTGTGCAGCAGAAGTGCCAGAAACAAGAATAATTTCCCCTGCTCTGCAGGCCAAGGAGTTCCTCAGATAGAGGCAAGCAGAGAGGATAAGACTGCTGTGCAGAGATCCAGGATTAGGCACACATTAAATTCTCCAGCTCCTGACTGCCACAATAAGGAGGTTTGTACATTTAAGAATAGGGTTTATTCATAATCAATAGTTCACCTATAAAAAATAAGTAACTTTGGTGCCTTTGAAAATGTTACCAGCTAACATCTCTTTGCTTTCCAAAGAGACTCAGGTCTGTAAGTGGCTAAATTACTTTTGTCATAGGATTTAAATTTATAGGACAAGAGGCATTTTGGAATTCTACACCAGCATAACACAGTAATCTCAAAAATTACTCTTAAAGATTCAAGCAATCTTTCTGCTGTTTTGTTTGTGTTGGTTTTTTTTTTTCATATTCAACTGATAGGAATCCAGAAAATGATATTTCATTATGTAAAAAAAATCTCCACAGATGGCATATTCATGGTAGACATAAGCACTCTCAAAATTTACATGAATGAATAAATATAGCACCAGTCTAAGAGAGATATACAAGACTTCTGTGTGTTCAACTCAGATTTGGCAAATACAGACTTTTACAGCTATTAAAGAATTACTTGAAATTGTATCTTTTAATACAAACTCAAAATATAATTTTCTTTAAAATAAACATTACTCAAGGTTTTTTTTAACTTTTTCAATTATTTACCTGCACTGTAGCTGTAAAGAACCCTAGATTTGTCTAAGGTAAAGGATACTTTAGGTAAACTAAAGTATTTCAGTATTTATCAGTAGTTATTAGAACAGTACAGGGTATTGTTAATTCTGTCCAAGACCACAGTTACATTAAGAGATTCAAACAAGTAGTATTTAAATGTAATAGCTAACATCTGTGTTTTAAAATAAAAAGAAGAATGCTTATTTATTTTTCTTCTATCCATTATTTTAACAAAAATATTTAAAATGATGCAATGTCTATAATGTAATGGGTTACAGCCAAGTTACCTTTGCTTATTTATATATTCCTTTCTAATTTTGCTCCTGAGTTATCCATTTCCTTTATATTATTGCAGTGTTCTCTCCTTTGAGCAATAGCTCCAAGAAGAATACATTCAGAAGAATAATGCAAACCAGTCATGAATGTGAGATAAAAATATCTTTCAGAAGTTATGCAATAATCATTGAACCTCATTGAATCATCATGTGGTGTATTCAAGATCATAGAATACCTACAATAATGAGTAAAAATACATCATGGTCTTGCTCTCCCCATATCATGTTTTAATTAGTACCACCTGTTCAAGCTTTATTTCAGGTTTGGGGGTTTTTAGCAAGCTTTATTTACCTAATAGAGAGGATGTATCTGAACTGGCAAACTTGAGGTATAAATGAATAATTCTCTTAGCATTTCAGATACAGTAAAAATGGGAATGCTGTATTAGAATTTAGAAAAGGATAAGCATTCAGTTAGGTTTCTTAGCACTACTAGATGTTGGCTTTTCAACATCAGCTTCCATTTTTGCTGAGCAATTTTGAGTGTCATTTTCATTAGTCCAGAAATGAGAGCTGTATCCTGTCACAGAGAAAAATTCTGAAGTGAAGAGTTCCACTGTCTGGGTCAGCATATGCACAATACTCAGCTATGCAGATCAGATTTAAAGTTGAAAGATACAATTTTAATATTCTTTTTGTGCACGAAACTCTACTATTCACAAAGGAACAACTCTTTTACTATGCACATATCATTTTTTTATTCATACCAATAAAAATTGCATTTCAATGCAACTATTTTTTTATTCCAGCATTACAATGTTTTTTTTCTTTTTCCCCAAGAACTGTAAGATGTACATGCAAATTATTGGTGCTAATTTGTTTGCTTTTACTTGTGTGCATTTTTACTTCAAGTATGTGTGAAAATCACAAACTGAGTTAAAAATTATTAATGAAGGAATCAGACAGCTCACAGGTTTTCCTGATTTGTACTAGAAATCAAGTAGGCTAATTTAAAAAGCAAAAATGCAGACAAGCCTTATTAAAAAAGTTAAAATAATAAAGTGTCATATTCAAAATAGCTGTTATTTATATTTATGTAAATGTAATGCTTTAATGTCTACCACAGCTGTGCTAAAACTACACAAATAATTTCCAGAAATGAGACATAGCTAAACCAAAACCCAAAGAAAATTCTTCTTCCATAATATTAAATGTACAAAATCGTAATGTCCTTTTTTTACTAAAACTTTTCCAAAACAGTAGACTTCTTGCCTAAAACATCTTTTTTATGTATTTATGTTAAAAATCAGCAGAAAATATTGTGTTACATATGACTTTATGATCCTAACTAGATCAAAATACTAAAAAAAAATATTTACATGCACTTTTTTATTCCTTTGAAAAATAATGAAAGGATTGTGAAACATTTCTTGTTTCTCGGTATAAAGACATGGTCATTTTTCTCCTCTAGGTCATTTGTTCTAATCTAATTCAGAGAGATGGGTAATTATTGCAAGTTAAACCATCCTTTGTGCCAGCTCTATGGCAGATTATTTGAAATAAGTTGGTGGTCCAATTCCTAAACATTCAACTGTGCAAATAATTTAGAAAGCTTTTTAATTTTATTTGTAAACCAACTGGACTTGGATAGGTCAAGTAGAGCAGGTGACAAGTATTTTGTAGAATGAGGACCTTGAACTACATCTGCCCTTTCACATGAACACAGGGACTTGTGCTCAGACCCAAGACCAAACTCCCTGAATGGGTACAAACCTTCCTTGTACCTCTACTGCAGAGGTAGTCCATGGTCATCTGGGCAAAGAAACAGAGGCACAGAATGAGGACAAACTTACCCTTACATTTTTTAAATTATACAAACAAGTCTCATGCAAATCCTTTGACTCTGCAAGCCTAGACCAATCTGCCAAATGTAGTGTTCCTGTTTAGTAACCATGCCACATAAATCTAAACAAGTTAGCCAAAAAAAGGATTTGTTTTTTTTTCCCCCCTCCAATTCACCTTGCTTAGGTGGCCAGCTCTCTGGGGAAGAGACCAGCTTTTTTATTCTCTATGTATATGTCATATGTAACATGATAAAATCCTCATTCATTGAGAAAATATGTTGATGGTGTTGGCAATAATTACCATGATAATTATATAGTTTCATGAGTGAAGATGAAGATGTTTGTGTCTATGTAGAAAATATTGCAGAGCTAATTAGGAGGCTACTTTAGAACACAATTATTATTCCAAAATGTCTCCTTGTATAAACACTATTATTCTATGTAGTAAATTGTGCCTTTATGTAGTTTATTTTAACCTGCTTCCAAAGTAGATTAAGCTATGCTAAAGTCATTTTTTTAGAGCAAAATAAGCATTTCTACATAGAAAGTTAAGGTATTACGGCAATATTTGACTGAATTTAATATCTTCAAAAAATCCTAGCCTCTTAATAGGAAGAAAAAAGCATTCTATCACTAACGTCCGTATGTAACTTTAGGAAACCTCTAACATATTATAAAAGAAATGCAAATATAGAATGATCCATATTTACAGGGAAAAAAAAAAATAAAAGTAGTATAAATTAAGGCTACTTCTTCTAATCAATTAGAGACCAACAAACTACAGAGATGGATGTAATGCTGCTATTCCCACTGTTATGTCCCCAGAATCTAGTCTAAAGTATTAGAAATAGGTCAGAATCAGACTGATTCATTGTAAAGATCGTCTTTGTTAGATATCCTACAGAATTTGGTACAACAGAGTTTGCATATTGGATTAGGTTTTTGGTCACTGGAGTAGAAATACAAAAATAATAGCTAGTATAACTACCGCTCAATGGAAAAATAGATGGAAATGGTCACAATCTATTTTTTAAATGTAGGAATTGTTCAAAAGCTACATTTTTTTTTCCTCATCAGTGTTATTTCACTCATTTTCTCCAGTCAAGTTCAGAATTGCTTTCACGCTTTATGAACATTCAAGTCATTATGAAAATTTCTTAAGTGTTTGCAGAAAGGCAGTGTTCAAATCACAGGGATTAATAAAAAGAAGTAAGTGTAAATTATAAAGTAAGAACAATACGCAAGACAGAAGAAACCTCGAGTCACTCTATGAGAAAACAGTTTTAAAAAACCCTACAATTTATGGATCCCATCACCATTTTATAACTTGTATTCATCATAAGTACTTAAACCATATGTAAAAAATATGTCTTGAACGAGGTAAGGTGAAAATTTTATAATGGTACATAAAGAAACCCTTTCAAGTAAAAGGTTCTATATCTTTTTCTACATTATAATTTGTAATAGAGCTGCTGCTGTTTTCATTTATCCATGCAATGACTTAAACCTCAAACAACAAAGAAGAGAACACCCAAATCCCCACTATTAAGCCTTCGGTTTCAATCATACTCCATAATCATAATTCGACAGATTACTGCATTATTTGTGTCAAATGCGTATAATTTTATCAAATGTGTATGATCTTATCAGTTCATGACCTGGTTGCCCTTCAACTGTTTTGCTGCCTTGCTGCTCTCTTGTTACTGACAACAGAAAATGAAAGTGTCCAGCTTACCTTCTCTGTTTTCATGCAGTCTCCTGTTCACTTCATGCCCCTACCACAGCTTGTCTAAATTAATTAGTACAAAGCTTTTGATATGACTTTGCATAGAAATACTTTCATTATTTTTGCCATTCTGTTATGTATTTCTATGGAGCTACTAGACTGGCTAAAGCTACATAGTGATATGGTTTGTGTTAAGGGGTTTGTTTTTAGAGTATTTTCAATTCAATTCCTTTTTAAAGCCTGGCATTTTATTTCCTTCTTGCTGGCTTTGTACATTTGAGCACCTTTTTTTGGGAATTACTCCATGGTCCTTTTTCTCAAGAAGAATTCACATTTGTCATGACACTGCACATCACCTTCCTCATTTATCTTCTCCAAGGTTCTGCACTGAATGCGCCCACAGGAACACAGGGCAGGAACCCCAAGCAGACACAAAGCTCTACACAGAGCTCCCACTCAACATCTGTAGCCACTGTGCTAACAACAAAGCTAAAGCCAGTCAGTTTGCTCAGCTGTTCCACCATGCTGACACTGCTCTACAGCTTTCAGTTCCAGTGTGAGCTAGATCAGAAGCAGACTTGGATTTTCTGGACCATGCTTCACGGCACACTGTGGACATGCAAAGTCTACCAGAGACTGGATTGACTTTAACCATTTCATGTCATCCTGCAAATAACACCCCCTTTTTCTCATTTCCATTTCTAGATAATTATTTTTTTTAATTCCAGGGATCTCCGCATAGACACTTGGGGTACTCTGCTTCTGATAAACTGTTCCATTTATCCTTACGATTTTTTTCTCTTAGGCACAGAGAGTCTGGTAATACTTTGCCCGTGACAACACTTGCTTACTTTAATAGCTTTTTCTACTACACAGAAGCTATGCTAAAGTGTTTGATTTTGACAGTTCAAATGCACTACATCGATAAATTCTCACACACTCTATCAAAATTCTAATAGGTTGACAATCTTTCTGTGCTATTTTCCTGGACAGATACCAGCTACCTTGTTCTTAAGACCTCCAGCTTACAATTTTGTGTCCTTATGCTAAGGTTTCTCAATGGTTTCTAATTTACAAGATTTTCTAGTACCTTTTTTAATACAACTTCTGACATTCTCTAGCTTTGTTAGAAACTAAAAATTAAAGCTGCACGTAATCCATAATTCTTCCTATTTTAGACAACTTGTCAACAATAACCTCTTCCATGACTAGGTCTTGCACGCTTATTTGAAATGTTTACCTGGGATGGATGGCTCCCTAAACATGCCCATCTTTTTTTCCTCCATCCCCCCTCTGGTAAATAAACACACACACACAGAACCATCAGAGTTGGAAGGGACCTCTAGAGATCCACTAGTCCAACTCCCCTGCTAAAGCAGAGCACATTATTCAGGACTGCATCCAGTCTTGAATGTCTCCAGAGAAGGGGACTCCACAACCCTCCTGGGCAGCCTGTGCCAGTGTCTTGTCACCCTCATAGTGAAGAAGTTTTCCCTCATGTTCAGATGGAACTTCCTGTGTTCCAGTCTAAGCTCATTGCCTCTTGTCCTATTGCTAGGCACTACTGAAAAGAGCCTGACTCCATCCTCCTTACATTTGCCCTTTAGATATTTATAGACATTAGTAAGGTTTTCCCTCAGCCTTCTCTTCTCCAGGCTAAAGACTCCCAGGTCTCTCAGCCTTTCCTCATAAGAGAGATGCTCCCATCCCACAATTATCTTTGTTGCCCTCTGCTGAACTCTCTCCAGCAGTTCCCTGTCTCTCTTGAACTGGGGAGCCCAGAACTGAACATAGCATTCCAGACGTGGCCTCACTAGGGAAGAATAAAGGGGGAAGATGACCTCCCTCGAGCTACTGGCCACTCTTCCTAATGCATCCCAAGGTACCATTTGCCTTCTTGGCCACAAGGGCACAATGCTGGTTCATTGTTAATTTATTGTCTACCAGGACTCCAAGATCCTTCTCCTCAGAGCTGCTTTCCAGCAGTGCATCTCCAAAGACCCACCAATCCTCTCCTACCTTGCTACACTTGACATCTTAAAAATTGTCTGTATTTATTTGCATGCCTTTGGCTATTTGCTATATGAAGTCCCTCTTCTCTCCTTTAATTACCATCCTAAAGTTTGCCTGCTAGAATTTATGCTCTTTTCTTATAATTTTGCTTAAGAATCTCTCTTTTTTAAAGACAGTTTTTCAGTTCAAATAGTTTGTGTATTCTGCAATGTACTTTTTATTCTTTGCTACTACTTTTTCATATGGCCATTTTCATACATGCTGCAAGTTTTTATACAGTATTTTTGCTGAACATAAGGGTTGTTTCATACATTTTAATAACTTATTTAAAAAAAATCATTCTAATGACAAACTAACTTTGATACTATCTTCTTGTTAAGAAGCTGAATTTAATTTTATTACAATTGCAATTACCCAGTGGCTCAACTAAATTTCCTTCCTGAATCAACTTCTTAGGCAATCTTCTTGCCTTATCCATTGAATGCATTATTAATAATGAATTATTTACACGTTGCTACAACTATTGTGTTCATTTTCCTTTCTTTGCTCCTGTTATTTGCTATACAATTATAATCTAAAATTTCACTAAAGGAAATACAAAATAAAAGAAAGTAAGCTAAAGAAATACTACTCTTGTTTTTTAGCAGTTTTAGCTTTGAAGTTCAAAGAAATTAAGCAAAACTAAATGTGGATTCTCAAGCATGGATTACTTAATACCACTAATTTATATTGTTTACTTCTCACATTTTACCTCCATTTTTTAATGCTCTTATACCAGAAAAGTGTACAATGTAGACTGATGTCTATATGTAAACACATTGTTCAACAATGCTACTTATTTTAGCTGAACAACATTTAAAATCCCTAAACTGTCAATAAAATAAATATTTCAATGTTATTAAAAATAAAACTCGCAGTCCTAGAGCAAAACCAAACAAAACTACCATTGTGGTGTCATCAGCTGTAATTATCACTGTAATGCACATACTGCATTGGAACTCTGCTGTGATTAGACCACCAATGCTACACAACTCAAATTTTTAACTGAAGTGATAGAGATGCAATTTGTATTGCTAGATTACAGCTTAGTACTTGAAGAATGTTTCTTAGGGGTAAATGAGAGGGTCCAGAGAAGGGCCACAAAGATGATCAAAGAGCTGCAGCATCTCTGCTACACAGACAGGCTGAGAGAGTTGGGGCTGTTCAGCCTGGAGAAGAGAAGGCTCTGGAAACACCTTAGAGCAGCTTTTCAGTACCTGAAGGGGCTAAAGGAAAGCTGGGGAGGGACTTTTTATAAGTAAAGTTGGGACAAGGAGTAATGGATTAAAACTGAAAGAGAGTTTCATTTCATGAAAGGGCCTACCATGAGGGTAGTAAGGTACCGGAATAGGTTGTTCAGAGAGGCTGTGGAAGCTCCCTCCCTGGAAGTATTCAGGGCCAGGCTGGATGAGGCTCTGTGCAGCCTGGTCTAGTATGAGGTGTCCCTGCCCATAGCAGGAAGGTTGGAATCTGATGATCTCTAAGGTCCCTTCCGACCTTAACAATTCTACGATTCTATGATTTTATGATGGAAGACCAGTTAGAGAAAGTCAGTCATGAGTTTTTAGATCATAACTAACTGAAATTTCACATTGGTCTTTAAAGTATGACCAGGTGATTGATGCCTGACATTTTAACCTACACAAAATAAGCTGATGGTCTCAGGACAAGATTTTCAGGACGGGCTTTCACAGATCAGAATTGGTATCCAAATTTAGAAGCTTTCAGTAAAGCAAATATGAAGAGTGAAGTGGTAAAAAGACCTTTATGAGGGACTGAAATACTGGGACAGCTAACTAAGAAGGGAGAACTGAGCTGTCTGTGTTGAGAATGATCTGTAGCAAAGATCTTCACATGCCAGGACTGCCAGTGCAGCACCTTTCAGAACAACTAAATGCTTTATAAAAATAAGTAAATTAATACCATTCAGTGAGATATTTTTTTTTTAACCTTGATTTGCTGTCCTAAAATACTTTCATTGCCTAAAAAAGGGTCAGTATTACAATGTTAATATCTTTGGCTTATTTGGATAAGATAAACATCATAAACTCTTGAAGACAAGGAGATTACAGTCTCTAATAAAATACTGGCTGCTAAAGGGAATGAGAAGACATATTAGATCACAGTATTACTCAAGGGTTCCACAACTGCCTCAGACTCCAAAAGGAATTATGAATGTCTTTATGAGATCTGTCTCTTTCGTGCCACCCAACCATAATTAAAAGGTGACGGAAGAAAGAGGCAAGATTTTGGAACAAGACAGAAGGCACAGAGGAGTGATGATGAAAGCCAATACTACGTAGGCTGAAAGGTGATCAGACCAAAGGCAAAAAGTTTTTTCTTCTTCCTTCCTGACTCTTAATGTTAACTATGTAAACAGTTATCTCAAAATAATGCGCATACTGTGTATTCGTAAGATACTGCTCAATCCTAAAAAGAAGCTCCTAGGACAGCTCTCTTGACTTAATTTTAGTCTTAAAAAATGTTAGCCTGGCAATGTCAGTGTTTAAACCATTTATCCAAGAAAACTTAGAAAATAATCCAGCATTAGAAGATAAAATTGAGCAACCCCCCAGATATTGGCTGATACTTTTGTTGGGGAAAAACGTGTCACAGTAAAAATAATCAAGGTTTGTCTTTTTTTTTAAGCATTAAATAACGCCTTCTTTGGTGGTGCCTGAATCCAAGGGGAGCCATTTTCCTCCACTGCTCCTAAAATTGTGTCTGTATTATTCCTACTATGAATAGCAGAAAGAGCTAATTCTTATTCCCGCAAAGGGAACACTTTCATACAGCTTTTTGAATAGTACTTACTCAAATATGGTGGTTTGTAAGGCGCTCGTGTATTAGACAGTAGTCCATCCAACTCCTTCCTCTCCAGAGTGTTGTGAAGGGCCTTCTCTTTGCCAAAGGTGGAGAAGGACCTTTCTGCCCCAGGTTGGGCTTCTGGTGTTTCAAACACTTCAGTGTCTGGAACGGAGTCCATGCCAGGTACATGCAGATTGCTGCGGTAATCTGCAGCTTGGCGTCCATCAGATGGAACAAAGGAAGGCATCCAGCACCGATCTGAGTGGCCCAGTGCTTTACATTCCTCCGTGCAATTGGAGAACAGATCCATGCCTGCAAGTATGAGAGAAAAAGAAACTACAGATATAAGCTTCAGCGTCATAAACAGCTGCTGACAGATGAGAAAGATTATGCCGAGAAGAGAGAGAAGTGGAAAGAGAAATGTCTTAAGAGCTTCTTCCACTACCTTCATCCCAACAAAAAAAAATCTGATTGTCCAGTCTTCGGAAGTCAAAGAAAACACTTACTAAGCATATCTAAATGCCAGAATGTCTCACTCACACACACAAAAATATCACAAGAAGAAGGGTGTTGGTGGGTCTGTCTCACAAAATCACTTGCAGATCTCACTGTTTAGAACCCGCTCAAATAAAGTTCGGTTCCACTTGTAGGTTGATGCCTGTGGTTCACCGGTTGAAAATACTCGTTTAAGAATGTGAAGGAATAGTTTGCATATAAATGTATCTCTGAGCAAAGAAATGAAATTTCCTGATTGAGGAATCACAGATTTAATTTATGAAATTGAATATTAATGAGTTCTATAAAGGAACTATCTGTGCATACATTTGTATACAGATAGAGAGCCTAGAGATATTAAAAGCAGATCTTACAAAGTAAGAATCCAGCTCTTAAGTGATCAAGATGGCTTATTTAATCAATCGTTACATCATTCTTTCAGAGCTAGTTTTCATTGCTACTGCAGCAGTCCTTATTATCATCAAGTCATCCAAGTAATGGGACAGAGTCCTGTAATAAATTACTGTAATTAGCAATACAAAGGTAGCTGTAGTCCAATGTGACATGGCTGTGGATACTATTGACAAAATTGTTAATGCTATTCCTATATAAGCAAACACTTGTCCCTGCCAACACGTGTTTGCTTACAAATCCTTTAATGCTATTAAGATTTCAAATTACAAGCTATGCTTATATTGACTACTTTCAGATCTGCCTTCCAAAAGAATATTTCCTGACTATGAGTCACCAAGCTGTTGTATTATACTTGAGAGAAATGGTGTAAGAAATTATAAGCATACAGTAAACAAATACCAGCATGTCCAAGTTGATGTTCAACATCGTACAGAAAAGCAGAACAGTAAAGAAATATCTTTTTCTTGTATTTGTAAAGACAACTGAGCATCTTAGGTGTATGTCAAAACTGAACTAAATCTGTTATAAACATTATATTTACAAGCATTGCATTAGAATTACAAAAAATGACACTACTTGCAAGAGAATTAGGAAAAAAAATTGAACAGCTGTAATAAGATTCCTGTAATGTAGCTCATTCACCAGCCAACATGATAAAGAACTGGATTAGCTTCATCTCCAATGTAAGGATTAGTATTAAGAATTCTACCACTGTTTTGAACCATAATTTTATTTTATAAATAATATTTATGTGCTCTCTCTTCAGCAAGCCCAACTCTTCAGCAAGCAAGAATCTTTCTGAACTATCAGCCAGTGACTGAGTACTAAAGGCAGAAAAAATATTTCTTTTTTTGATAAGGAAAAAAACTTTTGACCTCAGATTAATCTCACTTTATGATGACTTTTTAATATTAAATGAAGTCATATACAATATTAGGTCCAGTTCTGATCAGAACCTTGCATTGCTAATTGGCATGCAGAAGTCTGAAAATAAATTACTCATCAGTGAGCTGCTGAAGAACACAAACGTGAACTGCAATATGACTGAAGAATCAGATTAAGATCATCAGGAAAGGCATACAAAGCATATAGTTCTAAATCTTATAGTGGTACGAGCTATCAAAGACTGAAAAGAAAGATTTAGATGAAGGCTTCCCAGAAATAAAGTCATATATAACAATGTCTATAAAACCATGTGCATCTTATGTATTGCAATATCTGCACAGAATGATCTCTTATGCAAGAAAAGATTTTATGAATCTAACCTTTTGCCATTCAAAAGATTTAAGAAACAACACAAAATGGTTATTTCATTTCTAAGAGTTCCTAGCAAAGTTACACCTAAACAACAAATAAACCCACTTTTAATAGGAAAATGATTAGTTTCATTTTGCTAGCAGTGTATCAGTGACCATATTAACTCGTTTCCTAAAAGACAGGAGAAGAAAGAAAAACTTACAGATAAATATTAAATTATATTATTTTGTTAGTGGGAGGAAGATATTATAACAAAATTGGTTTTAAGCTATATATTTAAAGACAAACCCTTTTTTTCCCTTTAAGGATTTTTATTTCCCCTGGAAAATTACCCTCCATTTTACTATTTAGTTTTCTTATCAGCTGCTAAAATGCAAAATGTCTGTATCCAAATCTTATTTTTTATCTCCCTTTTGAATCCCGCTTGTCTACTGCAGTGCACTGAATAGTATTATGTAACAGCTTATTATAAAAGAGAAGTTATAGCCACTATAAATCATTATTTTGAATAAACAAAGTAATGAATGGAAGGGATATAAAACATAAGCTTGTGTGACAAACTTTTCTCCTCTTGAAGATGAGAACTTGTAAAAGAAAAAAAAATAATTTTACATACATCTGAACTTTAATACATGCTGCTGAAACACACAATTGGAATGTAAATGCTTGTTTACGATAGGAATGAAATTTCAGCAAGGCCTGGGCTGGGTATTGTTCCTACTTAAATCAGTCACAACATTCCCTAAGAGTTTAATGGGTGCAGAACCAAGCTCTTGGTTTGGTAGCTTGAAAAAAAATAAATCTGAATTAGCAGACTGATTCTGAAATCCCTGGGTACTTACGTATATTTAGACTGACTATGATATGAATGCTAGCTATTCTTCCTCCACCTTTTTCCTGTGGGGTCATGGTGTATAGTTCTCTGTGTCTACTTCAGAAGCATTAAAACCAGGGCAGGAAATGGCTATTTGCTATATTCCAAGAAGGAAGGATATATCACGGTAAACGGAATAAGACGTTTGGCACAGAACTCCTTCATACATCAAGAATCATACTCTTGATTTATAACAAAAATAAATGCTCAGAAGTATAACACTTCCATCTCATCTCTCTCATAAATCTGGTTATATATATGGTCCTTCAGAACTAAACTATCCATCATAATTGCAAGTCCACATTAGAGAAGAATGCTTTATATTTTTCATTTAGTTATCAAATCAGACCTCGTGTGCAGATAAACTGAGATTTTAAACGTGACTCTGAACTATGGATTCAAACGTCCTTCACAGATACAAAGAGATAGTATAGTGCACTGAAGTGCTGAAAAATTATATGCATGGCACTATGCTAAATACAGCATACATTTAAAAGCTCATGGCAAAGGCCACTAGATCATTCCTATTTGTAAGATAGGCCAGTGGGCAATATCAGCACTCACAAAACCTTATCTTTGCAGTTTTTGAAGAAAAACAAGTCCCCAATCCCTACCTCAACAGAAACAAACAAATAAAAACTAGGAAAAGAGTTAAATAATAAGTTTGATATCTGCATCTGGATTTCCTAAACTTCAGGTGCTTGAAATCAGATACTTGGTAGTGTTGCATTTCTAAAGCATATTCCCAAATTGCTTCCTTTTCATATTTCAAAAGGAGAAAATCCAATCTACGTACAGGAATTGTAATTGGCTTGAAAGACATCTTAGATCAAAGTAAAAATTAGGCCTATAACCGTTTCTAAATAATGTATTAAGAAATTTAATTAATTTAATTAAGAGAGAAAAGTCATACACTAAACATTTAGAGCAATGAGTGAACATGTTCATATGTATCACTGTATAAATGATGTAATAAAAAGCAAAAATACAAAATAATGTCGCCAAAGTATTTTTGTAGTATTGTTTTTGAGAGGGTATTTTTCCCCAACAGGTATTATTTTTTCATAACTTTGGCTTTTACTTGGAATTAAATTACATTTTCTGTTTCTGATGTGGTATCTTTTCTTCAAAAAGCTAGTTAGATGTGAGAAAGGTGTGATGTAGAGAACCAGGCCTCCTTTTTAGATCTCCATTAGCAGAACTACTATCTATTTGGTTAAATTATCCTTGAGTAAGTTACTTCCCTATGATTCATGTTTTGTGTCAGTAAATAAGGATAATTATGTTAAACTCCTTTGTAGAAGACTTCATCTACTGAAGAATTGGACTTCTGGAACAAAGTTATTAGCATTCTTTCTTGCTAAGTAATTGGTGTGCTGCCTTGGATAAAACTTACTTCATCTGCATAAGAACATGAATAAAGACTCAAACATCTTCAATATTCAGCTCTTCCAAATCTCAACTTCAAAGCCTATCTGGACCATTGAGATGTGAACATTATTAAGCATGCAGCCCAAGGAAAGAAGAGAGAAAAAGAAAAAGAAACTGCTCACAGCTTGAGCCAAAGCAGTTTTCTAAGCCGTTTACATGTTCAGTCTCACTTTATCGGAGACAGACTCTTAGTCCAAGTGATATTCCAAACAGGATTTAGCTGTAACTCTGCATAGGCTCAGAAGGCATCTTGGTTTTCTCTGTCCCTTTATCACCAAAATTCTTCTTCTGACTTCTCAAGTTCCTCTCCTTATTAACACTGAAATATCATAGCTCTTCTGCAATAATGCATACTAACCCTCTTGGGGTTCACCTAAGCTGTGCCAAAAAGGCACGAGGCAATGTTTCACCCTGTGCCTCTGTACTACACCCATACCAGTTCCCTTCACAAGGTCCACTAGTGGAAGCCTATTTCTAGATCTCACACAGTCACCAATGTTACTGTCCAGTAGGGCACAGAGGAGATTATCAAAAAAAGCTGATGCATTTCATAGTACATACATGTCAGAACATTTACTTAGCTTCGCATGTTGGATATTCCTTCCTGAAGTGCATCTGAGATCATGCCAATTCAGTGAAAAAAATGAAAAAAGGTATGTACTGTGAAGAACTCTTCGTGTTGTCTTGAGACAGCTGAATAGCTAGTGAGTAACCATATGAAACAAGTTGATGGCATGAGTCCAAATCTTACAGGACAGGTGTCTAATCATACCATTTAAACATACACACATGCGGAGTATTAATTGGCACCCAAGTTGGCAGTTTCACAAGATAAGCCAAGAAGTTAATCAACCATGGGAAATAAACTAACCTCATGCTTAGAAATTACTCCTGCAGATCATGATTGAAATACACTGTGTTAGTAACATGTAGCAGTGTTGAACTTCTTGCATTTGTTCTGTAACAAATAGCAGATTTTGTCTCAACAATTTTCAGACAAAGAAGAGTACAAGTAATTAGAACATGCACTTGGGGTTTGAGAAATCCTGCCTCTCTTGGCCAAAAACTTGCATTTCTTCACCTTTGGAAAGTTTTTTTCCAAAAAGCTCAGATTTCTATCCCAGTCAATGAAATGATCGCTCAATCCATGAAAACTAGGCTCTTGAGTATCCCACTACTTGCTATTCCTACTAAGGAATAGCAATTCCTGCTATTCCATTAAGGTAGAGAGAAATGTGGACAGTTATGAGGCATTCAGGTGGTACTTTGATGGAAACAATATGAGTCCCTTACATACACTCCAGCCCCTTTGAAACCATTATTAAATCACTATTAAGAAAATACACTTTGTGGAAAGGTGAACTAGAGTCTTACTTCAAAACATAGTATCTTAGGATACACAGAACAGCTTAGTTCAGAATTTTCACTTAATAATTGTGCAAGATGTATTTATGAGACAAAGATTTTCATCCTGCATGTTTTTCTTTCCAACTATTAACTGACCATGACTTCTGACAGTCAGCTTGGTGAGCAATGGACTATTATAGAATAGCTACTTGTGTGCCACAGAACTGTGCGACAGTAACAGAAGTCACGTACAGAACAGCAAAAAGATGTGAGCAGAACATGCTGCTGACTAAAACGGGTAGGGAGGGGAGGTTTATTTGCCAATGTGAATTATCTACTAAGTATTTTTGGATGCAAATGCAGTGCTTTTGAAAACAAATCTGATGCTGCATGGTATCAGGTAACATCTCGAAAATAACAGCCCAGCCTTCTGCCATGTTATTAACCAGAGTGTTTTCCTTCAATAAATTAGAAATAATTTATTATAGAGCACCAGAAGGCCTGAAAAACTGAGAAAGCACTCCCTCAGATATTTCCTCTAGCCATTCAAGATCAAACAAGATTTATGCTCCTTTTTTTCCATAAAATTAATCATCAAAAGCTAATAGCAAGCATGTAGGTTTTATATCAAAATAGCTTGTCATCGCTGAGGTCAAAGGGCATGTTATTTGCATCATGACAGCAGGATTCAGCCCAAAACTTACAGGAAAACAATATTATATGTATGCAGAAGATTAAAAGTTTCTAGAGATATTTGTATTTAAATATCTATTGGAGCTAGCATTTAAAAAATTGTGCATATAATTTATTCTCAATCATAGCACCAATGTATTAAATTGGAAGTTCTGGGTATTTGAGGTTTCAGTTCAAACTGTTACTTGTGAGTAGACCAAACCTAATTGTCAGCTTTCTTTACTTCATCTATAATCACCATTGAAGACACAGAAGTTGAAAAACCACAACAGACTCTTAAATTGTTTGAAATTATTTTGAAAGTATAGAACAGATTTTTTTTCCCCTAGTTTGATAAAAGAGAAATTATTAAAATTAAGAATTTACCCAGCTAAGGACAAATACTAAGCTTGACAGTAGTTTGAGTGTTTCTGTCTGAGACAGACTACTTTTAATATGGAGAGAAAGAATAAAGAGCAGAGGCACAACAATAACAGCACTGAAAGCATCTAAAAGAAAATAGCTTTCAGTTGATGTGCAACTATACGATTATATTCCCACCATCAGTCAAATCCAGCCCCTTCTGCAGATGTTTATTCTTTTCTCTCCTGTTTGGTTATTATGGTTCATTCTGTTGAGGGACTAAGCTGATTGAAATGTTCATTGAGATGACTGCTGCAGTAAAATGCGTAAAAGACAAAAAAATGGAATGCAGGGAGGGCAGGAGGAGAGGGAGCTTTTTATAACTCAGTAGCACTGATTGCTGCATCAGAAACAGGGCAAAAGAAAGGGTGGGGGGTGGCTAAATACATGGCTTTTTAAAACAACAATAAATCATACGCCATATATAGGCCAAAAATGAAAGAGGCTCTGTGTTCAGATGTAAACTTCTGGCAAGACCTGGTTTGTTGTCAGGTTCCCAGACACAAAATAGACACTCTGTTCACTTAGCATGAAGCCCTGCAAGAAGCAGGGAGCTCCGGAGACTCTTGGCTCTTCTCGAGTCTCATTAGGTCTGCATATTAATGACTTGCAGCAGTATAAAGGGGCCCTGTAGCAGCCTCCTCTTTCCCTGGTGCCTGGGTTTCCCATCGTTAAGGGCACAGTGACTATAGCAGCAACAAAATAAGAGGACCTTAAGAGAGCATGTGGGTGAGGCAGCAGTGCTATGACGGTACTGAGTCCCTTGCTCTGGCATCTTCCAAACTGGGGGTCAGGGGAAAAAAATTAATGACTCTGGCAGTATTTTGTGTGACACACTTGTAGCAAATGCTTATACGTGATAGAGCACAGAGGAAACAAGGGGAAAGAAATCAGTGTGTTAAATCAAGACCTATCAGACCTCTGGAGACTGTGGTAGGGAAGAAAGCACAGGCATTTGTGGGTAAAATGCAGTGCAAGGGTGAGAATGAATTCTAATGCATAGGCTCTAAACAAATGTCCCTTTCAGAAGAAAACTGACAGTACGAGAGCTAAGACAGCAAGCAGTACACATGGAAATAACACTGCAATATATATATTTTCTAGCTGATTCAAATCAGTGTCTTTTAAAGCATTTCTTTCCTTTGTCAGAACTGAAAGAAATGTACTTAAAGAGTACCTTAGTCTTATTAACAGAGAGATCACTTATACTACATGGTGCCTCAATTTGAATAAAAAAAAATTCTCAAAAAAATGCTAAGGTATTACATATTCAGAGCACCCAGTGTGTCTCCACTGATCCCCAGCAAAAATCCTTACAAGTCTGGCTGTCATTCAACCACTGGGTTAATTCTTTCCCTTGGGAACTCCTCTTGCACTTCACACTGCCCTGCCAGCTGAAGTGCTTACTAAACAAAATTGCCTAACACTTTGAAATTCTGCAAATCTGCCGTTAAAAAAAATGCATTATAAAAGGTACCAACAACTTTGTTTTAATGTGCAGGAAGTTTTCTTACAGTAAATTATGCAGAGTGAGATACTCCCCCCCCCCCCCCAACAAACAAATAAAATAAACTGTGTGAATGAAAGAGGTTCAAAATTGTCTCCTCGCCCAGACAACTGTAGCAGGAAGCTGAGTGAAACCCAGCCTCCCATACAATATGGTCACATTATTTATGCCACTCTTGTATTATATGCCTGTAAGTCACTGTTCTTTCTAGTCTCCCTACTTAGAGATCTACTATTTCCATTCTCTTATCAGACTTACCAGAGGATTGACCTCGATTAGTGGCATCATGATCACTGTCTCCTTGCTCACTGTCTCCATGACCACTGTCCTTAGAGCTTACTATGTCTGCTTCCTGGAATGCAGAACTAGACACAGAAACATCTTGACATTAGAATTAACATGAAACAGGAACTCATAAAACATTCTTCTGCCATCACATGGCCAAACACGGTGCTGCATTCTCCCACTCCTGCCTGCTGCACTGCCTCTGCAGAGGTGCTCTGTCCACCATAAACCAGACTGGCATTTTCAGAGGTTGGTAATCTAGCTGAAACGGACAGTAGGCATTAGTCCTCCGCCTGGTTTTCCTGTAACCAGTATGAGTAATTTAGTAGCATTTACCAAAATGTAGCAGGATAGCTGTATTTTAACTCAGAGAGGCAAATGTTTTCTGGAAGACCCTACAGAAGCATTCAGAAGTATTTAGAGCACGTTTTAGTCCAATACAAAATGAGATTTTGTTTTCTTTTCAGTTGGTTTTGAAACCAGTTCAGAAAAGCCATAATTCAAACTCATTTAGTCCACAGTGTTTTATTTAATGTCTACACACATTCAGTTCCCCTCTGCTTTATTACTATTTTACATGTGCAGTAAACACATTTCTACACCCCATTCAGACTTCCTAAAGCATGCATGAGGAAAACAAGGCTAAGGAGCTCATACCTGTTTACTCGTCGAGGTCTGTCAACTAGATAACTGAGCTCAGCACGCTGATGTTTTGTCTAGGAAAAAGAAAATATCGGGAAATATTTTAATTCTTGACATTTCTGCAACCAGCATCAGAGCAGCTCACAATATTCACTATAAATGGTAATGTTTAGCTGCAAGTAGGCCTACACAATCTGTTTCTAGGACATAAGGGGAAAACCCAGCTCTTATTCACACAGATGGGAAGGCATGAGGGATTTTTTTGTGAGTTTTTTGGGATGAGATTCTGACATGTTTTTTCACAGTGCACTGTTGAGCATCATAAGGACTCCCACAAAAATCAACTGAACTGTTTCTAGAGTTGTGTACTACTTAGTCTGAGAAAAAACTTATTGTCATCAAGTTTTCAGTCTGTTTTTAATTCCAGTGTGTAAAAATAGCAGAAGAGAGTACACTTACTGCACCCTAAGGAAGAAAATACATGGAGATACCCTTGAGTCCTTAAAAAGGCAACAGAAGACAGAGTTTTATAGACATTTTGAGGAAAGGTTGATTTTACAGGCCTGCATTAGAAAATCTAACTTAACGCTTTAGAAATTCTCGTTCAAACCACTTCTGCCAGACTGGACAGTATTCAGATTTCAGTATTCGTGTTAAGAGAGAATGTGCGGTTTTAATTAGTGCACAAGCAGAGGTACTGATAGCATGTATGAGCTAACCCAGTAGAGAATTATGAACAGGGGATTATTATGGCATGACAGATGCTTTGATAGAAATTCTCTACACACTAGATAACACAATATAGGCAACATGTCTAACAGGAGGGGATGTTAAGTCTGTGCATATAATTTCACAGAAACTCTTGATGCTTTCCTTTGTAAACTCAGCTTTGGGTTACAAAGAGCTGTGTTCAGATAAAGAAAAGCCAATTAATAAACCCTAGTTCACAAATTAATTAAAGTTTCGACTAACTGCAGAGATTGTCACAGTCCCAGAGGGGGGCTCCCCCAAAGCTTCACTTGCACATGAAAACATTTCAGGAAGAAAAAAAAAAAAAAGAGTTCTAAAATGTCGCTTCAGAAAACCCGGTGATGACGCCTCACATCAGTTCATTCCATTGCTGAAGGCAGGACGCACATACACGCCCCCCCAGCCCTCGGGCGATCCCCAGGAGGATCCCCGCGTCCCGGTGCTGCCCAGACGGGACCAACTTGGTTCACAGGCCCCTGGGAGGGAGGACGGGGAGGACACAGGCGCTTTCTGACCCTGCAGAGGCGGGAGCCAACGGCGGGCCGGGGCGGGCAGCGGCGGGTGCTTCGTACGCCCCTCTCGGTTGCCGCTGCTTCCCAAATGCTAGAGGCCACCGAGGAAACAGGCGGCAGCGGAGTGAGATAAAGCGAGGAAAAAGAAAAAATAAAATTAAAAAAAAAAAGGAAAAAGAAAAAAGGAGGGAAGGGAAAAGCCAGACGCCCTCCCCACCGGGAGAGAGGAGGGGCGGGAGCTGAGGGGACGGCAGGAGAGCGGCGCGCGGCTCCGGGACAGCCCGCAGCGCAACGGTCACCCAGCGGTCCTAACGGCCCGGCGCGCGGAGCGGGGGGCGGGGAGGCGCGGGGGCCGGGCCTTACCTCGCTGGACAGGATGCTGCCGTTGGAGATGATGTCGGGCTGCTGGTCGGCGTAGCCGGTGACGATGGCCCCGCAGGGGTTGTGCTCGGCGTCGGTGCTGCGTGAGGGGCTGCAGGGCTTAAGGAACATCAGGTCGGTCTTGGCGGACTCGGGGGTGAGGCAGACCTGGTAGCAGTAGTTCTGGTTGTGGTGGTGGGAGCCGAAGCTGCCCGACTCCTCCACCGGCACCTGCGCCGGGTTGCTGGGCACGTTGGAGCTCTGCACCAGCATGATGTCCGACTTGCTGAGCTTCTTCTTGCGGGCCCGAGCCTGGCGGCTGCAGCAGGGACAGCAGCAGCAGCAGCCCAGGCAGCAGTCGCTGGCCAGGCAGGTGTAGATGTTGAGCTTCTTCTCCTTCTGACAGCGCACGGCCAGGACGATCATGGCCAGCAGGAAGATGAAGGAGACGGAGCCCAGGGCGATGATGAGGATGAGGGTGAGGTCAAGCGAGGTGTCCCCCCCAGAGCGGCTGGGGCGATGCTCGCCAGAGCCGCCCCCGCCCCCCGCGCCCGCCCCCGCCCCCGGGCCGCTGCCGGGACGCTCGGCCGCGCCGTCCACCAGCACCACCTGGATGGCGGCGGTGGAGGAGAGCGGCGGCTGCCCGTGGTCCCGCACCTCGATGACCAGCTCGTAGGGGCGCTGCGGGTCGCGCTTTGCCGGCACCCTGCGGGCCGTCCGCAGCTCCCCGGTGCGCCAGTCCATGCGGAAGAGGCTGGCCTCGTTGCCCCGCACGATGCTGTAGGTGAGGCGGGCGTTCTCCCCGTCGTCAGCGTCCACCGCCGCCACCCGGCTCACCAGGTAGCCCGGCTCGGCGCCGCGGGGCAGGGCCTCCCGCGCCGGGGTGCCGTTGCGGCCGGGCAGGGGGCTGACGATGGCGGGGGCGTTGTCGTTCTGGTCCACCACGATGATATTGACGGTGGCGTTGCCGGCCAGCGGCTGCGGCTCCTCGCCGGCGTCGCGGGCCTCCACCTGGAAGCTGAACTCCTTGAGCTGCTCATAGTCGAAGGAGCGGAGGGCGTAGAGGAAGCCGTTCTCAGAGTTGATGGAGACGTAGGTGAAGACGGACATGCCCTGGATCTGGCTCTCCAGGATGGAGTAAGCGAGCTGGGCGTTGGCGCCCTGGTCCCGGTCGGTGGCGCTGACGGCGTAGATGTAGGCGCCGGGCACGTTGTTCTCGCTCACGTAGACCTGGTAGACGGGCTGGCTGAAGCGCGGCGCGTTGTCGTTCACGTCGCTCACCCGCACCTGGATGGACTTGCTGGTGCTCAGCGGCGGCTGGCCGCGGTCCCGGGCCACCACGGTGAGGGTGTAGGCGTCGCCGCCCGGCTGCTCGCGGTCCAGCGGCCCCTCGGTGACGATGGTGTAGTAGTTCTTGAAGGAGCTCTTGAGGCGGAAGGGCGCGTCGCCCTGCAGCAGCTCGCACTGCACCTGCCCGTTCTCCTCCGAGTCGCGGTCTGAGACGCTGAAGAGGGCAACCACCGTGCCCGGCGCCGCCGCCTCACTCACAGCCTCCTTGACGGTGGAGAAGCTGATCTCGGGTGCGTTGTCGTTGGCATCCAGCACCCGCACCAGCACTTTGCAGTGGGCCGGCACGGCGTTGGGCCCCAGATCCTTGGCTTGCACGTACACCTGGTACACGCTACTCTCCTCGTAGTCCAGCTCGCCGCTCACCTCCAGCCGCCCGGTGCGCGGCGCGATGCCGAAGAGCTCCCGGGCGCGGGCCGAGATGTGGCTGCTGAAAGAGTAGATCACCTCGCCGTTTTGGCCCTCGTCGGGGTCGGTGGCATTGAGCTGCAGCACCAGGGTGCCCGGAGGCGAGTTCTCTGGCAGCGACACGGTATAGACTGGCTGCTCGAAGGCGGGGACGTTGTCGTTGGAGTCCAGCACCCTGATGGTGAGCAGGGCGGTGCCGGTGCGCTGCTGGGGCTGCCCGCCGTCCACCGCGGTCAGCACGTAGCGGTGCACCGCTTGCTGCTCCCGGTCAAGAGGCTTGTCCAGCACCAGCTCGGCGAAGCGATTGCCGTCGCCCTGCGTCTGCACGTCGAGGGAGAAGTAGCTGTTGGGGGTGATCTCGTAGGTGCGCAAAGAGTTGGTGCCCACGTCGGGGTCGAAGGCGCTCTCCAGGGGGAAGCGGGTGCCTGGCGTAGCGCTCTCGGAGATCTCCACGGTGAGATCGGGCTCCGGGAAGGAGGGCGGGTTGTCGTTGATGTCCAGCACCTCGATTTCCACCCGGAACAGCTCGAGGGGGTTCTCCAGAAAGACCTCCAGGTGCAGCAGGCAGGAGGGGCTCTGCTTGCAGATCTGCTCCCGGTCGATCTTTTCATTCACGTAGAGCACCCCGGTTTCCAGGTTGAGCTCCAGGTAAGGGCTGCGGGAGTTGGGCGCCGTCTGGAAGCGGCGAGCCGAAAGTTTTGTAATGTCCAAGCCCAGGTCCTCGGCGATATTCCCCACGAACGTGCCATGCTCCTGCTCCTCCTGCACCGTGTAATGGAGCTGGCAAAGGGCCCCCTCCACCATCCAGAGCAAGGCAAAGAGGAATAGCACAATCATCTCCAAATGAGGAAAGAGACACCCCCCCCCCAACACCACCTCTTCCTCCTCTTCCAAAAGCCACCACCACCACCACCTCCTCCTCCGAAAATACACAGTACAGCGTGCGTGCCTGTGCGTGTCTATCTATCTATGTGTGTGCGTGTGTGTGTGTCTGTGTGCGGGAGTGTGTGTGTCCGCGCCTGCGAGCGTGTGGAGAGAGAGGGATCGGGGGAGGGGGAAGAAAAGGGGGGGGAGGTCGATTAAGGGGGGGGGGGTGCTAGATATTATTTCTTCTGATTCATGTTAGGATTTATTTCTTCCCCATCTCCCTCCTTTCTGTTAGGAGTATTATTGTTTCACACGCTGACCAAATGAAGAAGACAGGCGTCCCCGCTTCATCTGTGATCTTCGAAATAAACGGCCAACTAATAATAGCTATTAGCTGGATGTATCTAGAGATACACAGTAGCCCGCTTTTATTTATTCCGAGAGTCTTGGCACTGCACCGCGGCAGCAGCAGTGGCGGCGGAGGCAGCAGCAGCAGCAAATCCCAAGGAGGAAATTTTTATATTTCAAGATTGTCCTCGGTTTGTCTTCCTGGTGGGAGCTGGAGGGGTAGATGCTGCTGGAAGAGCCGGTGGACATGCCCTCTTTAGATGTCAGGAAAAGGCAGAAAACCGCGAAATTAAAAAAATAATAATTTATAACCCGCAAAAAGATTTCATATCAAAAAAGGCAGAGAACAGCTTTGCTACCCAAAACTTTCATTCCCTGATTTCTCTGGGATTTCCTCTTTTTTATTGAAAGATTTTAGATTTTTCTCTCTTCTATTAATAGTCTTTCATGTTCTTCTTTTTATTGCTATTATGTTCATCATCACCACTCTGCTTTTTATGGATCTGCTGATCATTATTTTTTTCCTCTCTTGCTGCTTTTGCGTCTAGCCCCTCTCTCTCTCTATTTCTGCTTGCTGCTGCTGCTGCCGCTGCCGCTCGCCTCCCGTCCCGGCTCCGGTCCCGTCTGCTCTGATCTCTGCCGGCAGTTTCTGAGCCGGCAGCGCTCGGCTTTGCTGTTTTTGTGCAGCGCTCGGCTCCTGCCAACCAATCAGCCGGCAGCAACGCCCCCGGGGGCGGCACCCCATTGGCCACTCCGCACGTCAAGTAGGCTGCGTCACGGAGGGGCGCGCGGGCGCGCAGGCAGGCAGGCAGGCAGGCAGGCAGGCAGGCAGGCAGGCAGGCAGGCAGGCAGGCAGGCAGGCAGGCAGGGCCGCACGAGGCTAAGGCTATACAAATGCCTGCCTGCCTGCCGCCCTGCTGCCTCCGAGCCCGCCTGTTACCCCAGCGCAACGGCTGGGCAGGGAGATCACTGCTCGTCATCAGCGCGCACACACGGGTAATCGTAAACAACCCTCTCCTTAGAGAGGGAGTTTCCACTACCTACTGACTTTCCTACCCCAGGCCGGGCGCAGTGCCGTGTTTAGAAGTAGCATAAACAAGGGGAAATTTGAGATTATTATTTTCCCCCTTCCCTCATGGGCTGTTTTAGCTAATTAGTTTGTTTGACAAGAGAGAAAGTGCAACTTTCCATCGTACATCAATACAATGTTTCCAGCTGTAGCCAAGTTAAATTATCATGAGCCTGTGACAATTTTTGCCGATTTACACTTCGGAATTTCCACTAAAGTAACCGGGGACTGTCAGGAAGGAAGAGGAAAGCTGGGCATGTATTCTGTCACTGCGACTTCGGGTGGGGGACAGGCAGGCAGAATCGGCAGAGGCTCACAGCCACCGGTTTGTTTCTTTCCAAGGGAAACGCTCCGGTGCTGGCTGTCTGTGCCCGCTGTGCCCGTGCTTCCCACGCTGCCAACGCCGGTGACAGCGCTGAAGACTTAGAGGCTGCTCGGCTGCACCCAGAGCCCGGAGCCGACGTTCGCAGCCGCCGCCGAGCTGCGGGCTTGCGGTTTCTCGCAACCCACGGCGGGCAGCCTCTGCCTCGCACAGCAACAGGACTTGCTCCTTCCCATTTCCCCTCAGACAGCGAAAATACGGCTCTGTGCTAAATAAAGCCGATTCTATTAGTAGTGTCTATGGCACGTCAAACGTTCGACTAACACGTTTTTGATCAATGCTGTGACCTGCGCTGGCACCGAGGGCTCAGCACGGAGGGGGCATTTTGAGCCGGCTGTGACACATCTGACCCTCAGCGGCGTTCGTGTCCCGCACTATCCACGGACTTTTTACAACTGCAGAGCCCGCCCGTAACTTTACAAAATGAAGAAAGTAAAAAGAATTAAATATTTCTAAGTCTTGAGCTTCTCCCCAGAAGTTACTTTATTGTTTCTACAGAGCAATACAAAGCAGGTAGGAGCAGCTTCTGCTTTGACCCCGTCTTTAATCCGCCAGTGAGTAGTGGCTCCTTTCCATGTATTTCAATAAACTACACGCTCATGTGAGTTTTCCGTTGCGGAAACGTAGGACTTCACATTTCCGAACTTGTGTGTATATAAAAAACACCTTCTCCTTTATGCGCGCTCCGACCCGCCCGCCCTCGCCCTCCCCAGGGGTCCGGAGGCCACCGGCCGGCGAGAGCTGGGGCGGAGGCACAGCCAAGCTAACGCCGCCGCGGCCAAACCGCTCTTGGCGTCACGCAGGGCGCCGGTGCCGGGGCGGCATCTGGTGAAAGAGCCCTGGCGCCGTCCCAGCCAGGCATGTCACACCGTCCCCGGCTGCGGCCGCCGACCCCCGTCACCCCCGGGCTCCCGCGGGACAGAGCCGCGCTGCCCAGCACCCGCTTCGGGCCGTCGGCGGCGACGCCTCCGAGTGGCGGCGAACTCGGCACCCAGCGTGGCGGCAGCGGCGGCTCCGCGCCCGGGGCTGCCGGTGCCTGCGCATGCGGCGGAGCCCCCGGGAACCGGCAGCCCCGCCCCGGCCACGGCCGCAAACGCGGGCGGTGGGCGCCCCCCAGCGGCAGCAACGGCGCACTGCGCCCCGGCGGCGGCACAGCCTCCGCGCGGCGGGAAGGGCCGGTCTGTCGTTGCCGGCGCAGCCCCCGCGGCCCCCGGCCCTGAGCCACCTTCTCCAGTCTCCTTTCACCCACGCAGCCCTCGTCGGCTTCCGCGGGCCGTTACCGCACTCACGTCCGCAAGTGGCTGCGGCGACTCTGAAGTCTGGGGGCGGGAGGGGGAGAGGCGGGAAAGCAGCAACCGTGTGTGTGCGCGGAGCAGCCTCTGGTGCTGCCCGCCGGCGCGGCAGGCAGGGAAATGCCACCCCAAATGCCGTCTTGTCCTCCGCAGCCGCCACCCCTTTCTCCCCCCGCGGCGCTTATAGCAGATCTAAGCAGAGCCGACGGGTCGATTGCGGTGGGTGTTTTCCAATAAAATGGATTTCGTCAGAGAAACCCTGTCTACTGTGAGCTCGCTTTCCTCCGCATGCAGAAGCGCGCCCGTGCCTCTGCCCGTGCGCGGCCACCAACTTCAGGCACAAGAGTTCGTGCCCCTGGTGCACCCCGGTGCGAGGGGCCGGGGTGTCCCCCCGCCCTGAGACAAACGGCCGCGGCCAGCTGCTTAACGTGGCCCGGAGCAGCGCGTCTCCAAACCCGCCCCACCGCCGGAGCCCTGCCAGCAGCGATTATCTCCTGCCTTCGAGGAAAGCGGGCAGCTCGGGGGCCACAGGCAAAACCCGGGGTGGGGGCCCTCGGCAGCGGAGGGGCGCCCGCCGGCCCGGGGCCGTGACCGAACCCGCCCTCGGGGGCCG